>NC_052163.1:116394911-116702411 GCF_902713615.1 Scyliorhinus canicula | reverse complement strand
GAGAGTTTGTATGTGTGTGTGTGAGAGTGGGAGTGTGTGAGAGTGTGTGTGTGTGTGAGTTTGGATGTGTGTGTGAGAATGTGTGTGTGTGTGAGAGTTTGGATGTGTGTGTGAGAGTGTGTGTGTGTGTGAGAGTTTGGATGTGTGTGTGAGAGTTTGTGTGCGTGTGAGAGTTTGGATGCGTGTGTGTGTGTGTGAGAGAGAGTTTGGATGTGTGTGTGAGAGTGTGTGTGTGAGAGAGTTTGGATGTGTGTGTGTGAGAGTGGGAGTGTGTGAGAGTGTGTGTGTGTGTGTGTGAGTTTGGATGTGTGTGTGAGAGTGTGTGTGTGTGAGAGTTTGGATGCGTGTGTAAGTGTGGGAGTGTGTGAGAGTTTGGATGTTTGTGTGTGTGAGAGAGTTTGGATGTGTGTGTGTGAGTGTGGGAGTGTGTGAGAGTGTGTGTGTGTGTGAGAGTTTGGATGTGTGTGTGTGTGTGAGAGAGTTTGGATGTGTGTGTGTGAGAGTGGGCGTGTGTGAGAGTGTGTGTGTGAGAGTTTGGATGCGTGTGTGTGAGTGTGGGAGTGTGTGAGAGTGTGTGTGTGAGAGAGTTTGGATGTGTGTGTGAGAGTGTGTGTGTGTGTGAGAGAGTTTGGATGTGTGTGTGTGAGTGTTGGAGTGTGTGAGAGTGTGTGTGTGTGTGAGTGTGTGAGAGTGTGTGTGTGTGTGAGAGTTTGGATGTGTGTGTGTGAGAGTGTGTGTGTGTGTGTGTGAGAGTGTGTGTGTGTGTGAGAGTTTGGATGTGTGTGTATGAGTGAGAGACCATGCCTGGGATTCTCCGGAATGGTCATGACCTCTCCCACCTCAAAGGGCAGCAGATACAGGGTGTCATAACCCCCACGAGGGCCACGGGGAAACCATTGTCGATCTCTCCGTGACCAGATAGGGGGTGGAGGCCACCCAGCTGGTGCTCGTTAGACTTAGATATAAAGCCGGCCCGAGCAGGGCCCGAAGTTGTTGGTTGGGCCAACGGAGACTGGATTGTGGAGAGCGACCGCCGTGGGCAGAGTATTGACACAGTTTAAAATGAATTTCTGTTCCACTACCGCTGGTTTCCATAGTTACTAAACTGCCGACGAGGACAAAGGAGACTCCAAACTTGCTTGTGGAACTGTGTGTGATACGCATCTGCAGAATGAACTGAACCAATAGGCTCAGTTAAATGTGCATTCGTAGGATTCTCCTGGCAGCTGGGACCTATCGGCCATGCCTGAGAGATGTTTCCTAGACTCCGTTTAGTACTGGTTTCCACAAACGTGGACCAGTCGTAATGACTCCGGGAAGGGTCTACCAGGCCATTTGAGACTCCCAAGTGATCATGGACAGGGTAGGGTGGCACCCTGGCATGCCCTCTGGAATCTACGCACATTGGCACTGCCAGCCTGGAAGGAGCACTGCCAGGGTCCCAAATTGGCATTGCCAGAGATTGGGCCCAGGCGGGGGCGCCTTACCAGGTGGAAGAGGGTGAGGAGGTGTTCATGAAGGCCTTCCCGAGGTTGGGGGTCAGAGGAGGGTCGGAAACATGAGGGGGGAGGGGTTCTGAAAGCAGGGGGGGGGGGTTGGGAGATCGGAGCACCAGACAAAATGGCGCCCCGGTCGGCGAGGACCTTTGCTTGCCAGCAGAAAATGACTCGGTAAGTGTGGCGACGCGGAGAGGAACTCCCTGCGGTTAAGTAAAATGGTAAATTGGCGTTAAATAGCAGGGTGTTTCTTGGCCCCCCCCCAGCCTTCGGGAATAACGCCGGCAAACGTGCCAAAACCGGACATCGATTTTTTTTCAGGTTAAACCGTGCCCATGATTTTTTTGTCAGGCAGCCTCTGTCGGGAGAGAAACAAAATTAACATTTCAGACTGACGCCCTTGCCTCATGATGGGCTCATTTGTGTTGGTGATGTTCGTGGAGGTGTGCCCCTTTAAGAGCGGGGGGGGTGAGTTCTCGGAGCGTCATGAGATCCGTCCGACCAATCAGACTGGAGCGCGCAAATCCTGGGGCTGAGAGTGGGTCTTCCCTGGCAGTTTTGGAGTCTGGAGTTGCGGAGTACGGTAGCCATTGTCTGACTCCCTGTCAATAGCACCTTAATAAACCGTTTATTCATTACTCGACTTGATGTTTGCCAGTCTTACGGGATATTATAATTTTATACGGGATCGATATTGCTCAGGACATCAGGGGGAATCCACCAGCTTTTCTTCCATCTCCAAGCCAGACCAACGTTCCAGCACCAAGGAGAGGCACTCTAAAGATGGAACCGTAGCATTTAACAGCCATTCATCCATTGAGTCGGCTCCTTGGACACCAAAGGTGAGCTGGTGATGTGATCAGCTCCTTGATCATCTTTACCCGCCCATCCATGTAGTGAACCTGCAGGGAGTCGAGAAGATGAGGGTCAGCGTTCCACGTGAAGAGTTCGTGCCAGGACCCACACTCCAGGCCCAAGTTCTCCTGCACGGGATCCCTCTGGAAGGCATCTCCTTACATCCCCATTTGGGCAGCCAACGTATACCCTCAGCTTGTTGCCTTGCCACGCGGATGCGTTATAGTCGCCCCCACTGCCACCCCAGGCAACTATCTGCTCTCACTCTCGCAGAGGAAAGCACGCGGCATTGGCAAAGGACAATGCCCTGGGAGGCAGCTGTCCATGCCAGTCAGCACTGTCAATGTGTAGCCACCTGGTCCACTGATAATGTACCACTGTGTACCCCAACAGGTGCCGGAGTACGGCAACTAGGGGATTTTCACAGTAACTTCATTGCAGTGTTAATGTAAGCCTACTTGTGACACAAATAAAGATTGTTATTATTATTATTAATTCAAATTCCACTATCTGCCCTGGTGTGATTCGAATCCAAGGCCCCAGGTCTCTGGATTACTAGCCCGGTGACAATACCACTTAGCCACCGCCTCGCCCTGTATGAAATATCACCTGGCCGTGGCTCTTCTGTTTCTCTAAGTAATTCCCAGCCTGTCAGTTTCGCTGAAGAAGTGCTTTCAGCTGTTCGCGCATTTCGGTCAGCGTCACAGGTCCACCCAGTTTGGGAAATCGGTCTGTCGCCTGTCAAAGCGAATATCCTTGATCAGAAAACAAAATGATTTATCTGAATATTCTAATTACCGAACACCCGCATGTGACTTCCTACTCCAACCCGCCCGGGTAAAAGCCAGAAGGAGGCGGGATTCTATTGAACTCTCGAAAACAACACCACGTTGACGTAATTTAAATTTTCCCCACGCCCTTTGCCTTTGAAAATTCCCCTCTCTTGTCATACCCAAGTGGTGTCTGACTCTCTGGTCGAGGAGACCTCACTTCACTTCTGGTCAGAGAGGCCTTGACTCCAAACTGGTATTTACATGTTACTGTCAGTCCATTTTACAATGCCGTCACAGTTATAGTGAGAAAATACCCTTGGCAGTATTTCACGCATCATTTCAGTACTTACTAGAATGGAGCGTGTCACAGTGTCTATTTCTGGTTTTGTGGTTGTCTTTTTATAATTCCAGTCACTGCACAGAGGAGGTTTGATGGGCACTTAACACAGAGCCCTTAAAACAACCCCATCCCAATGACAAATTACTAATTTTGGCAGTTACAGGCTCATAAAACAAGTGCGAAAAAAAACCCCAAAAATATTTAAAACTTATGTTAAGAAGGTACAAATCATGAAGATCAGTTTAAAGGTCCCAGAGAAGGAGCCGGCCAACTTAAAATTGTGCTTGATTGTTTTTAGAAACAATTTAGATTCGTTGAGAGGTTCATTGGCAAATTTTGATTCCTCTTCCACTTTCATTTTGGACTGAATTCTCAGAGTTCTGGGTGGGCGCTAGGTGGCAGGGGTCAGGAAAACAGCGGGTGGCACAAGGCTTCTTGATGCATTGCCTCTGTGGGAGAGATTGCCAAGGCCCGATTGTCAGGTTGACCGGCTGTCCGATTTAATGAAGTCAAGTTATTAAGGCCCCGATTCGGTGCGCCCTTTTTCTGCTCGCCAACATTTTGGCAGTGGTGGTTGTGGTGCCCCGCCCCATGTCGCCTGCCACATGCGGAAGGCACCAGCACAATGGAGGGGTCACCCCAGTCCTTGTGGTAGCCGCAAAGGCCAGTTGTTTTCCAAGTAGAGGAGGAAAAGGAAGACTCTGAGATAATCCTGAAATAATTCCCGAACACCTGTCTCCCAGAAATAAACAGAATCCTTAATAAACATGCGTTTAATTCAATGAACCAAAGACCTTTCACCTTTTATTAGAGCGAGGCAGTAAGCCTTACTCAAATGTGCACATTTCCAAGGTACCTGTGCCTTTGGGATTCAATCCCTTTGACTCGGGCACCTCGGGCAAGCGCCATTTGGAACTGGTCCCCGCAAACTGCCAATTTGCCAATTTGCCAATGAACCTCTCAATTTATCTAAACTGGTTCTAAAATCAATCAAACAAAATTTGAAGTTGACCAGCTTGGTGCCAAGGTGCCCAGGTGCACTGCCAAGGTGTCAAGCTGCCATTTTTTGCTCATGCGCGATCGGGCCCGGGTTGCCCACTGTGGGTGTTGGGGGCTCAGAGGTGGTGGTGGGGGACCCTCCCATGTTGCGTTCGGGCTGAGGGGAGTTTTTTTTTGGGGGGGTGCCTCAGAGATTGGCGTCCCAATCTCTCGCTACAACGGGGAGTTCCGGCGAGCAGTGCTCCCCGTTGTAAAGAAATGGAGCTATGTGAAGCCTCGGCCGCGCATTTCCCGTTCAGGCCCCTTATTCAACAGGAATAGCGGTGAATTGCCACGTGTTTCTAGGCACTGCGAGTGCCGGGAAACACGTGGCTGAACGCACTCGCCTGGGAACTTTGTTCCCTTTTGGGAAGATCGCGCCCACAATCTTACATGGCCACCCTAGAAATATTGGCAAAGAAATGTGCGTTCAGAGCTCTCACTGAAGACCTAATCAGGGATCGAGTAGTTTGTGGAATATTTAGCGATTTTGTCCTCAAGCAGCTGCTGCGAGAAAAAGACTTAAGGTTGCAATCAGCAATCAATACCTGTGTGTAAAACAGACAATTAAAGAAATTAAGCAGAGATTTTAGACGGGAAACTGAGGCATTCGGATTACTAGGGGGTGCCCTGTTCCAATTGCAGCGGGTAGCACCCATCGAACAGAACAGCTTGTTTTGTGTACGGTAAAGGATGCAAAAAAATGCAGGAAGTGGAACCACTCTGCAAAGTGCTGCAGAGGCAAACCCTAGCTGCCCTCCCTCCTCTGCCATCAGAAATGCGGCAGCTGTTCGATCCTCCAGGGGTAGAAGGGTCAGTCAGGTGAACTGGTGTTTAAACAAAGCAAAAGAGTCTCCAACAACACACTTTTATGTCAGTGTTGACAATCTCACAGGAAAGAGTGAGATCTTCACCACTCTGAACATAATCAACAGTAACACCAGACCTGAAGTGTAGATTGACACTGGAGCGAAGGATAATGTACTATCCAGCCAAAGGTTACAGGATATACACCTGAATGTGCCACCAGATTCCAGCACCCAGATGCACCTTGTCGTTTACCCTGACAAACAATCCACACTGAAGGTGTACCCAATTCCACTGCGCACAGGAAAATTTCAAGTTCCATGCAGTTGACCAGAATGTAAAGTCAATGCTGGGGCTTCGGGACAGCATTGCATTGGGGCTCATTCAACTTGGTCCAGATGTACATGTTCTACAACTCCAAGCACCAGAGATGGCAGCATAGGGAGACCTCTTCATCTGCAGCATCATTGGTAAGCCACCAGTTGCAGACCACATGTGATTAGATAATAATAATCTTTTATTGTCACAAGTATGAAGTTACTGTGAAAAGCCCCGAGTCGCCACATTCCGGCACCTGTTCGAGTAAGCCGGTATAGGAATTGAACCCGTGTTGCTGGCCTTGTTCTGCATTACAAACCAGCTGTCTAGCCCATGATTCAGTGCTTCAAGAAGAGCACCAATAGCCATGAAGCAGAAAGTAGGCCATGAGCTGCATTGGATGATGACTCTGGGTGCCATTAATCCTGATAATAATAATCTTTAGTGTCACAAGTGGGCTTACATTAACACTGCAATGGAGTTACTGTGAAAAGCCCTTAGTCGCCACACTCCGGCGCCTGTTCGGGTACACAGAGGGAGAATTCAGAATGCCCAATTCACCTAACAAGCAAGTCTTTCGGGACTAGAGAAAGGGAGCCTAAGCACCCGGAAGAACCCCACACAGATCCAGGGAGAACGTTCAGACTCCGCAAAGACAGTGACCCAAGCCAGGAATTGAACCTGGGACCCTGGCGCTGTGAGGAAACAGTGCCAACCACTGTGCTACCGTGCCACCCTTAAATCCTGTAGATGAGGCCATGGAATGGGTTTCAGCAATGGTGGCCACAGTAAATAAAGATGGCACGGACAGACCCAATGCCCTTGAACAAGATACTGTTCAGATCACATCACCCAATGCAGACTGTAGAACAGCTGATTGCAGACATGCCAAATGCCAAGGTGTTCAGCATTCTGGATGCAAAATGCGGGTTCTGGCAGATCCCCTTAGATGATGTTCAGCTTCCGGTCTTCCTTCAACATTTTACTAAGGCGCCCATTGTTTTCTTCCTGGAGCGCAGTCTCCTGGCAACACATCTCCTCTGGCATCATTTCATGGGGTGGGCAATTGATTTGATTCCTCATCAGGCAGACATGTAGCTTGACTCCAGAATCTGCACTGGATTCTGCGATACCTGTCAGAGAGATAGTTCACATTAGTTTACAGGAAGCGTGCATATGTCAACTAAGACATTAAACTTTTCTAAAGCATTTGAAGTAATCACTGAGGCTTGTAAGGATTACATCAGGGAGACTTTTAAACAATACAGCTTAACATACATTGTAAAACCCAAATGCACTTTAGCTCTGCATCAGTTGGGAGGACAGTCGTACTGACATCAGCATCCTTGAAGGAGTATCCTTGAACCAGTATCGAGGCCATAATCCTCCGAAACCAACTCAGCTGGACCTGCCATGTGCTTAGGTATGTCAGAGTCCCGACTGCCAAGGCAAATCTTCTTCACCAAGCTCAAGGAAGGCTCCAGGACAAGAGCAGGAGAAAGGAAGCGCTTCAAAGACACCCTCAAGGCCTCCCTTAAGAAATAAAACATAGATATCACACCTGGGAGACCATTGCTCAGAAGAGACCTACTTGGAGGAACTTCCTGATTGAAGGGACACAATTTCTCGAGGACGCCCAATAGCAAGAGGAGGCCCAGAAGAGGAGCCTGAGAAAGGAATACCAGTGATGTAGAGGCCAAGAACAGATCCCACCTCCCGGGAACACCTGCCAAGTGTGCGGTAGAAGATGTGGCTCAAAGATTGGGCCCATCAGCCACGTAAGGACCCACAGAACCTGTGACCAGAAACGCAGACTCTCTGAAGTGGAAAATCGTACTCGTTAGCGAGTGATTGCTGAAGATTACATACAGTTCAAATCCATTCTATCCATTATAGTTCCTTCAATGGAATTAATAGCCTCGTGACAAACCAAGGTTCAAAAAAAATCTTTCTCCCTCCTGTGACTCCAAATTCACTTTATACACTAAAGTACTATTTAATGGAATTGACAGCCATACAATAAACCAAACTTAAAAAGTGTAAAAACTTATCTCATATCGAGGCAAGCCGGTCAAATTAACGCTGTCCCTTTAATTTTCATTCAGCTGGTTCAGCGCAGTGGTGGAAGAAAAATCGGTAAAAACACAGGGTCGGTAGTTAAAGCGTGGTTGTCTTTAACGCGCATGTCTGTGCATCGGGACTTCTGCATCGCCCCAGCGCGCATGCGTGGCGGAGAATCTCCATGAACCCAAAATTAGGGAGGGAAGTTACGGGCATTGCCCACTTTCGAAACTTTCCCGTCCCAACTGTGACGATGACCGACTGGAAAATCTCCCCTGTATTCTGGGGAATAAACCCAGATTAAGGAAAAGGCTGGCTTCACATTCAGCCTTTCCTCAATGTGTGAAGAACGACTTTGACAGGGGACCGGTGGACAATGAGGGCCAGCAGCACTGAAACACTTAGGCCCCAGGCATTTACCCAGATAGCCTTTCAGAATTGGTTAACTTGGGTTAAGGTTGAAATTTTAAAAATATCATCGGCTTCAACGGAAATCTGAAGGAAGTGCAGCTGCTGCTTAGAAAGTGGGTCAGTGATGTGAGGGGGCGATATGGTGTGGGCACACACTTTGCTTAATGGACAGTTTTAGGCCGTCAGTCTAACCCCAAGGCAGTCAGGCCAATGCCAAGATTCTATTGCACTGAGTTCCAAACCTATTTGCTGTCAATGGGAGCTGTGGAGGTGAAGGACGTTGACCAGGCAGGTGTCAGCATCACCTTCTCCGAACTATGAAGGTGAAAGCTTCCAGTGCAAATCCACTCTCGCACGTGTGTGTGTGTGTGCATCTGAGTGTGATTCTGTGTGTTTATGTGTGGGGCAGCACGGTGGCACAGTGGTTAGCACTGCTTTCTCACGGCGCCAGTGACCCAGGTTCAATTCCAGCCTTGGGTGACAGTGTGGAGTCTGCACGTTCTCCCCGCGCCTGCGTGGGTTTCCTCCGGGGAGCTCCAGTTTCCTCCCACGTCCTGTCAAGTGGATTGGCCATGCTAAATTGCCCCTTAGTGTTGAAATGTATTTAGGTTAATTAATGCTACAGGGATTGGGCAGGGGAGTGGGCCTAGGTAGGGTGCTCTTTCGGAGGGCCGGTGCAAACATGATGGGATGAATGGCCTACTTCTGCACTGGAGGGACTTTGCGGGTGTGTGTCTGGGTGTATGTGTAAACTCAATCTTAGACCTTCTACCAGCATCAGTACTGCAACTTAATTGATGCTGATCGTACACTGCCACTGATCGGTTCAGTTTGGGAGCCACATCAATCACACCCATGTTTTCCCAAATTGTGCAGACATTGGGAAGGGCACGCAATTCCCTGCCTGGTCCTCAATAGATTCCACAGCTGATGGGATCTTGAGGGGAATCTGCAATTAAATGCAAGCAAATATTTTCGATATTTGTGTCAGAATATAGTTGAATGCAAACCTGTCTTCTCAATGGGAGGTTGTGTCAAGTATATCCTTCCCAATGTCTGCACAATTTGGGAAAACATGAGTGTGATTGATGTGGCTCCCAAACTGAACCTATCAGTGGCAGTGTACGATCAGCATCAATTAAGTTGCAGTACTGATGCTGGTAGAAGGTCTAAGATTGAGTTTACACATACACCCAGACACACACCCGCAAAGTCCCTCCAGTGCAGAAGTAGGCCATTCATCCCATCATGTTTGCACCGGCCCTCCGAAACACAGTAAAACACAGTCAGGAATGTACTGAACTGTACAAATCAGATGGTGCTGTGTACAGATCGCAGGGTCAGCCCACACAACTCACCCTCCACCATCGCCCCCCTCACCGTGCACCTGTGCACCCCAGGCTGGTTCTGTTCCCCAGTCCCCCATTTCACAAAACATGTTGTAAACTGGTGTAGGGGGTTGGGGTAGTGTGTGTGCGTGTGTGTGGGGGGGGGGGGGGGGGGGGGGGGGGGGGGGGGGGGGGGGGAGGGGGGTGCAGTGCGGAAGCCTTTCTGTTGTCTTCTTGACTGTGGTCTCATCAATGGGGCTATGACATCTAATGTTGCCATCTGTTGCAGCTCACCGACCACCTTCTGCATCACTGCTAATTATACTCTTCTCGGGGCACAGACGCTTGGTGGTATCAACGCGGTATACTACAGGTAGCTTACCAGTGATGATGCAGTTTAATAGGTCTTTGTATTCTGTCACATACAAAGCGGTAACACCCAGACCAAGGTGACCTAAAGACCCAATAGTGGCCTTACGTTCCGGTCAACAACAGTGCAATCCCAGTTGATGATATAACTGGGCGGGAAGATCCCGGAACAGGAACCTGGCTCAAAAGGTCGTAACTTTAACTTTTTTATATAAAATGTGGAGAAACAGAGTCTCAGGACCACCAATCAGTTTTAACAACAAGAAGATAGCATTTATTAAACATGAAGATATTGGATTATGATAGAATACGTCTGTACTCTTCGTACCCTGTACACTTAGCTAAACAATTACACACCACTTTAGGGTTGACTTTGATTACAAAGTACATCTTAATCTACAATGACCTAAATAACACAAAGTCTCTTTTAAGCACACAAGATGACTGTGGGCAAATACATCCTCCGCTCTGAACCCCAAGTGAATGATTGTGGATGTCTCCTCAGAATTCCCTAGGATGGTTGTCACGTGAGAGTTTCCAAACTCCACTCCCAAAATCATGCTGTAAAATCCTATTTGGTAATTATGCTTTCCCTTGGTTTGCATTCCGAAATCCAGACCAAGTTTTCCAAATGACACTTTTAAATAAAGCTTCCACTCCACTTTTAACAGTAAATCCAGTCTAACATTTTACACCAACCCCTTTGGGATTTCTTTGTCTTGACTACTGTGCAAATTGCTCACAATTGCTTTAACTCTCGATTCCCAGGCTATATTAAATGGCATCAGACATTTGATTTACCTTTGAAGGCTGTTGTTCCAGTTTAAATCTGGTTGCTGCATTTGTCTTTTTAACTCAGAGCACTTTGCTTGCTCTTCCTTGAATTCTTCTGAACAATACCTTGGTCTCTGGTCACTTAACTCCAGATTTATTGAACACTTCTCTTCATTTCTCTAGTTTCCTTAACCAGCTGGACTTCAGATTTTGGCATCTGTTCTCTTTACTCCATAGTATGGCTCTTCCTCTAGCAATGCTGAGATCGATGCTCCCTTTTTAACCTTCTAAAACAAACTACTTCATGCAGAGCTGTGAGAGCTGCCTTCTCTCTCACTACCTATCTTCAACTGCAATCAAATGAGCTAACTAAAACTTTAAAGCTTTTCTTCCTTACAATGCACCAGTTGCTAAGCAACCACTGCTGGATCATTTATTATTCATGGCAGCCCGTTCTAAGCACAATAGAAACACAGTTGGAACTTAACCACTTGGAACCCCCTCCCCCCCCCCCCCCCCCCCCATATAAACACCTTTGTCAAGCATGGATTTAACTATGCCAGTGACTGATAGAAATGAGGCTATGACAGGTGAGGACCTTGAGATTGTTATCACTAAGGAGGTAGTGATGGGCAAGCTAATGGGGCTAAAGGTAGACAAGTCTCCTGGCCCTGATGGAATGCATCCCAAAGTGCTAAAAGAGATGGCTAGGGAAATTGCAAATGCACTCATGATAATTTACCAAAATTCACTAGACCCTGGGGTGGTCCCGGCGGATTGGAAATTAGCAAACGTGACACCACTGTTTAAAAAAGGAGGTAGGCAGAAAGCGAGTAATTATAGGCCAGTGAGCTTAACTTCGGTAGTAGGCAAGATGCTGGAATCTATCATCAAGGAAGAAATAGCGAGGCATATGAATGGAAGTTGTCCCATTGGGCAGACACAGCATGGGTTCATAAAGGGCAGGTCGTGCCGAACTAATTTAGTGGAATTTTTTGAGGACATTACCAGTGCGATAGATAACGGGGAGCCAATGGATGTGGCATATCTGGATTTCCAGAAAGCTTTTGACAAGGTGCCACACAAAAGGTTGCTGCATAAGATAAAGATGCATGGCATTAAGGGTAAAGCATGGATAGAGGATTGGTTAATTAATAGAAAGCAAAGAGTGGGAATTAATGGGTGTTTCTCTGGTTGGCAATCAGTATCTAGTGGTGTCCCTCAGGAATCAGTGTTGGGCTCACAATTGTTCACAATTTACATGATGATTTAGAGTTCGGGACCAAGGGCAATGTGCCTAAGTTCACAGGCGACACTAAGATGAGTAGTAAAGCAAAAAGTGCAGAAGATACTGGAAGTCCGCAGAGGGTTTTGGATAGGTTAAGTGAATGGGCTAGGGTCTGGCAGATGGAATACAATGTTGACAAATGTGAGGTTATCCATTTTGTTAGGAATAACAGCAAAAGGGATTATCATTTAAATGAAAAATATTAAACATGCTACTGTGCAGAGAGACCTGAGTGTGCTAGTGCATGAGTCGCAAAAAGTTGGTTTACAGGTGCAACAGGTGATTAAGAAGGCAAATGGAATTTTGTCCTTCATTGCTAGAGGGATGGAGTTTAAGACTAGGGAGGTTATGCTGCAATTGTATAAGGTGTTAGTGAGGTCGCACCTGGAGTATTGTGTTCAGTTTTTGTCTCCTTACCTGAGAAAGGACGTACTGGCGCTGGAGGGTGTGCAGAGGAGATTCACTAGGTTAATCCCAGAGCTGAAGGGGTTGGATTATGAGGAGAGGTTGAGTAGACTGGGACTGCACTCGTTGGAATTTAGAAGGATGAGGGGGGATCTTATAGAAACATATAAAATTATGATAGGAATAGATAGGATAGATGCGGGCAGGTTGTTTCCACTGGCAGGTGAAAGCAGAACTAGGGGACATAGCCTCAAAATAAGGGGAAGTAGATTTAGGACTGAGTTGAGGAGCACCTTCTTCACCCAAAGGGTTGTGAATCTATGGAATTCCTTGCCCAGTGAAGCAGTTGAGGCTCCTTCATTAAATATTTTTAAGATAAAGATAGATAGTTCTTTGAAGAATAAAGGGATTAAGGGTTATGGTGTTCGGGCCGGAAGGTAGAGCTGAGTCCACATGGATCAGCCATGATCTCATTGAATGGCGGAGCAGGCTCGAGGGGCCAGATGGCCTACTCCTGCTCCTAGTTCTTATGTTCTTATGCTCTTATAAGCTTTAACTTTCAAGGCACAGAAACATTAAATTAAACCTACTTAAAACAATACCTTTTTTGTAATGTTTACCAATACAAATACAAATCCCTTCAAACTATCTTTATTTTCCTGACAACAATATGAAACTTGAAGCTGCCCTGTGTGCAAGGCAGAGTGACCACAGCCTCCATGCAAATGCTTGTCTGTTATGAGCTCCACCTGATTGTTATGATCTGGTGCTGCTTGTGGGTCTAGTTCCCACAGTATTTGCCTTTGCAGTGTCAATCTTTACTTTTAGTTCTGCCTTGCTGCAGGCAATGTTCAAGGTGTTGAAAATCTCACCCTTCTCCGTGATGGTGTTTACATTCTTACGGCAGAGGAATGTTGGAGGCTCATTGTTACGGTTGCTCTGATTGAGCTCCGATACTTTTACCTTTTCCGTGCTCCGGACCCTAGGGGAGTGATCGGCTGCAAAGTGGCTGGTGGCATAGGCAGGCTGCTGTGGCTTAGATCTGCGGCATTTAGCAACATGGTTCCATTTGCCACATTTGTTGCAGCGTTCACCAAACGGCAAACATGCAGTCCTGTGCCATGAGTCATGGCTGCCCGTGTTGGGGTAGGGCATGCTCTGTACCACATAAACCTCTGTGTCCCGCCTTAACTCTTTGCTGCTTTTTTCCTGACTGCTCATTCCGCATGTGGCAGGTTCCAAGGTTAGGTGTTTCTCACTTGCGGACAACATCACTAAGGACCCCACACACAATGTGATCACTCACAAGCACGTCAGTGAGGGTGCCAACTGCACATTTCTTTGCTCGGATTTTTAGGATCACAGTGTAGCACTGTATCGATTCACAGCTGATAGTATCAAAAGCGTGTCTATCGAGCATGTTGTTTTCTACTGGCAAGCGAATATTCTCAAACTTTTTAAGTCAATATCTTGGGGTCCTCTGATGGCTTCGGAGTCCATTACGTTTTATAAATTGAGGGCCTGTACATTCTTGGGTTTTTCTGATAGAGCGTTTCCTAGTGGTCTGCAACGGTTTCCCCAACACAAGTTGGTTGTTGCAGTGAAGTCCCTTTGCCATTCTGCCGACTGCCGACTGCTGACACCAATGACTGGCGACCAAACACTCAGAAGAAATAAGATTGAGTCGACTGGTCTGGTACTCACTGGAGTTTCGAAGAATGAGAGGGGATCTCGTAGAAACATATCAAATCCTGATGGGACGGGACAGGCGAGATGCGGGAAGAATGTTCCCGATGTTGGGGACATCCAGAACTAGGGGTCACAGACTAAGAATAAGGGGTAAGCTATTGAGGACTGAGATGAGGAAGAACCTCTTCTCTCAGAGAGTTGTGAACTTGTGGAATTCTCTTCCACAGAAAGCTGTCGGGGCCAGTTTGTTGGATATATTCAAGAGGGAGCTGGACGTGGCCCTTGCGGCTAAAGGGATCAAGGGGTATGGAGAGAAAGCAGGAGTGGAATACTGAATTTGCCTGATCAGCCATATTGGATGTTGGTGCAGGCTTGATGGGCCGAATGGCCTACTCCTGCACCTGTTGTCTATGTTTCTTTTTTTTTAAATTTAAAGTATCCAATTAATTTTTTCCAATTAAGGGGTAATTTAGCGTGGCCAATCCACCTACCCTGCACATTTCTGGGTTGTGGGGGCGAAACCCACACAGACACGGGGAGAATGTGCAAACTCCACACGGTCAGTGACCCAAGGCCGGGATCGAACCTCGGACCTCGGCGCCGTGAGGCAGCAGTGCTAACCACTGCGCCACCGTGCTGCCCTTGTTTTCTATATTTCTATGTTAACAGTTTATTGTGTACTCTGGGCAGCTCTTTCATGCTGAGTGTTTGCCCAAGGAGAACTCATGTGCTACTGACAGGTGATATGTACCAGGTGATATGTACCACAGTGCCTGCGTAACCGCTGGATCTACAATAGCTACAGCTGTCAACATACTGTGAGAAATGTTCCCTGAAGGCTCTCTCTGAGCATGTCCTCCGGGTTTCTCCCTTGACTTCTGGCAGCTCCCCTTACTTTTGACTTCTTCCTGGCTGCTCTTAATTGTGAAAAGCTGCGCGACCTGACCCTATGTAAACTCAGTGAATTTTGCAGTGTTCGGAACAAACACCCAGAACACAAACAGAAGCAGTGAACCAGCAAATGGCTTACAGATACTGTATGATCCCTTTGAACTGTGCTGGTGAGGCGAGAGAGCCTTCTACCAGTTTAGTCTCATGCGTCGCTCCACGAAGGTCAACACTTGGCAATTAAAGCGCTTTGGGCTTGTCTCACCTTTGGAGTTAAAAAAATCTACAGCAGATGTTTATTGTGCACGATCTGGGCAGGGGCACTACCTCTTCTATCAATACTCTGGCGGCAAACCTCCTGTCCGTACAGTGAGCTTCCTGTTCACCACTTAAGTGCCTTCGAAGGCAATCCAGGCCAAGCGGTTTTACTGACTGAGTGGAGTGATTTATGGACGCCTCATGTTAATCTTAAGTTACGGCCCCTGTTGTCCAGTTGCGGAAAAGCAAAATTGGAATCATAGCCGGCTACAGCAGAAGAGGAGATGATTTGGCCCATTGTGGTTGTTCTGGCTCTTTGAAAGATAGGGTGCATGATGGCCGGCACAGACACAATGGGCTGAAGGGCCTCTTTCTGTGCTGTAAACCTCTATGACTCTGGCCATCGGCATACTCTTTTCCCACTGGCTGTGGTACCCCCCCCCCCCCCCCCCCCCCCCCCCCCGTGCAATGGGCGAGAAGAGAGAATTCTGCCGCCAGAGATCAGTCCCGACCTTCTGACCTCTCCTAAAGAAGGAACTTCTCGCTCAGCCTATGGATCAATGCTTTAAAAAATCAAATGCTGGAAATCTAAAGTCCAGTGTGTTCGGAAACTGGAGAAATGAAGAGAGGTTGCCAAGATGGCTGGAGTTAACAGAACAGAGGGATCTGGGGTTAGGGTTAGGTAGTGTTCAGTAAAGTCACAGAGAACAGAAGAGGTATTGGATTGTGAGAGGGCAGAAAGCTATCTGCAGTGGTGCGCAGGTTTGTGACTGCAGATCGGGAGACATTATTTGAAATAGGTTTTGAGATCGGTGGCTGGCCCTCAGATCCTCATAAAGGCAAAAGCCTTTAGTCCAAAAAAAAACCTGAAGGGAAAGGTGTAAAATCTGAAAGGGAACCTTGGTGGAAGCAGCAGAGGGAAAGCAGAATTTAAAAGAAGATTTGAAAGTGCGGCTTTTTGAAAACGGAATTTGAAATCTCCCATGTGGAAGCCGGGGTTCAGTGAGACAGGGTGGCTCACCGTATCAGAATCATCCGGGGGGGGATTTTGAGGGAAAATTCCCTGATATTCAGTTTGGTACAGAACGGAATGGTTCTTACCACGGGCAGCCCGTGTGTTTAAAGGGATTGTGTGTTACTGCGACCATTGTAGCCTAAAATATTCTATGTCACCTGTGGTAATTGTAAAATACATTTTAGATTTAGATTTATTGTCACATGTACCGAGGTACAGAGAAAAATATTGGGCGGAATTCTCTCAGCCCAGGGCCGGGCCGGAGAATCGCCGTGACCGGCGCGAATCGTGCCACGCCTCCCCGACGTGGGGACGCAATTCCCCGCAGAGTGGAAAATCGGCGCCATTGGCGCGCCGTGGTTTGCGCGGCGCTGGTTGGGGGATGCTCTACGCGGCGCCCCCGCCCCCCCCCCCCCCGCCGATTCTCAGCCCGGGATGGGCCGAGCGGCCGCAACATTAATCCCGAGTCCCACCGGCGCTGTTCTAACCTGCTCCTGGCCGGCGACCTTAGCGTGCTGGGGGGGGGGGGGGGGGGGGGGGGGGACGTCCCTGGCCTGCGATTGGGGCCCACCATAGAACATAGAACATAGAACAATACAGCGCAGTACAGGCCCTTCGGCCCTCGATGTTGCACCGACATGGAATAAATCTAAAGGCCATCTAACCTACACTATGCCCTTATCATCCATATGCTTATCCAATAAATTTTTAAATGCCCTCAATGTTGGCGTGTTCACTACTGTTGCAGGTAGGGCATTCCACGGCCTCACCACTCTTTGCGTAAAAAACCCACCTCTGACCTCTGTCCTATATCTATTACCCCTCAATTTAAGGCTATGTCCCCTCGTGCTAGCCACCTCCATCCGCGGGAGAAGGCTCTCGCTGTCCACCCTATCTAACCCTCTGATCATTTTGTATGCCTCTATTAAGTCACCTCTTAACCTTCTTCTCTTTAACGAAAACAACCTCAAGTCCATCAGCCTTTCCTCATAAGATTTTCCCTCCATACCAGGCAACATCCTGGTAAATCTCCTCTGCACCCGTTCCAAAGCTTCCACGTCCTTCCTATAATGAGGCGACCAGAACTGTACGCAATACTCCAAATGCGGCCGTACTAGAGTTTTGTACAACTGCAACATGACCTCATGGCTCCGGAACTCAATCCCTCTACCAATAAAGGCCAACACACCATAGGCCTTCTTCACAACCCTATCAACCTGGGTGGCAACTTTCAGGGATCTATGTACATGGACACCGAGATCCCTCTGCTCATCCACACTACCAAGAATTTTACCATTAGCCAAATATTCCGCATTTCTGTTATTCTTTCCAAAGTGAATCACCTCACACTTCTCCACATTAAACTCCATTTGCCACCTCTCAGCCCAGCTCTGCAGCTTATCTATGTCCCTCTGTAACCTGCAACATCCTTCCGCACTGTCTACAACTCCACCGACTTTAGTGTCGTCTGCAAATTTACTCACCCATCCTTCTGCGCCCTCCTCTAGGTCATTTATAAAAATGACAAACAGCAACGGCCCCAGAACAGATCCTTGTGGTACGCCACTCGTAACTGAACTCCATTCTGAACATTTCCCATCAACTACCACTCTCTGTCTTCTTTCAACTAGCCAATTTCTGATCCACATCTCTAAATCACCCTCAATCCCCAGCCTCCGTATTTTCTGCAATAACCGACCGTGGGGAACCTTATCAAACGTTTTACTGAAATCCATATACACCACATCAACTGCTCTACCCTCGTCTACCTGTTCAGTCACCTTCTCAAAGAACTCGATAAGGTTTGTGAGGCATGACCTACCCTTCACAAAACCATGCTGACTGTCCCTAATCATATTATTCCTATCTAGATGATTATAAATCGTATCTTTTATAATCCTCTCCAAGACTTTACCCACCACAGACGTTAGGCTCACCGGCCTATAGTTACCGGGGTTATCTCTACTCCCCTTCTTGAACAAAGGGACCACATTTGCTATCCTCCAGTCCTCTGGCACTATTCCTGTAGCCAATGATGACCTAAAAATCAAAGCCAAAGGCTCAGCAATCTCTTCCCTGGCTTCCCAGAGAATCCTAGGATAAATCCCATCCGGCCCCGGGGACTTATCTATTTTCACCTTGTCCAGAATTGCCAACACTTCTTCCCTACGCACCTCAATGCCATCTATTCTAATAGCCTGGGTCTCAGCATTCTCCTCCACAATATTATCTTTTTCTTGAGTGAATACTGACGAAAAGTATTCATTTAGTATCTCGCTTATCTCCTCAGCCTCCACACACAACTTCCCACCACTGTCCTTGACTGGCCCTACTCTTACCCTAGTCATTCTTTTATTCCTGACATACCTATAGAAAGCTTTTGGGTTTTCCTTGATCCTACCTGCCAAAGACTTCTCATGTCCCCTCCTTGCTCGTCTCAGCTCTCTCTTTAGATCCTTCCTCGCTTCCTTGTAACTATCAAGCGCCCCAACTGAAACTTCACGCCTCATCTTCACATAGGCCTCCTTCTTCCTCTTAACAAGAGATTCCACTTCTTTGGTAAACCACGGTTCCCTCGCTCGACCCCTTCCTCCCTGCCTGACTGGTACGTACTTATCAAGAACATGCAATAGCTGTTCCTTGAACAAGCTCCACATATCCAGTGTGCCCAACCCTTGCAGCCTACTTCTCCAACCAACACATCCTAAGTCATGTCTAATGGCATCATAATTGCCCTTCCCCCAGCTATAACTCTTGCCCTGCGGGGTATACTTATCCCTTTCCATCACTAACGTAAAGGTCACCAATCGGTGGGTTGGCCATTCGGGCTGGGGGCCTCCCTTCTTCCGCGACGGCCCCTGTAGCCCCACGCCATGCTGCGTCAGGGCCGGTGCAGAGAAGGGAGTCACTGCCCATGCGCGCGTTGGTGCCAGTGCCACTGCGCATGCGTGGATCCCGTGGCGCCTAGTTAACGCTGGGATCAGCAGCTGGAGCAGCAAGGGTCGCTCCAGTGCCGTGCTGGCCCCCTGTAGGGGCCAGAATTGCAGTGTTAATGTAAGCCAACAATTATTATTATTATTATTAGAGAGATCAGTTCAGTCTATCGGAGGGCAATTCAGGAGTCTGGTAAATGCGGAGAAGAAGCTGTTTTTGTTTATATCTTCTGCCCGATGGAAGAGGTACATGTACATTTGTGAAGCTAAGGGGGGAGTAAATGAGTATTGTATAATAATCTAACTTTACATGTTCAATAAATGTATGTTCTTGTTGTTAATACTAATTAGCGGTCCTGTCACTCCGTTCCGCCCTGTTTTATTCAAAACAAGTAAAAGCCACGGCCTTTTGAGCCAGGGTTCTGTTCTGGAACCTTCCCGTCCAGCTGTAGCATTAAACGGGATTGTAACACTCAGAATGCAGTGAATCAGTCTTCATGAACAAAGCTCCACCCTCACGATCACAACGAGGATCTTTCATTTCTCTTTGAGATTAGACAGGTGTATCGAGGATGAGGGTAACCAGTTGTAAGATGCCATTCCAGAAATGAATTTGCTCTTTGCGGGGAGTAGGATGAGGATGATAACCTCTGATGTTGATGATTTGTTGCGGGAGGAGATCCTGAATCTTGCTTTATTTTTTTGCAGGCGACATACATTCTGATGAAGTTACAGAGATGTTCAGACACACGCAGGACGAAAATCAGAGTGAAGAGAGTGTGCAAGCTTAGCCACTACTGATAGAAAAATGAATTCCAAAAGTATTAGCAAGAAAATAATTTCTTTGGGATATTCTTCATCCTTCTCTTTGTCCATGGATGAGGGATTAAATAGCGCTTTTTTATTACTGTTATGGGCCAGGGTTTAGAGAACCCCAAAGTGTATCATGGAGTTCACCTGACCCACAACTTTTAATAGATTGTGGTATGGGGAGCACACGGCCCACTCTACAGGTGTGGTACAGCAGAAATGGAAAAGTATTTTTTAAAGCAAAACAATGTTTATTCTATGAACTCAAGTTAACCTTTTTAAAACGTACAGTGAACGTCTTAGCAACCATTAATCCAAATACAATCCCCAAAGACTACAACACTAAGTAAACCTTTAAGCTTTCCTTTTAACATCATAAGACTTGAAAGCCCTTCAAAACAGAAAGACATCAGGCTTAACTTCACTACTGAGAATATTTATAATTCTGAATTCACCAAATGATCCAGAGATAGTCTTTTGATGGCAGAGAGAACAGCAGTACACCTGCTTTGTCTGGCTTCAGCTCCAACACTGAAAATGAAACGAAAACACATCCTGCAGCCTGCTCAAAAACAAAAGTAAAAAGCTGACAGACAGGCCAGCTCCACCCACTCTCTGACATCACTGCAGTAGTAAACACCCATTTCGTAAAGGTACTCTCACTACAGATATTGAAATACATACCCATTTATAAACACCCATTTCTTCAAGGTACTCTCACATGACAGTTACAGCGTGGGTGTTTTGTGGACTCTCTACAGCTGCACCAATCTTCACAGGAGCTGAATGAGTTGCTTCCTTTCGGGTAAGAGCAGCCAGAAGTTCGACCTTTCCCCAGCGCGCCAAGGAGGGGAAGAAGTACAGAGCAAAATCTCTGTTCATCGCCTGCGCACCATGGGCCAGAAGCAGAAACCTTTGCCCGAGGAGGTTGTTGCCCGTCGAGGAGAGGATTCTGGAGAGCATACGTCCTACATGGTCTCAAAGAGAGCCAAGGATGCAGTCGGAGATTAACACCACTGGTGCCAGAGACTGTGAGGGGTGGGGAGGTACAGGAGAATGTGTGTATGGAGGTTAAGTCGTGGTGCAGGGCGGGAAAGATGTAGAGTAAAGATGTAGATGTAGAGTTAATTCTGATAACTACTGAGCATGTGCACAAGGGGTGTTATGTCACAATGACGCCACTCACGTGGACCTGAGAGATTAGCTCGTTATGCCTTGGTATTATTTAATCTTTATACTAAGTTAGCATGTATCTAAATGTTTTGGAATGAAAGGCCTCCAGCAAGATCTAAAAATAGTCAACTAATCACAAGGTAAAGCCACAATCACAGAGGCCATGTAGATAGAAACAAAAGAAGATTTGCATTTATATAGCACCTTTCCTGACTTCAGGTCACCTGAAGTGCTTTGGAGCCAATGAAGTATTTTTGAAGTTCGTCGCTTCTCTTCCTTTTGTTCTTCTTTGACCCCCTTTCACCTTTCCCCCCTCCTTTTCAACAGCATAAAATGCGTTACATTTCTACCCCCTCCAATTCCGGCAAAGTCCCATTTGACTGGAATATCGCGGGCCGGGATTTTCCGGCCTCGCCGAGGGGAATGCGACCGCTCAGCCAAATGTCCATTGACTTCCGGTGGGTTCCCGATGCTCCTGGTGGCGGGCGGGGATAGAAAACTCTGCTCGTTAACTCCGCTCCTCTCTACGCAGATGCTGCCAAGTCTCCCCATTGCAATGTCAGATCTCCTGCACCTGCAGTACTTGGCTTTTGAATCAATATTTATTGAGGTGCAATGGATATTGTGATGTTGGCGATGTGTGACAGCGTTGTGTGCTTCTTGTCAATACATAGAACATAAAACATAGAACAGTACAGCACAGAACAGGCCCTTCGGCCCTCGATGTTGTGCCGAGCAATGATCACCCTACTCAAACCCACGTATCCACCCTATACCCGTAACCCAACAACCCCCCCCTTAACCTTACTTTTTAGGACACTACGGGCAATTTAGCATGGCCAATCCACCTAACCCGCACATCTTTGGACTGTGGGAGGAAACCGGAGCACCCGGAGGAAACCCACGCACACACGGGGAGGACGTGCAGACTCCACACAGACAGTGACCCAGCCAGGAATCGAACCTGGGACCCTGGAGCTGTGAAGCATTTATGCTAACCACCATGCTACCGTGCTGCCCCAAGGGATTCAATTTTATTGTTTGAAAAATGCAAATTGTGTGTCAGAATAGCAACTCCTGGAGGATGATTATCCCACACCAGCCATTATCTGGGTGTAGTTAGTGCAGAGTCGGGGCGGTATCAAGAGATGAGCTGTGCGAACATGCTGATCTCAGCTCAGAGAAAATTAACCCTAAATGAGCAAGATTTGGGATATCAGGGATGTCATTAAAGGATTCGTTTGGCAGAAGGGCAGTCGAGAGATCGAGGCGGCATGTAAAAATGGCACCCGATCTCTTGCTGCACTGACAAGCTGATCTAATCAGTGTAGGAAATGAGGTAAGAGCGGCCAGGGTGGGCAATCCCTCAGAATGGGGATGAGAAAATATCATGATTGAATGGCGGTGCAGACTCGATGGGCCGAGTGGCCTAATTCTGCTCCTATGTCTTATGGTCTTGTTGCACGTTTTACTTGAGTGTAATTCGCGTCTATTGGAGTGTATTAACACGCCTCCGTTTAAAGGCCGTGTGCTTAACACTGCTAGGCTCTATGTATGTATTTTCAGCTCGGGAGTCGCCAGGTGCCGTATCTAGACACCTCACAAATATTCCAAGGTCAGGTTCAAAGTAATAACACGATACACCGATTAGTAAGTTCCAAACGATTAGTATTTATTATTACAAATATAATAAATACACATGCACACGCTAAGGGACTAAGCTACAACTAAACTAAGCGATCAGAATACTTAACTAAACAGGAACAGGCAAGGTCAGGGAGCGAGGCCTTCGTTCCGATCTTGGTCTGCAACCTTCAGAGAGTGTGCTGGTCGCTGGGGGTCTAGTGGGGCTGGTTCGCGTAGCGAGCGTCGTATTGTCACTTACGGTTCGGCGGCTGGTGCTCAACGGCTGGAGTCAGGATACAACTCGAAGTTCTGGGTCGAAGTCAAAGCCGGAGCACGAAAACAACAGACAGGACCATGTGTGGGGGTCTATCTTTATAGGGCCCCAATGTCCGTGCCTCTTTTGGGGCGGGCTTTCACCTTCAGGTATCGATTGGATCAGATCCTAATCGATATCTTTTGAATTCCCCCAATGTGAGGGTCTTTCCTCGATGGAGGGGGCGGTCTCTATGGTGGATACTTCTGGTGCCGCTCTGTCTGGACATCCACTTAAAGTATCTATTCAAAACCCAAATGTTGCCATTGTGTGTGCCCAGATCTGGATTGCCTCATTAATATGCAAAGCGTTTTACTATTAACACCTTTGGTTTGAGATCTTCCACCTGGCCAGAAACTGGTTTTGCTGCTTGCAAAATGCTAATCAGTCTTTGCAGACTGCTGTCTTGGCTAAACTGCTTTTTCCCTGCAGTCTTAGCAATTCTCCATCTTGTTAGCCCAGTGTCCATTTTAGGTGGCTACAGTCTTATGAAGTTACTGTGAAAATCCCCTCGTCGCCACACTATGACGCCTGTTCGGGTACACGGAGGGAGAATTCAGAATGTCCAATTCACCTAACAAGCACATTTCTTGGGACTAGAGAGAGGGAACTCCGCGGAGCACCCGGAGGAAACCCACGCAGGCACGGAGAGAACATGCAGACCCCGCACAGACAGTGGCCCAAGCTGGGATCGAACCTAGGACCCTGGCGTGTGAAGCAACAGTGCTAACCACTGTGGTACCGTGCCGCCCAAAGCAGGTTGCCGGGCTGAGGGACGGTGAAAGAACAGTCTCGTTGTTGGAGTGAAATCCTGTGACTGTCTCTGATAGACTCAATTATTGCTTGATCCAGACTGCAGTATATTTGCTGCTCCGTTTCAAACCGAGCACTGATCTAAACGGCCAAAACACTTCAAGATCAAACCCAAAAAAGCTAAAAAAAAAACCTTTGATCAACTGGAAGAAATATTCTGAAAAGCTTGAACCGCAGCCAAGAAATCTCTTCGAACAAAATTACAATCACCTTTTCTTTATCTTTGTTTCTCACAACAACCATTCTTTTGGACTTATTGAGCACGGTTGCCAATTTAATGGCATTCCACGCTGGGTTCTAATCAGCTGTGTGATGGCACGGAGCTGCCTGAGGCCGCTTCAAACCCCAATTCACTTCAGTCTGAGATGTCCAGTGTCGAGAGAGGAGAGTTTGGGCTGGGTTTCAATCCAGATTATATTTTCCAAAACACAAACCCCCTAAAATTCATAGTGCAAGGGTCCATCAATTGTAACATTGTGGAAAAGGGTGGAAGTTCCCACAAGCGAAACTTTGAAATGATAATAATAATCTTTATTGTCACAAGCAGGCTTACATTAACACTGCAATGAAGTTACTGTGAAAATCCCCTAGTCGCCACACTCGGGTTCCTGTTCGGGTACACAGAGGGAGAATTCAGAATGTCCAATTCACCTAACAAGCACGTCTTTCGGGACGAGAGAGGGAACCGGAGCACCCGGAGGAAACCCACGCAGACACGGGGGGAACGTGCAGACTCCGCACAGACAGTGACCCGAGCCGGGAATTGAACCTGGGACCCTGGTGCTGTGAGGGAACAGTGCTAACCACTATGCTACCTCGCTACCCAGGGACGAGGAGAAAAAAATATTTTTGTTGGGGCTACAGGTAAGGTTGCTATTTCGCGTGCACCTTCCTGCATTTCAGCGTGTATTTGTCATTCTACAGTGGAAAAAATGATTTATTTTGTAACCTTAGAAGCATAGCTCAGCCTGTCATTTAGCATTCCAGGTGTGAGCTACCGCCATCAGAACAATTATGGCAATGTTCACTTGGTTTGATCAATGTCCAACAGAGGATTGAGCCCAGCACCAGGATATGTGTGTCAATAATACCCTGCCAAACAGCTCCGGAAACTCAGCTGATGAAAAATGATGTATAACACGTCCTCCTGTGTAAACTTTCATTTTGATCATCAGCCAGAATGGTGAGTGGTTTGTTTACTCTTTCATGGGCTGTGGGTGTCGCTGGCAAGGGCAGCGTTTGTTGCCCATTCCTAATTGCCCTTCAACTGAGTGGCTTTGCTGGGCCATTTCAGAGGGGATTGAAGAGTCAACCATATTGCTGTGCGTCTGGAGTCACTTGTAGGCCAGACCCAGGTAGGATGCTAGATTTCCTTTCCCGAAAGGCTTTCCCTCATCCTTCACCTCATCCTCACCAAACTGGCTGCTGCAGATCCCTCATGGCATATCATCAGGAGTGACCACTGTCCAGCCCTTGCGAAGACGGCGTTCCATCATCAGGTGAAGGACACCGTCCATCATGGTGTGCGGCACGACGACCGTACAAAATGGGATAGATTTTGAACAGGTCTATTAACCCAAGGGTGCACATCCATGAGGCGCCATCAGCAGCAGAATCTGTAACCTCATGGCCCGGCCATGTCGCCCAAACTACCGTTACCACCAAGCCAGGGGATGAAACCTGGTTCAATGAAGAGCATTAGGGAATGCCAAGAGCAACATCAGGCAGACCTAAAACTGTGGGGCAGTTTTCTCCGACCCCCCGCCTGGTCGGAGAATCGCCGAGGGGGGGGGGGGGGGGCGGCATGAATCCATCCCCCGCTGGCTGCCAAATTCTCCGGCGCCGGGGATTCGGCAGGGGCGGGATACGCACCGTGCCGGTCGGGGGCCGTTGGTAACACCCCCCCTAACCCCGGCGATTCTCCAGCCCGCGATGGGCCGAGTGGCCACCCATTTACGGCCGGGCCCGCCGGCGTGAATTACAACAGGTACTTGCCGGCGGGACCTGGCTCCGTGGGCAGCCTCCGGGTCCGCGATCGGAGCCCACCGATCCGCGGACCGGCCTGTGCCGTGGGGGAACTCTATTCCTCCATGTCGGCCGCTGTAACAGTCCGCGGTGGCTGACGTGGAGATGATCCCCCTGTGCATACGCTGGGATGACGGCAGCAGACGTTGGCACTCCCACGCATGCGGCAACTTGCGCCGGACGGCGGAGGCCCTTCGCCGCCTGTTGGCGTGGCGCCAAGCCCCTTCCGTGCCGGCCGGCGTGGCTCTAACCACTCCAGCGCCGGCCGAGCCCCTGAACATGTGGAGGATTCCGCACCTTCGGTGCTGCACGACGCCGGAGTGGTTCACGGCGCTCCTTCGCGCCGGAGTTGCCCGCCCCACCAGTTCGCCCTATCCCCCCTTCCTCTATATCCCCCCTCCCCCATATCCCCCCTCCCCCCATATCCCCCATCCCCCATATCCCCCTTCCCCCACTCCCCCCATATCCCCCTCCCCCATATTCCCCATATCCCCTATCCCCCCTTCCCCATATCATCCCTTCCCCCATATCACCCTTTCCCCATATGGGGACATGGGGGAAGAGGGGATATGGTTGAAGGGGGATATGTGGAAGAGGGGATAAGGGGATATGGGGGAAGGGGGATATGTGGAAGAGGGGATATGGGGATATGGAGGAAGAGGGGATATGGGGGAAGGGGGAATATGGGGGGAGGGGATATGGGGGAAGGGGGGATATGGGGAAGGGGGGATATGGGGAAGAGGGGATATGGGGGAAGGGGGGATATGGGGATATGGGGGATATGGGAGAAGCGGGGATATGGGGAAGAGCGGATATGGGGGAAGACGGGATATGGGGAAGAGGGGATATGGGGATATGGGGGGAGTGGATATGGGGGAAGAGGGGTTATTGGGATATGGGGAAGAGGGGATATGGGGAAGAGGGGATATGGGGGAAGAGGGGATATGGGGAAGAGGGGATATGGGGAAGAGGGGATATGGGGAAGAGGGGATATGGGGGAAGAGGAGTTATGGGGAAGGGGGATATGTGGAAGAGGGGATATGGGGATATGGGGGAAGAGGGGCTATGGGGAACAGGGGATATGGGGGAAGGGGATATGGCAGAAGAGGGGATTTGGGGAAGGGGGATACGGGGGAAGAGGGAATATGGTGGAAGAGGGGATATGGCGAAAGAGGGGATATGGGGATATATGGAAGAGGATATGGGGGAAGAGGGGATTATGGGGGAAGAGGGGATATGGGGGATATGGGACCCAGGCTAGATGGGTTGGTCACGCTAAATTGCCCCTTAATTGGAAAAAGTTGGATACTCTGAATTTAAAAAAGAGTAGGCGCGGTGTGCGTCGCATTGACAACGTTTTCGGGGAGGTGGATCATCGCAATTCAGTGCCAAACCGGCACCTGGCCCGATTTCGGCATCAGGAACGATTCTCCACCCGATCGCACGCCCCGGTTTCGGCATCAGGAACGATTCTCCGCCCGATCGCACGCCCCGATTTCGGCATCGGGAACGATTCTCCGCCCGATCGCACGCCCCTATTTCTGCATCGGGAGTGATTCTCCGCCCGATCGCACGCCCCGATTTCGGCATCGGGAACGATTCTCCGCCCGATCGCACGCCCCGATTTCGGCATCGGGAACGATTCTCCGCCCGATCGCACGCCCCGATTTCGGCATCGGGAGTGATTCTCCGCACGATCGCACGCCCCGATTTCGGCATCAGGAGTGATTCTCCACCCGATCGCACGCCCCGATTTCTGCATCGGGAGTGATTCTCCGACCGATCGCACGCCCCGATTTCGGCATCAGGAGTGATTCTCCACCCGATCGCACGCCCCGATTTCGGCATCGGGAATGATTCTCCGCCGGATCGCACGCCCCGATTTCGGCATCGGGAATGATTCTCCGCCCGATCGCACGCCCCGATTTCGGCATCGGGAGTGATTCTCCGCCGGATCGCACGCCCCGATTTCGGCATCGGGAACGATTCTCCGCCCGATCGCACGCCCCGATTTCGGCATCGGGAACGATTCTCCGCCCGATCGCCCGCCCCGATTTCGGCATCGGGACCGATTCTCCGCCCGATCGCACGCCCCGATTTCGGCATCGGGAATGATTCTCCGCCCGATCGCACGCCCCGATTTTGGCATCGGGAACTAGTCTTCGCCCGATCGCACGCCCCGATTTTGGCATCGGGAACGATTCTCCGCCCGATCGCACGCCCCGATTTCGGCATCGGGAACGATTCTCCGCCCGATCGCACGCCCCGATTTTGGCATCGGGAATGATTCTCCGCCCGATCGCACGCCCCGATTTCGGCATCGGGAATGATTCTCCGCCCGATCGCACGCCCCGATTCCGGCTAACGGAGAATCCCGCCCCTCATATTTTTGCTCCTTTTAATGGGTTAAATACCTCCAAGGAGTTTCCTACTTTGACAAAAACAAATGACTGCCAAGTTTAATAAACACACCTCCCTCATCCTAATCACCTACCTTTCATTCACTAGGTGCCTCTCCAACACTTCTGGGCTAAAGGGAACACAAAACTGAAGTAGATTATTTAGCTACAATAGCATCGTGACAGCTCGGACCCAGTACAGTTTGTTTTAAGTTCCAGAAGCACTTTTGTGGGAAGCTTGCAAAGGGCTCTCGAGTTCTCAAAAGTTTTTTCTGCTTTATCGACACTGGGACAGATGCCTGTTCCGAAAATTCAGGTGAATTATTTTGTCGATTTCCAAAGTGCAAAAAAAAAAGAACAGTTCCGGCTCTCCTTTAATCCTTTGGATGGTTTGCATAAGTTCCTGACGTAATTCCAAACCTGGTTCTGACATTTGTTTCCCGTGCAATTTGCATTCTTGATGTGAGGTCTTCAGCGAAGTGCAGATCATGGACACAACCGCGACTGAATCAACAAGGATAACATTTTCACCCTGGGATTATGTCATCTTTGCAGTGATGCTCCTGATTTCCACCGGGATTGGGATATTCTTTGCTGCTCGCCGTGGGGACAGGCAGAAGAAGGCAGATGACTTTTTCACGGGGGGTCGACAGATGCCGGCTCTGCCTGTGGGTCTATCCCTCTCGGCCAGCTTCATGTCTGCAGTTCAGGTGCTGGGAGTTCCAGTTGAAGCCTACACATACGGGGCGAAGTTCATACAGATGTGTTTGGGGCAAACGCTGAATGCTGTCCTCACTGCTTATCTCTTCCTGCCGATTTTTTATCGCTTGAGATTGACCAGCACCTATGAGGTAAGCACCTGCCGATTGCGTCCCTCGATTTGAATCCAGCATACAAACCATTGGCATAAACGAAAGCCGGAATTTGCAGTCACACAGAAATTATCTTGGACTCATGCGGCTGGATTCCCCAATTCTGAGGCTATGTCCACACGGCAGGAAAACTGCCGCTAAACGGTCTCCGATTCCCCATTTTGCTGGGGGTTAGCAGGACGGCAGCGTGGAGTACCCGGTTCTGGCTGTCGATACACCCCGGAGAATTGCCGATTCCGTGGCCGCGCATTTACACGGCAGCGGCCTGCAGCAGCCACGCCGTGATTCATGGCGGAGGCCGCTCGCGGACCCAGCCCGTGAAATAGCCCCTACCTTCGGCCGGCTCGTGCCCCGGACCGCCCCCGATCCGGTCGGGAAAGGTGATTCTCCGGCCGTTCACCGAACGCGGTTTCGGCGTCGGTGACCGGAGAGTCCAGCCCACAATGTCTCAAATATGTTCACAGTCAATGGAGGACTTTCAAATGGTCACCATTGTAATTATAACACAGCAGCCAATTTGCGAGGAGAATGTTCCGGCAGGCAGCAGTGGAATAAATAGGCTGGATTCTCGGCCGCTCATCGCCGGCAGCGGTGATCCCGATGGGGCGGTAACCCATCGCCGGTGGGGGAGGAAAACCCTAACGTGAGCGCAAATCAGTTGTGATTCATCTCCGGTGGGAGAACACTGGGCGGGATTCTCCCATCGGGCGGCTATGTGTTGACACCGGTGTAAAAACGGGAGTGTTTTACTCCGGCGTCACCAGGCCTTCCAGCGCCCGATTCTCCGGGCTACAGGGGGCCAACACGGCCCTCGCCACTCCAGCTGCAAATCCTGGCATCAACTGGGCACCGCGGGGTCCGCGCACGCACAGTGGCACCGGCACCAATGCGCGCATGCACAGCGGCTTTCTTCTCCGCGCCGGCCCCGAGGGCTACAGGAAGAAAGGATGTCCCCAGCCCGAGAGGCTGACCTGCCGATCGGTGGGCCCCGATTGCGGGCCAGGCCACAACGGAGGCCCCCCACTCCCCCCCGACAGGCCACCCCCGAACCCTTCAACCCCGAGGTCCCGCCGGCTGAGAGCAGGTGTGAACGGCGCCGGCGGGACTGGGGTTTTTTGCTACGGCCGGAGAATCGAGCGGGGGGGGGGGGCGCTCGACCAGCGCCGATCCGACCATGGCGGTGAGAATGGCCCCGATGCTTCGCTCTGTGGAGAATCGCGTCCTGGCCTCAGAGAGGCGTGGCGCGATTCGCTGGGAGCCCTGGTCTCTCAGAGGCTGAGGGATGAATGCTAGTCAGGACAGAGGGGGCAACTCCCCCGTTTTCGTTGAATTATAATATGTCCACCTGGAAGGGCAAACTTAATCTAATGTCCAAGATGGGCAGGACGGTGGTGCAGTGGGTTAGCCCTACTGCCTCATGAGTTCGCAGGTTCGATCCTGGCCCTTGGTCATGCCCGTGTGGAGTTTGCACATTCTCCCCGTGCCTGCGTGGATTTCGCCCCCAAAACCCAAAAATATGCAGGGTTGGTGGACTGGCCACACTAAATTGCCCCTGAATTGGAAAAAATGAATTGGGTCCTATAAATTTCGAAAAAAAAATATGTAATGTCCGACAGTGCAGTGCTCTCTCAGAGGGATTAACCTGGGTTAAGTGCTCGTCTCCGGGGTGGGATTTGACCCCACAACCTGCTCAATCAAAGCTGCAATTGTTTCTGCCAACCTAAATGAGATCCAACTTATAAATAAAATCCAATTTCCCCAACTATAGCATTTCCATCAAAGTGAGCCGCTTATAATATATAATTTTTTTAAATGTTCTAATCTCTTTCGTGCATGTTTCGATAAGGTAAAGGGCATAATCTCGGGGAGACGATGGAGGCCGCAGCTGCTGACTGGCGAGACAGTGGAATCCCCATATTAGACTCAAAATTGTAGTCAAGGATCAGGCGTGGATAGTTCTGTACATGAGCTTTACTGAAGATCTTTCACGGCAAGGAGAGGAGCCTGCAGTCCTCCACTCTTGCAGTATGTCAGTCTCATCTCAGCTCGGCCACACAAGCGCAAAAGCAGAGGTTACATACTTTTTAAACCTCCCATTACCCCTCCCGCCATTCTGTATCCCGTTTCTCAGACTGGTGACGTTATTATTCCAAATGTCCGAGGAATCTCCTGTGACCTTTAGAATTGATAACGGGTCCCACATATTAGACATGTCTGTTAACCTGAGACACCTTCAAAACTGCTCAGGGGGAATTAATGGCTGCTAAGCGCTCCCCCCCCCCCCAACCCCCTAGCCAGCTGAGACCAGCCGCCTAGGGCAGCATGGTAGTATAGTGGTTAGCACTGTGGCTTCACAGCGCCAGGGTCCCAGGTCCGATTCCCCGCTTGGGTCACTGTCTGTGCGGAGTCTGCACGATCTACCCGTGTCTGCGTGGGTTTCCTCCGGGTGCTCCGGTTTCATCCCAAATAAGTCCCGAGAGACGTGCTGTTAGGTAATTTGGACATTCTGAATTCTCCCTCTGTGTACCCGAACAGGCGCCGGAATGTGTCGACGAGGGGATTTTCACAGTAACTTAATTGAAGTGTTAATGTAAGCCTACTTGTGACAATAAAGATTATTATTATTATTAGGTTCATGAAAACAGAGAGCACCGGTTTCCCTGATCAGCTATCTCGCCCTGAGGCCCCAGGCCTTCTCACTGTGGGCGTTAAAATCTAAAATGGGTCACTTTACTTTTAGAACATTTTCTGCACTGTAAATTCTATGATTCTGGAAAAAATGATAATGTGGCAAAAGCTTGTACAGAGTATCATAGACTTTACAGTGCAGAAGGAGGCCAGTGGGCCTATCGAGTCTGCACAAGCCCTTGGAAAGACCACCCTGCCTGAGCCCACACTTCCACCTTATCCCCGCAACCCAGTAACCCCACCTCTCTTGGAATTCTTTGTGAGAATACTGGTCTAAATGTTACAGTCAGCAGTAACTCATCATTCACTGCAGTGACAGATGCTCATGGGCTTTTAACCATTGTGCATCTGATCCAATGTTGTGTCCTCTACAGGGGTCTATAAGCAGGCCAAGCCAAAAGCGAGGGTCTCCAACCAAATTGAAGATCCTCCCTTGGGCAGGGTCCAAAACAGGAAGCTTAAACCTACCCTTTCTATGCACAGGAAATGAAATAGAGATTGGGAAAGAAAGCAAGATGGAATTGAGAAATAAAAGAAGCAAACCCATCTACCGACTCAGAAATCACCAGGCACGAGGGAAAATGCACTTGGTTTTGGTAGTAACTTCCCCTTGGGCCACTCAAGTCCCGAGAGAGACCAGTTGCCCATGGCTGCAAAGTCGGGAAACAGCAAGTCGGGGAAACAAAGTGCAGCCAGTGGTTACTTTGCACCAACTTGTGATAATAATAATAATCTTTGTTTTCACGAGTCGGCTTCCATTAACACTGCAGTGAAGTTACCGTGAAAAGCCCCTAGTCACCACATTCCGGCGCCTGTTTGGGTACACGGAGGGAGAATTCAGAATGTCCAATTCACCCAACAAGCACGTCTTTCAGGACTTGTGGGACGAAACCAGAGCACCCGGAGGAACCCATGCAGACACGAGGAGAATGTGCACACTCCGCACAGACAGTGATCCAAACCGGGAATCGAACCTGGGACCCTGGCGCTGTGAAGCAACAGTGCTAACCACTGTGCTGCCCCTTATTTTGAATAAAAATACCGCCCTGAGAATTGTTCAACGGTGGGTGGGTGAGTGGGGGTGGTGTCCAGGAACAGACTGAGTCAGCAGCAGGTTGAGATGAGAAGCGAAACAAGAATCCCAGACAAGGGGTGAGACCCCTGGGGAACTACGTCACCCGTCCGCAGACGGCCTACCGCTCTCGGGCCTCTCTGCCGGAGGTCCTGGGCTCCTGGCACCGACCGGGAGCCTCCAGGCTGGCTCGCCATCCACCGACCCTTTCCCCCCTCCCACTAGGGGCACTCGCTCACTGGTACTGGTACAGAAAGAATACAATGCAAGTTATACTTAAAATAATACAGAGTGAGTATATATGTCAGTGTATAGCAATGGTCACTGTTTAAAATGTGACATTTTAAACCAGTCTCTGTGCACATTTAGATAATACATAGCGTTGAATGATAATGATCTAGAGAATTGTACTATTATAACTAATCACATTCTGTTACAAAGTCTGTTCTAATACAAGGTTAAACGTATTTACTTCTTCTGAACTCTTATGAAGTAAATTAGTATAATGAACATCTGTGGTTCTGCTTTGCCCCTGGCACCCACCGTCTCCTGTTGATTATTCCTTCTGCTAATAACGAATGTGAGCTGTCCAGTCACCTTGAAGGATTGAGAGTCCTGTGGTGCAGTGCGGTGGTCTCAGGCCTTAAGTCAATGATTACCAAAACCATATTTTGGTTTTGAGGAGGCCTAATTTCGCCAAGCCATTTGAAGAACGTGGTTCACGCAGACCCTATGGTCCTGTTATGCCAGGGGGGGTCTCAGGTCCGTTGTCTATGAGCAGAGGTTAATGACGTTTCTGTCAGAGAGCCATGTGTAATGTCTGGGAGTGAGCACGGCAGATTAGCGGCAAATCTCCTCAGATTACATCTGGTTTTCATGTATTGTCCAAAGTGGAGACTTGTCAAATTGGCAGACCCTCAGTCTGTTCTGACTAGTTCAAGGAATGGCGTGGGGGGGGGGGGGGCTTAAACTTTAAACTTTGAATCCTTCAGTCCCCCCCCCTTCCAACTCCTACTCTCAACATGGGACTTGAGCCCGTATTAATTTCATTCATTGCTTCCTCTGTCGATTAAATGTCTGTTCAACTTGCGAGTTGATGGAACCATCAATTTAATCTACTTACTACAGAGCCAGCCTGTTACCTGTTGATGAACTCTCGGTGAACTGCAGGCTGACTCTGGACAATGGTATTTATACAGCAGCACAAGGGGGGGGAGTCATGGGCGGAGCCAAGGGTGGAGCCCTGTACAAGCTCCTGAGCATTCCCAGAGCTACTCCCCCTAGTGGTCGGATAACGCTACTGCGCTTACAAAGATACAGTGTGAATTACCATGTTAAATTCACCACACGAGTCATGTACAAGATTCCAGTTTTCACAGGGTGAGATCTTACTCCTTCATCCCTTATCTCATTATTATTCTTTCCTCTCGCCCTTGAGTGGGATGACCTATGCAGGGAGAAAATCCACTTCTTTGTTTTTGGTTCTCTCTTCGCGTGACTTGTATTCAATTCTATTTTATTCCATAATCTATTGTAACTCGAGTGTGATCTCTGAATAATGAGATTGATACATCTTTCTCTCTGATAATCCCCCTCCCCCTTGAAAATCACCCTCATTCAATATCATCGAAATCAACATCATGCATGGACAAAAATATTCTCCAGCTCTCCATTCATTTGTATCCATCTTGCGGATACTTTTCACCAGGTCTATTTGCTACCAGGCCCTTAATTATTCCTATCCAAGCGATTTACCCTTTCACAAGAACTTTACTCATTCTTGACAGGTGATGGTGCAATGTGTGTTTAATTCTCTCTCACTTATTTCAAAGCCAATTTCTCTATGAAGTATGTGTCAGCGCTTTGATCACTTAATGGCGTTGTTTCACTCGATTGGCCCCATTAACCATTTCATGCTACGCTGTTGTTATGGGCCAGGGTTTAGAGAACCCCAAAGTGTATCATGGAGTTCACCTGACCCACAACTTTTAATAGATTGTGGTGTGGGGAGCACACGGCCCACTCTACAGGTGTGGTACAGCAGAAATGGAAAAGTATTTTTTAAAGCAAAACAATGTTCATTCTATGAACTCAAGTTAACCTTTTAAAAACATACAGTGGACATCTTAGCAACCATTAATTCAAATACAACCCCCAAAGAATACAACACCAAGTAATCCTTTAAGCTTTCCTTTTAACATCCTTACGACTTAAAACACCTTTTACCAGAAGCACATTAATTTTACATTCACTACTGAGAGCATTTATAATTCTGAATTCACCAAATTATCACAAAATCGTCTTTTCATGGCAGAGAGATCAACAGTACACCTGTTCTGTCTGGCTTCAGTTCCAACACTGAAAACAAAACTAAAACACACCCTGCAGCAAACAGCCTAAAATGAAAGTAAAAAGCGGACAGACAGCCCAGCTCCACACACACCGTGGCATCACTGATAAACACCCATTTCTTAAAGGTACATTTCTTAAACACCTATTTCTTAAAGGTACATTTCTTAAACATCTATTTCTTAAAGGTACATTTCTTAAAGGTACTCTCACTACAGATATTCATATACGCACCCATTTATAACCACCCATTTCTCACATGACACTGTTTGTCAAGTAGTGTGCATGCTTGGGACCTGCTCTTCAATGCATACTGGCAAGGAGTTTCAAACCTTAAAAGGCTCTGTTTTGAGCTGGTTGCCTGTCTATTAGCTGCTTCACATGTAACCCATCTGCACATTCATGCAGTGCCCCAAACGTCATGCCACACATTGTTGAACTTTTTGTGATCTGATCGAAAGATCTCAAAACGTTTGCTTATCTTCAGATGCCTTGGGTGGTGGCCAGACCAATAAACTTTGTTTGCTTAAATAAAAACATTGACAAGGACACAAGCATTACCAAGAGAACGTTTATCAATTTACTCGCCTCCTCTAGACTTTCCCCTTCTATATAGATATTTCAAAGCCAGACTGAAATATTCCAGTGAATTGTACAGAATATTCCGAATCCCATTTGCTGTTTTATTTTCCTGTCTCTATCTTCGACTCTCAGTTACTGAATCCAATCCCAATCACGAGCCCTGGAGAATTCCTGCAGTTCAATTAAATATTTTCATCACATCTTTGAAACAGAAATCAAACATTTCTATTTGATCCCAGGCAGTAACATTTTGATTGCTCGCTCTTTGTCTTGAAGGACATTTTCTTTGTAAAGGTAACTTGCAAAATTACATTGCACTTTCACATCTGAGAAGTTCCCCAAATTCAAACAACAGCGTTGTTGGCCTTTCAGATATTCATTCATGTTGAGTTCATCTCTTCTTCAAAAGACGTTTTGTCCTTATGTCCCTGGGAATTGGGCCGATTATTGCTGCAATATTGAAAGTCAACAAAAAACTTCTAAAATCTTTGAACTACCTGCAAAATAAACCACAATGACCCATTCTGCTTGGGGCAAAATGGGTTAATTAATCTGAACATATCTGACAATTCAAACTTAAAATGTTGTAATTCCCAATTCCAGTAAAAATATAAATACATCTTCAGCTGTTAGAAAGGCAAGGGCCATAATTGGCCTTCACCATGGAATTTACAGTGCAGAAGGAGGCCATTCGGCCAATCGAGTCTACACCGACCCTTGGAAAGAGAACCCTACTTAAGCCCACGCCTCCACCCGATCCCCGTAACCCAGTAACCCCACATAACTTTCTGGACACTAAGGGTAATTTATCATGGCCAATCCACCTACCCTGCACATCGTTGGAGTGCAGGAAGAAACCGGAGCACCCGGAGGAAACCCACGTAGACACGGAGCGAACGTGCAAACTCCGCACAGACTGTCACCCGAGGCTGGAATTGAACCCGGGACCCTGGAGCTGTGAGGCAGCAGTGCTAACCACTGTGCCACCGTGCTGCCCACTTTAGATGTCCCAAATTCTAATCAACCCTATTGAATTGAAATGATCTCATTCTTGCATATGTGAATTTTAGATCTCACGAGGCGTTGCAAGCTGGGTAAATCCTGGGAGTGGGGTCTCCCGGCTTCTATCGGCCACACCCCGCCGCAGCGAGCTACTTTTCGGGCGCAGGGTTGCCATAAAATCATGCCCAGTTAACCATCAGCCTTCTCTCGTGGCTACAGATTCTTAAAGAGACAGAGTCCTGCAAGCTCACACTCTCTTGGTTAAAATAATGAACAAGATCCTCCATTCTCCTTCACTATAAAACTGAAATTATTTATTTAATTCATTTTTTGGGGTTTCATTTCAGCCAATTTCCAGCAACTAATTTCATAGGCTTCAACTATTATTCTTTGTTAAATACAATTCTCAGAAGCATTCGCACCCAGATGCATTATGACCTACGGTTCTCTAATGGGGGTGATGTGATAGCACAATAGAATTCTCACATTTGTTCCAAATTCCTCTCGAATACGCTTAAAATTTCCACTTTTAACTGGTGTCACTGAGTTCTCCTCAATCCACAATTAAACCTTATACCAAGTACAAAAAACAAAGAACAATACAGCACAGGAACACGCCCTTCGGCCCTCCAAGCCTGTACCAGTAATGTAAACATTGTGGGCGGGTTTCTCCGTCCCCCAGCGCCAGATTTCGGGTGCGGACATCCGTCGCGATACTCCGTTTCGCCGGCTGGTCAATGGGGTTTCTCATTATGGGGCAGCCCTACTCCGTCGGGAAGAATTCAGCCCCAGGTTTCTGGGCAATTTAATAGTTATTTTTTCAGATCCAAAAACTTTTATGTCCTTCCTCTTTAAAACCATTTTAATTTTGTCACTTCACCAAGTTTGAAAGGACCTTTAACAGTTTATTAAATTCAAATATTTGAATGTTTGAACTGGAAGGCTGTCAAGCTACAAGCTTTATCTAACCTTGGCGCAGAACTGAATTCAAGATTTGCTCAACAAGAGCCGGTACTTAATTTACAACTAGTTCTTCATTTTATTATTGTATCAATTTTGTGATAACAGTCAGCAGCCCCAAATATTCCTGAAAGAAACAACAGTTTCCTGATGGTAGGCAGGAGGAGTCGGTACCTGGGAATGACAGAGTTGTGGTCTGGGAAAGGTTGGGGTCCCAGCGCTGGTCCGGGTACAGGTCTGAAAGAAGGAAATAGTAAGCCCAGTCTTGTCGGGGTAACCTTTACCTTCACCGTGTACCTTCCCATGACGGAAAGAACAGCCATGGCCATTTTACCTCCCAGGGCTCGGGGGCTCCACTGGTTTGGTTTTCTAATCTTTATTAGTGCAAAAAGTAGGCTTGCCCCCAGTTGTCCAGTTTTTCTTTAACACAAACCGAGGTGGTGGTTGTTAGAAGGGGCTGAAAAGAGCTATCCCAGCCAGTCTGCAGAATTGGTTTGTGAGGGTTGTTTTATTAGCTCAATTCGGGGCGGCACGGTGGCGCAGTGGTTAGCACCGCTGCCTCACGGCGGCGAGGACCCGGGTTCCATCCAGGCCCAGGGTCACTGTCCACATGGAGTTTGCACATTCTCCACGGGTGGGATTCTCCAACCACCCGCCGGGAATCGCGCCGCTTCGGTCCCCCGGCGATTCTCCAGCCCATGATGGGCCGAGTGGCCGCCCCTTTTCAGAGGGTCCCGCCGGCGTATGTTACGACAGGTACTTACCGGCGGCACCTAGCTCTGTGGGTGGCCTCCGGGGTCCTCGGGGGTGGGGGGGGGGGGGGGGCGTGGGGGATCTGGCCCCGGGGAGGGGGGGTGCCCCCATGGTGGCCTGGCCCACGATATAGCCCACCGATCCGCGGGCGGGCCTGTGCCGTGTGGGCACTCTATTCCTGCGCACCGGCTGGTGTATTGGTCTGCGATGGCCGGCGCAGAGATGAACCCCACCTGCGCATGCACTGGGATGACACCAGCACACGCTGGCGCTCCCGCGCTTGCGCCAACTCCCGCTGGCCGGCAGAGGCCCTTGGGCGCCGGTTGGCGTGGCGCCAAGCCCCTTCCGCACCGGCCGGCGCAGCGCAAACCACTCCGGCGCCGGCCTAGCCCCTGAAGGTGCGGAGGATTCCGCACCTTGGGGGCGGCCCGACGCCGGAGTGGTTCACGCCACTCCTTCCCGCCGGAGTTGCCCGCCCCGCCGCTTTCCGAAGAATCCCGCCCCACATGTCTGCGTGGGCTCACCCCCACAAATCCAAAGATGTGCAGGGTAGGTGGATTGGCCTCGCTAAATTGCCCCTTAATTGGAAAAAGAAAATAATTTTTAAAAATATAGTTCAATTCATGCCGGAAGTGGGAATGTGGAATCTCTGTTGTACTCCGAACATTTATAGACCCTGTTTCTTTGACTTTCCAGTGAGTGCAATACCAGCTCCATGTGTTGGGTGGATGGAGAAAACCCTTATTCCACCTCCCTTTGGAAGATCATTTTGTGGAAAGCGGCTAGTTAATAAGCCCATGAGTCTGGCGATGTAGGGGTGCAACATTTTTAGCACATGCGTTCGAGTGTTACTGCCCTTGGGATATCCACTTGGGCTATCGTTTGTCCCATCCAACTACAACATAGAACCACTCCGAATTTAGGTTGTTTTTTTTTGCCATGTTGTGATCCACACCAATTGGCCCTGTTTCTTTCCAGCCGAATGTTACCGTAGCAGATATGTCTTTTGAGCATTTTGGATAATTCTGAGGCTTGTCGACTCAGTAAATTCCCCCGTTCTCCTGACTCTCCCACCCTTTTGAGACATCACCGGGTAAAAAAGATGACGACACCTCAATTCTCAGGGCTCCTCATACCGTTGTCAGGTACGGTATCCATGGCTGGCGGTCTGTCCACGCCAACCTCAAACCGGGGCACCGGAGTTGTTCTGTCCAATCAATTTGCCTGATCCTACCAACTCCCTACTGGTTGGCACTCCCCTGTGCTCCCTCTTGGGATGACTCAGTTTGAGCGTCCCTACCGTCAGTATTTTCACCTCTATACCATACCGGGTACTGTTGCATCTAACCTTACACTCTAAAGGTGCAGACCTAATCTTATAATCTGAAAACGCATATCTGATTTTATACTCTTAGATCTAATCTTATACTCTAAAAGTGCATGAACATACTGATCCTTATAAATAAATTTACGTGTGGCTTGTTAGGTTTGTCAATGACTGACTACACCAGCCTCAGGTTGAATGGTCAGAGTTGTGGCATTGGACAATTTGTCAAAACCTTAAAGGGTCATTATTGTCTAATACTCCATGCCACCCCACCGTCCAGTGACTTTCAAAAAGACAGAAGGTCCTTACCTGCAGTGTCCCACTCCTGACACTAGCTGTTAGACTCGAAAACATAGTCAAGGATCAGGTGTGGATAGTTCCGAACATGAGCTTTAGTGAAAATCTTTCACGGCAAGGAGAGGAGCCTGCAGTCCTCCACTCTCGGAGTATGTCAGTCTCGCCTTAGCTTGGCTACACAAACACAAAAGCAGAGTTTTGTACTTTTTTAAAGACTCTCATTACCCCTCCCGCCGTTCTGTATCCCTGTCTTTCTCAAACAAGCAACCTGTGTTAGACCCTCAGGGCTCTGACTGATGACGTTATTATTCCAAATGACCGAGTATGGTAGCACAGTGGTTAGCACTACAGCTTCATAGTGCCAGGGTCCCAGGTTCAATAGAAGGTTGGGTCACTGTCTGTGCGGAGTGTTAATGTAAGCCTACTTGTGACAATAAAGATTATTATTTTTTTTAACAAACAATCTTATTAAGGTATTTTTTGGCATTGTAAACAGTTACAGATTTCAGAAATATGCAAACAATTGAAAAACCAACACTTCAACCAAACCATAGTGCACATAACCGCTCCTCTCCCATAAACACTACGCGCCTATTTATTCCTCCTACTCTACTCTAATATCCCCCCTCCCCCTATCCCCCCCCCCCCCACCCTCCCCACCCCCCCTGCTGACGTTCACTCTCCCGCAAAGAAGTCAATGAATGGTTGCCACCTTCAGGCGAACCCCAGTACAGATCCCCTCAAGGCGAACTTGATTTTTTCCATACCCAGAAAACTCGACATGTCCGAAAGCCATAGCTCAGTCTTTGGGGGTTTTGAGTCCCTCCATGCCAGCAGTATTCGTCGCCGGGCTATCAGGGAAGCAAAGGCCAGAACATCGGCTTCTTTCTTCTCCTGGACTCCCGGGTCTTCCGAAACCCCGAAAATTGCCACCTCTGAACTCATCACCACCCTTGTTTTCAGTGCCCGGGACATGACACACGCAAATCCCTCCCAGTACCACTTAAGCTTAGGGGCATGCCCAGAAAATGTGAATGTGGTTCGCTGGTCCTCACGCGCATCTAGCGAACTTGTCCTCTACCCCAAAGAATTTGCTCATCCGAGCCACCGTCATGTGGGCCGGGTGAATGACCTTAAACTGAATCTGGCTGAGCCTGGCACATGTTGCGGTTGAGTTTACCCTACTCAGGGCTTCCGCCCATACCCCGTCCTCCATCTCCCCGCCAAGTTCCTCCTCCCATTTGAGTTTCAGTTCCTCCGTCTGGGACTCGTCCCTCTTCATGAGCACCTCGTAGATATCCGAGACTCTACCCTCGCCTCCTTCTCCTCTAGAGACTATTCTGTCCTGGGTCCCTATTGGCGGGAGGCGTGGGAAGGATGGGACCTGTCTGCGTACAAAGTCCCGCACCTGTAAGTACCTAAAGTAATTTCCCCTTACCAGCCCAAATTTCTCCTCCAACGCCTTCAAGCTCGCAAAGCTCCCCTCCAGGAACATATCGCTCACCCTCCTCACCCCCGCCCGCCGCCATGTTCGAAACCCACCATCCATGTTCCCGGGGGCAAATCGATGGTTATCACATATTGGAACCCAGACAGATGCACCCACCTCCCCTACATGCTTCCTCCACTGGCCCCAAATCCACAGGGCCGCCCCCACTACCGGGCTGGTGGAGTATCTGGCCGGCGAGAGTGACCAGGGCTGCCAAGCTGGTGTCCCTGCACGAAGCCGCCTCCACCCGCTCCCAAATAGACCCCGTACCCACCATCCATTTCCTTATCATGGCCATGTTAGCCACCCAGTAATAGTTAATCAGATTCTGCAACGCCAGCCCTCCCTCGCTGCGGCTCCTTTCCAGCATCGCCTTCCTCACCCGCGAGGATTTTGCCGCCCAGACAAAGCTCATAATGATTTTGCTGGTCTTTTTGAAGAAGGACCACGGGATAAAGATCGGGAGGCACTGAAAAATGAACAGGAATCTTGGGAGGATTGCCATCTTTACCATAAGCACCCTCCCCGCAAGTGATAGCGGGAGTGCATCCCATCTCCGAAACTCCCTCTTCATTTGTTCCACCACTCTAGTCAAATTTAACTTATGTAACCTGCCCCAGTCTCGTGCCACCTGTATCCCCAAGTATCGGAATCGTTCCCCAACCAGCCTAAATGGCAGCTCCTTCAGCCTATTCTCCTGGCCCCTTGCCTGCGCTACAAACATCCCACTCTTGGTCATACTTAATTTGTACCCTGAGAACCGGCCAAACTTTCTCAATGTTTCCAGTATGTTGTCCATCCCGTCCAGTGGGTCCGACACGTACGGGAGCAGGTCGTCCGCATAGAGAGAGACCTTGTGCTCCACCCTGCTAGCCTTCTCCCCATGCTCATACACCACTCCCCTTGCCTTCCTAAGTTGTTCCACGGCTCTACTCATGGATAGCACTCCCAGTTCCGCCTGCAGTCTCCGTCTCTCCCCGAGTAGGTCCTCCCCAAGGACCCCGCATGCTCCTCGTCTATCCGGTGGATCTCCTTAACCAATCTATCCATTTCTGCTCTGTCCGCCCTGACCCTGTGAGCCTGAATTGAGATCAGCTCCCCCCCTCTCTACTGCCTTCAGCGCCTCCCACAGGGTCGCTGCTGAAACCTCCCCCGTATCGTTCACCTGCAGGTAATTTTGCATACACTTCCGCAGTCTCTCACATATCCCCTCCTCCGACAACAATCCTACGTCTAACCTCCATTGCAGGCGTTGGTAATTCTCCCTGCAGACCTGCAGGTCCACCCAATGTGGGGCATGGTTGCCGGGAATTCTGTATTTTTTACCTCCCCTACACATTCCCTGCTCATGATAAAGAAATCGATCCTAGATTATTCTACGTAAACATATGAGTAAAACGAATCCCCTTCCCGTCGGCCGTCTGGCTCTCCATGAAATGAAATGAAATGAAAATGAAAATGAAAATCGCTTATTGTCACGAGTAGGCTTCAATGAAGTTACTGTGAAAAGCCCCTAGTCGCCACATTCCGGCGCCTGTTCGGGGAGGCTGGTACGGGAATTGAACCGTGCTGCTGGCCTGCCTTGGCCTGCTTTAAAAGCCAGTGATTTAGCCCAGTGTGCTAAACCATGGGTCCACTGCCCCCATTTGCTCCATGAACCCTTTCAGCTCCCTTGCCATTGCTGGGAGACTACCCGTTCTGGGACATGACCGGTCTAGACCCTGGTCGAGGACCATATTGAAGTCCCCCCCACCATAATCAACTTGTGTGAGTCTAGGTCTGGGATTTTCCCCAGCACTCTTTTAATAAAGTCAGCGTCATCCCAATTCGAAGCATATATATTCACCAGCACCACTCTCCTCCCCTCCAGCTTGCCCCTTACCATAAGGAATCTGCCCCCGCCGTCTGCGATTACACCCTCCGCCTCAAATTGAACCCACTTATTGATCATAATTGCTACCCCCCCCCTGGACTTAGAGTCCAAGCCCGAGTGGAAGACCTGGCTTATCCAGCCCTTCCTTAGTCAAATCTGGTCAGACACTTTCAAACGTGTCTCCTGCAGCATAATCACATCCGCCTTCAGAGCCTGCAGGTGCGCGAACACAAGTGTCCTTTTGACTGGCCCGTTTAGTCCTCTGACATTCCAGGTAATCAGCCTGGTTGGGGGACACACGCACACGCCCCCCCCCCCCCCCCCCCCTGCCAGTCAATCATAACCCTTCTTGGGCCTGCCCCCGGCCCATGTGCCGTGAATCTCTTGGTTCGCCTCTTGGCAGTTTCCACCCCTGACCTCCTCTCCATTACCTACTTCAGGCCCCTCCCACATCAGCAGAATAACTTCCCCCCTTCCCCCCCCCTTACCCCGCTAGCAACATCTCCCAATAACCCCACCCCTGCCATCTACTGGCTGTATACACCCCCCCACCTGACTCCCTTGACTAGCCAATCTGCTAGCCCAATAACTCATCCCTCCGGCGCCCACTTGTCTCACTCCCATTGTTTCCCCGACCTCATCCCCCCCACTCATCAATACACCCCCCCCCCCCCCGATCTGACCCACCGGAGCAGTCACACTAAAATGGGAAAGATCAAACGAGATGGAGACATCAAACAGCAAAGTGAAGCTGCCTCAGGTGTAATACAGTTCCAGCTGTGTAAACAGGTAAGTGTTAACACAGGTCCCTTTCTGAGAATTAATAAAGTAACAACGCAGTAACACAGTACCTGTATAACACCCACCCAAAACAAACATTAAAAACCACAACCAAAAACTTTAATCCCCTTTGCTTACCGGCTACCTCTATGTTACAGTGAAGGCTCCAACAAACACAAAGAGCACGACAAAAGGTAAAAGAAAGCGAGAGGGGGATCTCCTACCCCCCCCCCCCCCCACACACCCCGTAGGCAAAAGCTGCCAGAAATACAACCCAAGGCATCTTTAAAGCAGTAAACAATCGGCCGTCAGTCCAGGCACAGTAGGCACCACCCAGACAATAACTCTCAGACTCGAGCTTGAGCCCGTGGGGCCTTTTTGGGGGGCCAGCCCCTGATCCCTCGCGAAGTCCATCGCTTCTTCGGGCTCGGAGAAGTAGTGGTGTTGGCCCTGGTGCGTAACCCAAAGACGAGCCGGGAAGAGCAGGCCAAACTTCACGTGCTTTTTAAACAAAACCTCCTTAACTTGTTTAAAGGCTGCTCGACGCCTGGCCAACTCCTGGCTTAGGTCCTGGTAGATGCGAAGAACAGTTATTCCACGTGCTGCTCTTAGCGCTCTTTGCCCACTTCAACACCCGCTCCTTATCCGTGAACCTGTGGAACCTGATCACCATCGGACGGGGGGGAGGGGGGGGGGGGGGGGGGGGCATCTGCCTTGCCTGCACCCTGTGTGCCCCCTGCAGCTCCGGAGGTCGCGGAAAGGCGTTAGCCCCCATCAGCTGCATCAACAGGTCAGCCACAAACGCTGTGGCATCTGCTCCCTCAGCCCCCTCCGGGAGGCCGATGATCCTCAGATTTTGTCTGCGGGCTCTATTTTCCAGCTCCTCTACTCTGTCCAGCCGTCTCCTCTGCCTCTCCTTCAACCCATCCACTTCTAGCGCCGCAATCGTCTGCGCGTCCGCCTGCTCCTCCACCGCCTCTCCCAGCTCCTTAACTTTTTTGTCCTGTGCATCCAATCTCTGGTTCAATTGGTCCACTGCCTTCTGAAGTGGGTCCAAGTTATCCCGCTTCAACTCTTCAAAACTGCTCTGAATCACCTGCAGCATGTTTTCCAGCGCTTGCTGGATCGCCGGGTCCGCCATCTTTGCTCCCGGGTCAGCTTACCCTGCACCTTGCCTTTGTCCTTTCCTTTCCCGTTTTCGCTGCTTCCTGCTCTCCAGCGGTTCCATGCAGCTCTGCCCGTTACTCAGCCCCTCCGTGGACATCTTTCCAGCGCTCAGCAGTCCCGAAAAAACCGGGGAACCAGGTCCACAACTCCCGCCGGTATGAGAGCCACCGAATGCGCGGCTTACTCGCTCACCGCCGCCACCAGAAGTCCCCACAATAAAGATTATTAATCAAAAAGGACTCTCCTGTGACCTATAGAAATGATAACTGGTCGACACGTCTGTTAACCTGAGAGTCCTTTGAAACTGCTGAGGGGGAATTTATGGCAACTAACACCCCCCTCAACCGGCTGAGGCCAGAACATCTGAAAATGCAGAACATCAGTTTCCCTTATCAGTTATCCCGCTCTGAGGCCCCAGGCCTTCTCACTGTGGGGAGTTGAAACTTCAACTTTAAACTTCGAATCCTTCACCCAGGTCACCTCTTGTTCTATTCACGCCAAACTAGTGGCGGACCCTTCCCTAAGAATTCATGCCTCGGGGGACGAGTGGCAGTCCAGCCTCTCACCACCGCCCCCCCCCCCCCCCCCCCCCAACCCCTCCCCCGACCACCAAATGTGCTTCCGGCCAATCGGAGCCACAGATAAATTGACTGAATTGTAGTGCCAAGGGGCAAGAGTGCCCATTGCCGGTATGACACCCGTCTGAGGCTAGGATTCTTATTGGGTAGCACGGTAGCACTGTGGCTTCACAGCTCCAGGGTCCCAGGTTCGATTCCTGGCTTGGGCCACTGTCTGTGTGGAGTCTGCACGTTCTCCCCGTGTCTGCGTGGGTTTCCTCCGGGCGCTCCGATTCCCTCCCACAAGTCCAGAAAGACGTGCTGTTAGGTGAATTGGACATTCTGAATTCTCCGCCTGTGTATCCGAACAGGCGCCGGAGTGTGGCGCCTAGGGGCTTTACACGGTAACTTCATTGGAGTGTTAATGTAAGCCCACTTGTGATGATAAATATTACTGTATTGGTTCCCAGGTGAGTGATGGCAGGAGGGGGTTTGTGCAGTGAGGGGTGGTTGGGGTGGGCAGTTTGGCAGCAAAGGCAGGGGCCTGGGCCTCAGCAGGCTCCCGTCCTCTTTCTCATGTTCGGCCCCTTGATCAGGCACTATTGCTGGTTTAATTGAGGGCGGGATGAGGCCCTTAAGTGGCCATTAATTATCCACCTTCTTGTCTCGGTTGACAGCGGGGGCAGGGAAGCTGTCCTTGAGCCTCTCAGCCCCAGACATAATGAGAATGGGGGCATGGGGTTGGCAGTGTCTCTACGTGCCACCTTCCCAGCTGATTAGATGACCCCCTCACCGGCAAATGCGCCATGGGGAAGGGCACAAGACTCCTCCCATAGTGTTAAAAAAGTTAATGTGGGAGCAGCACGATGGCACAGTGGGTTAGCCCTGTTGCCTCACGGCGCCGAGGTCCCAGGTTCGATCCCGGCTCTGGGTCACTGTCTGTGTAGAGTTTGCACATTCTCCCCGTGTTTGCCTGGGTTTCGCCCCCACAACCCAAAAATGTGCAGGCCAGGTGGATTGGCCACACTAAATTGCCCCTAAATTGGAAAAAAAAATGAATTGGGTACTCTATAATTTATTTAAAAAAAGCTAACGTGTGTATCTGGAAATAATGGTTTACTTTTACAGTACCTGGAACTGCGTTTCAGCAAAGGCGTCCGACTGTGTGGGACCTTGCAATTCACAGCAGCCACGGTAAGAATTTCAACGCATTCTCTGCTGGGGAATTGGGGCTGGGGCTGAGAAATTCGGGGTTCACTCCTACCAATCACAGCATCGCTCCTCCAAACGGCTGGAAGCATTGGTGGAGAAACCTTTGTGAGACTCTGCGTTGGGGGCGGAGGGGGTGTGGTGGGGTGTTGGATTTTTTAAAAATATTTTTTTATTCTCCTCCTTTTTCACATTTTCTCCCAAATTTACACCCAAAGGGGGAGTTGGATTTTAACCCATCACAACAATGGGTTTGGGTCGGGGGGGGGGGGGGGGGGAGAGGTGAAAATGTGTACGAAGTGAAATCTTCGCAAACCTGCCCAGTCGCCATTTTAACATGCTGGATCCAGTTAATCTGCTTCACCCACTGTAAGCTAACCACCCCCACCCCCCTCCCAACCCTTCTGATCTCCCTACAGCCTGATGTAACCACACAAGTGCTTTTCCCAGTGCCCGTGGGTTGGCCCCAACTCAATCTTTAATGGGATCAGTGCTGGGTGACTATTGGGCTCAATCCTGATATGACCCTTTGGGATCACAGAATGAAGAATTTCAGGCTTAGCCATTTCCCCTCTCCTTCAGGGTAGGTTCGGTCGAATGGTACGTGCGCCCCACCCTTCTTCGCAGTGGTTTTCCAGTCTTACAATGAACTGATTATGTAAATGCATTTGGCATTAACCGACTAGAGTTGACAGTGTTTGACCGTTTCATTGGTGGATCATTTCTTTTGGAGTTAGGTGAGGTACACTTTCACAGGTTGACTCCTGCTCGACCTGATCTGGGAATGATTGATTCTCATTCTGAGTTCTGTACACAGAAATGACAAAGCGCAATTTTAACTCAAGGTGTAACCAGATCAGAATGTGTCAATCACAATTTGGCTCATATTGAATAACAAAGCAATCATTCTATTCAAATGAAAACAGAGAGTTCTTGGTTTGTGATCATCATTGGCTCGGGCAACATATATTTCCCATCCCTAATTGTCCTGTGAGAAGGTGGTGGTGAGATGCCTCCTCGAACTGCTACAGTGAATGTGATGTAGGTACACCCACAGTGCTGTTAGGGAGGGAGTTCCAGGATTTTGACCCAGTGACGGGGAAGGAACGGCCGATATATTTCCACGTCAGGATGGTGTGTGGCTTGGAGGAGAACTTGCAGGTGATGGTGTTTTAATGTATCGACCGTCCTTCTGCGGGGTGGGGTGGGGGGGGGGGGGGGTGGGGGTGGGGTGCTGATGGGGGCAGAGGTTGCAGCTTTGGAAGGTGGTGCCAAAGGGGCCTTTGCGAGTTGCTGCAGTGCATCTTATAGATGGTAAATTACTGCTGCCACTGTGCACAGGAAGAGAGAATGTATGTTTATGGTGGTGGATGGGTTATTTTTCAAGCTGGCTGCTTTGTCTTGAGTGGTTCAAGCTTGCAGAATGTTGTCAGAGACGCACTCATTCAGGCAACACTCCATCTCACTTATGAACGTACCTGGTGGACAAGAGACATGCTTTGGGAAATTAGGAGGTAAATTACTCACTGCAAAATTCCCACATCTCCAACGGTCCTTGCAGCCAGAGTATTTATATGGCTGGTCCACTTAATTGTCTGGTCAATGGTGCTGTGCAGGATCTTGATAGTGGGGGATTTAGCAGTGGAAATGCAGTTACACATCAAGGCAAGATGGCCATTGGGAGCAATCACGCAAACCTGTTTGAGGTGTATAAAATTATGAGGTTACATAGAGAAAATGGACAGAAAGGTACTTTTCCCCTTAGTGGAGGGGTCAATACCAGGGGCATGGATTTAAGGTAATGGGCAGGAGGTTTAGACGAGATGTGAGGAAAAGCTTTTTCGCCCAGAGGATGGTTGGAATCTGGAACTCTCGGCCTGGAAGGGTAGTAGAGGCGGGAACCCTCACAGCATTCAAAAAGCATTTAGATCAGCATTTGAAATGCCTTTGCAAACAAGGCGACAGAGCAAGTGCTGGAAAATGGGATTAGAATAGGTACGTGCTTGATGGTCAGCATGGACGTGGTGGGCCGAAGGGCCTCTTTCTGTGTTGTAAAACTCTGTGACTAATCACTGGCAAGGCCACCCCGCAATTGGCAGTTCCCCCCGCCAAGTGAGCGACATTCTGCTATGGGTTCACCAAATCAGCCCCACACTTGACTATCATGGCAACGTATTGGCCATGTACTCTCTCTATTTCCTTTTTGAATGAATCCCACTGTTCTGATGTAGATTTTCCTACAGGTAGCTGCTCCCAGCTAACTTTGTACAGATTGTGTCTTATTTATTAAAATTGACCCTTTCCCAATTAAGAACATTAATTTCCGGTCTATCTTTGTCCCTTTCCTTAACCACCATAAATTCAACTGATTTATGGTCACTGTTTCCAAAATGCTCCCCCACTGAAACTTAATCCACTTGTACGGCTTCATTCCCTAAAACTAGATCCAGCATCTCCTCCTCCCTTGTAGGATTATTTAAGTATTGGCATAAAAAGCTCTTCTGGATGCATTTTATCAGTTCTGCCCTCTCTAAGCATTTCACTCTTTGACTATCCCAATTAAAATTGGGGAAGTTGAAATCTCTACTATTATTACCCAATTTTTCTTACAGTCTTCAGAGATTTGCCTAGATGCCTGCCCTTCTATCGCTCCCTGAGTGTTTGGGGGCTGCCGGTCCCGGTAAGCAGGGCCTCTCTCAGAGGGGGCGGTAGGCTGGTGACCTGTTGAACCCACGCTGCTGCAGAAGCTTCGGCTTCCTGATGGGCAGCAGTGACCTCTGCTTTTGGGGTCACAGTGAGATTGCACCCTCTACTCGCCGATCCTAACGGACGCGCCACCGCTTTGCCTTCCCTTCGAAGATGGCCCTTGCCAGCGATTGTAGGGGGGGTGGGGGTGGCCTTGCCAATGATTCGGAAGGGGAGCCTTGGCAGTGAATGGGGGGTGGTCTTTGCCAGTAATTGGGAGGGGGCAGCTTGCCAGCGATTCTGGTGGGCTGCAGTGGTGTTATTCTGAAATAGGGACGCCCTTTAAAAACGACGCCTCTGCCTCTGAGGATCCAGCCTTGCCGCCTCCTTCAGGGCCCATGGTGCAAATCACCACTCGCTCCAGAACAATCTCTAAGTGTGGGTGGAATTCAATCTGGATCGTGCCAATCAACCTGACAGGAATCGCACATCGTTTCCCGCCATAGGCCGCACTTAGAATTTCTGGCCGAAAAGTCCGCCCATTGCCTGGCATTTGTGTGGTGCAAATGTCACCTTCTACTTACCAGCGTGGTCTAAATGCTGTCCTGTCCCTGGGGCAAACAGGCCACAGAACGGGCCGTGAAGTTACCAGAACCGCAGAGCTTTGCACAAGCGTCACAAACTGGTTACAATCCGGTTCCTGCCCAAAGTCTTCCCGTTGTGAAATTCCGTTCTCAGCTGTGATGCTCCGGGAGCGTGGGAACAGAAGGCAAACTCTTCCCCACAGCGGGATAGGGAAGCACAAGTTTGAAGAATATTGACGCAGTGGATGAATAGAGGCTGAGAAGGGGACTGCCCCTGATCCCGTTAGGTGGGAACAGAAAGCTGAGTTTTGCAATGATAAAGCTTCATGGCCTCTTTCTCATCGCTGATTTATTTATTCATAGGATGTGGCTGTCACTGGCAAGGTCATCACATGTTGCCCATCCCATCCCACCTGTGCGGAGTCTGCACATCCTCCCCGTGTGTGCGTGGGTTTCCTCCGGGTGCTCCGGTTTCCTCCCACAGTCCAAAGATGTGCAGGTTAGGTGGATTGGCCATGCTAAATTGCCCTTAGTGTCCAAAATTGCCCTTAGTGTTGGGTGGGGTTACTGGGTTATGGGGATAGGGTGGAGGTGTGGGCTTGGGTAGGGTGCTCTTTCCAAGAGCCGGTGCAGACTCGATGGGCCGAATGGCCTCCTTCTGCATTGTAAATTCTATGATCTATGATTTGCCCTTGAATATAATAAAGTGGCTTTCTAGGCAATTTCAGAAAGTAGTTAAGAGTCAACCATATTGCTGTGAGTCTGGAGTTACTTCTCGGTTGAGTAGATTTTATTTTCATTCATTCATGGGACCTGTGCGTTGCTGGCTGACATTTATTGCCCGTCCCTAAATGCCCTTCAACTGAAAGGCTTGCTAAGCCATTTCAGAGGGTCCCATGTAGACCAGTCCAGGTGAGGACACAGATTTCCTTGGCTAAAGGACATTAGTGAACCAGATGGCTCTTTACGACAATAATGGTCATCTGGTGAATTCAAATTTAATTATCTTCTGTGGTGGGGTTCGAACCGTGCCCCCCCAGAGAATTACCCTGGGTCTCAGGATTACTAATCCAGCAAGAATGGCACTGCACCATCCCCCCTCCTTTTTTTTCCCTAAAATAAGTTATTGATGCCAGTAGGTTTTTAAAAAATAATCAGATAGCTTCATGGTCACTATTACTGAAAGGAGCAACGAGGATTTTAATCCAGGTTTATTTAATCAAATTTCAATTCCACCAGCTGCTAAAGTGAGGTTTGAATTTATGTTTCATGCATCATTTGACCAGGGGCTGGATCCTCGGTGCCTTAACAGCAGCCGGATTCCCCGGTCCACCTGCAGTAAATGGGATATTTGGTCAAGCGCAAGGTTCCCCAACCTCGCTAGCAGCGGCAGAGGGGCGGACACACAACAGAGAATCCCCGCCCTCATCTCTGGGTCACTAGTCCAGCAATGGAATCATAGAATCCCTACAGTGCAGAAGGAGGCCATTGGGCCCATCGAGTCTGCACCGACCCTCTGAAAGAGCACCCCACCCTATCCCCATAACCCCACCAGTCCCTTCAGACACTAAGTGTCGATTTTATCATGGCCAATCCACCTAACCTGCACACCTTTGAACTGTGGGAGGAAACCGGCGTGCACAGACGGAACCCATGCAGACACGGGGAAAAGTGCAAACTCCGCACGGACAGTCACCCAACGCCGGAATCGACCCGGGTCCCCGGTGCTGTGAGGCAGCAGTGCTAACCACTATGCCACCGTGCTGCCATTTCTACCAAATGCCATTTTCTCTCCATGTTCTTAAAACAAGCTCCTGCTTAACAGGACTGCACATTTGTTAATCTGTTGAAAGACCAATCTTTGCCCTGTAACTCCATTGATTGATTCTTGATGTTCTGATTAACACTGTAGGTCCTGTACACTGGGATCGTCATTTATGCACCATCACTAATACTAAACCAAGGCAAGTAGCCAATCTTTTGTTTCCCTTTTTGTAGAATTGCAATTACGTGCGAGCTGGACTGGGCAGTTCAAACCCTTTTCTAATCAGCTGGTGTTAGTTTGGAGTATCTGCCCTAAACTCCCTCCACCTCTTTAGACCTCCCTATCCTCCTCTAAGACCCACCACAGAGCCTATCTTTTTCACCAAGATTTCTGATCACCCCTCCAATATCTCCTATGTCTCAGCATCGTCTTCTGTCCAATATACGTTAAAGGTGCTTTATAAATGGAAACTGTGACACAAATCCAATCCCTTTGACATTCAAAGTCATTATCATCGCTGAATCCCCCACAACCAACATCCTGGGGGGTTAGAATTGATCAGAAACTGAACTGGACTAGCCACATTAATACTGTGGCTACCAGGGCAGGTCAAAGGCTAGGAATCATACGGCGAGTAACTCACCTCCTGACCGTCACCCACCCCCCCAAAGCCTGTCCACCGCGCCGGGCCAGAGAATCGCACCCTAAAAACCAACAATTTCAGTCAAAATGGCAAAAACAAACACAATTCGTGAAATTAACAAGCGGTAACCACTCTCTTGCTCTTCAATGCCGATATGTGACTTCCGCATTTGGAATTCGGATTGTATACGCTGAGGATTTCAGCATCCTAAACTAACCAAAACATCTCGAGGAATGTTCTTTGGCTTTGATGCCTGAAAAATAAATGCTGACTTTATATCTGAAAAAGTACAAACTTGTAAGCCATTAAGTTAATTGGTCGGCTTTTACTTGAGATTGACTTTTACAAGGGTAATTTCCATCTTTAAGGGAACAAAGCTGGAATGACAGCTCCAACAACACTTAAGAAGCTCAATGCCATCCAGGAAAAAGCAGTCCATTTGATTGGCACCTCTTCCGCAAACATTCATTTCTTCCACCACCGACAAACGGGGGCAGCAGTTTGCATCATCGACAAGATGCACAGCAGGAACTCAGCAAGTGTTTTCAGAGAGCAGCTTCCAAACCCACGGCCACTACCGTGTCGAAGGACAAGGCAGCAGACACTTGGGAACACCTCCAAATCGTTGGCCGGCAGCAGGATTTTCTGATCCCGCCGCAGACAATGGGATTTCCCAATGAATCCACCCCCTCCCGCTCGCAACACTGGGCGGGCAAATCCCCCCAACCATCGCCTTTCCTTCACTAGGTCAGAATCCTGGAATTCCCTCCCTAACAGCACTGCGGGTATACCTACACCACATGGACTGCAGCAGTTCAAGAAGGCGGCTCACATCCACCTTCTCAATGGGCAATTAGGATGGCAACAAATGTTGTCTCAGCCAGTGACACCCAGAAATGCATTTTTAAAAAATCTGGAATGGAAGGCCGTTATCTGCAAGGTTCTCTACAAGGATGTTTTGTTTAATGGACTTTGTGGAACCATTAATATGTGGTATCATATTATCCTGATGTGGTTTGTTGTCTTTCAGTTACTGGCCTGAACATCTGGGCATCTCTGTTGTCCACTGGAATCATCTGCACATTCTACACCACCGTGGTGAGTACAGAACATTGATTCAGAAATGACTAGCGCCCTGTTACAAATCCTGATATTCTACAATGCTCACACTTTTAGATTCTGGTATAACCCGGTTCCTTCATGGTTGACTCTGTACGATACAGGCTCCCTCCAGATAGTCTGTAAAGGAAGCAGCATCGTCTATTCCTCAACCAATCGCACAATGGATTCTAAATTAACACCCGTTACTGTGATATGACTATTGGATGTATCTTTCCGCACTTTCCATGGAACCTTGCAATTTGCTCCCCTCCAAGCGGGTGGCACGTGGTTAGCACTGGTGCTTTGCAGCTCCAGGGTTCCAGGTTCGATTTCCCCGCTGGGTCACTGCCTGTGCGGAGTCTGCACGTTCTCCCCGTGTCTGCCTGGGTTTCCTCCGGACGCTCCGGTTTCGTCCCACAGTCCAAAGATGTGCGGGCTAGGTGGATTGGCCGCGCCAAATTGGCCCTCAGTGTCCAAAAGGATAGGCTGGGTTACTGGGTTACGGGGATAGGGTAGAAGTCTGAGCTTAAGCAGGGTGCTCTTTCCAAGGGCTGGTGTAGGCTCAATGGGCCGAATGGCCTCCTACTACACTGAAAACTCTACGATTCTATGATGAGCGTTTCTCCAATTCCTTTGTGAAAAATTACGATTGTATCTGCTTCTGCCGCTCTTTCAGGCAGCACATTCCAGATCATAAATAAAACCTACTGTATCTTTCCCCTCTGGCTTTCCTTCCAATAGTTTAAACTTCATGTCGTCAAGTTACCGACCCTTCTGCCGATGGAAACGGTTTTCAATAGTTTTTACTGATGCTGAACTCTCACAGCTGTCGAGGTTTGGAGAGGTGTTACTTTGTCCCTCGCCATGTTTCCTTGTTTAATGATTTTCACTCCTGTGTTTCCAGGGAGGGTTGAAAGCTGTCATCTGGACTGATGTCTTTCAGATCATCACAATGATGTCTGGATTCATTGCTATCATGATCCGGGGAATCTATTTAGTTGGAGGAACTGAAAGAGTTTTGGAGACTGCATACAATGGGTCCAGGATCAATTTTGGAGAGTAAGAAAATGTCTTTGCTATCGATGTTCCTCAATGGCGCACCTTTCACCCCAGTGAATCCCAAATCTCCATCGTCACTGAGCCTTACTGAGCCTGTCGTGAGAATGTCGCTTTAAGAAATGTTTGGCTGCTCATATGACTGCAGTGATGTCAGAGTGTGGGTGGAGCTGGGCTGTCTGTCAGCTTTATACTTTCGTTTTAAGCTGTTTGCTGCAGGGTGTGTTTAAGTTTCGTTTTCCGTGTTGGAGCTGAAGCCAGACCAAGCAGGTGCACCTTTGATCTCTCTGCCATGAAAAGACTATCTCTTGATCATTTGGTGAATTCAGAATTATAAATGTTCTCAGTAGTGAACGTAAACCTGATGTGTTTCTGTTAAAAGGTGTTTCTTTTGTCTTCTGGGTGTTATTTGGGAAGTTATTAAGGATTACTTAGCGTTGTAGTCTCTGGGGGTTGAATTTGAATTGATGGTTGCTAAGATGTTCATTATGTTTTTAAAAGGTTAACTTGAGTTCATAGAATAAACATTGTTTTAATTTAAAAGTACTGTAAAGCTCTGTTTGCACCATACCTGTAGAGTGAACCGTGTGCTCCCCATACCACAATCTATTAAAAGTTGTGGGTCAGGTGAACTCCATGATACACTTTGGGGTTCTCTAAACCCTGGCCCATAATAAGCCAATGTATCCACTCCTTGACTGGTGCAGAACTCAAAGGTTAGGGGAGAAGTTGCTGCAAACAATCCTCTTCTGGCACTGGGTGCTTTTCTTTGAAGAATTGATTTGATTAATTTGCTCTTTTCAAGATTTGAAGGCAACCAACTTACCCAGGAAACCTGCAGTCCCTCAAGCAAGTGATAAATTCCCACACAATACGGTCAGGGTCTGCCGTTTCAGGGGTCAAATAATTGACCCAGAACAAACTGACGAGAAATTTGTGTCATCGAATGGTTACAGGACAGAAAGAAGGCCATTCAGCCCATCATGACCTGCCATCTTCTGCAAGAACAACGTTATTAGTTCCGCCTCCTCTACCTTTTCCCCATAGTCATGTAACAGGAAAGTGGAGTTATTCAGATTGAAAGAAGCTGGAAAGCACAACAATCAAATGATAAGAATAAATAACTCAGCAACAACATTTACAAATGATACCAAACTGGGTGCTATAGGTAACACTGAGGAAGAATACAACATAATGTTAGGAGACAGAAAGAAACTTGAAGACAAGAGCAGTTAAGTGGTAAATTAAGTTGAAGATAGACTGATGAAAGTTGATGAACTTTGGTAGAAAAATACAAACACCAACTGCACCTTACAGAACAAAAAGCTGAATGGATTGAAAAGGAAGGTCTTGTGGTGCAGTGGGTAGCATCCCTTGCTCTGAGTCAACAAAGCATTTGCATTCATTAATCGAAGTGCAGCATTTGAAAGTCATGTTAAACTTATATAGGTCCCTGGTCAGACCACGCATGGCATTTTATGCACAGTTCTGGCCTTTATACTGTGTAAAATTCTTAGAAAGCCCAGAGAAATTGCATGGACAATACTGGAAAGGCCAGCATTTATTGCCCATCCTTAATTGCTCATGAGTCAAGTGGCTTGCCGCACCATTTCAGAGGGCAGTTAAGAGTCAGCCACATTGCTGTGGATCTGAAGTCCAGACCAAGTAAGGACAGCAGATTTCCTTCCCTGAACAGCATTAGTGAACCAGATGGGTTTTTATCACAATGGTAAATAGTTTCATGGCCATCATTAGGGTGGCATGGTAGCACAGTGGTTAGCACTGTTGTTTCACCGCACCAGGGACCCGGGTTCGATTCCTGGCTTGGGTGACTGTCTGTGCGGAGTCTGCACGTTCTCTCCGTGTCTGCGTGGGCTTCCTCCGGGTGCTCCGGTTTCCTCCCACAAGTCCCGAAGGACATGGGCCGGGATTCTCCTCTATCCAGCGGGGCGGACCGTATCGGCGCCGAGGGATGGTGTGAACCACTCCGGTGTCGGGCCGCCCGGAAGGTACAGAATCCTCCGCACCTTCAGGGGCTAGGCCAGCGCTGGCGGGGTTGCCGCCGCGCCAACCAGCGCCGAAGGGCCTCTGCTGGCCGGCACATGCACGGGAGTGCCAGCATGTGCTGGTGTGATCCCTGCGCATGCGCAGGGGGTTTCTTCTCCACGCCGGCCATGGCGGACCGTTACAGCGGCCGGCACGGAGGGAAAAGAGCGCTCCAACGGCACAGGCCCGCCCGTGGATCGGTGGGCCCCGATCGCGGGCCAGGCCACCGTGGGGGTCCCCCCCCCCCCCCAGGGGCCAGATCCCCCCCCCCCCACGCCTCCCCCCGAGGACCCCGCAGGCCGCCCGCAGAGCCCGGTCCCGCCGGTAAGGACCTTGTTTGATTTACGCTGGGACTGGCCAAAAACGGGCGGCCACTCGGCCCATCGCAGAGCGGAGGATAGCCGGGGGGGGGGGCACTGCCAACGGCCCCCGACCGGCGTGACGCGATTCCCCCCCCCGCCGAAAAACTGGCGCTGGAATTTCTCCGGTCCGGCGGGGGGTCGGAGAATGTTAGGGCTTTTTAATTAGAAAGGCAAATGTTTAAAAGTGAATTTAGTGATCTTTAAATTACAAATGTTTCAACAGGGTAGATTTCAAAAGAAATGTTTCCAATTCAGTCCGAACCTGGATAATTACTAATAAATTCAATGTGGAAATAAAGAGAAATGTCTGAATGAACATATTTGAACATATGAATTAGGAGCAGAAATTGGCCATTCAGCCCCTCGAGACTAGGGGCTCTACCATCCAATCAGACCATTGCGGACCCGATAGTGATTCAACTCCACATTCTGCCTATCCCCGCTAACCTTACACTCCCTTGTTAGTCAAGAATATATCAAACTCTGCCTTGCAAATATTCAATGACCCTGCTTCCACTGCTCTCTGGGGAAGAGAGTTCCAATGAGTCACCATCCTCTGAAAGAAAAAATTCTTATCTCCCTCGTAAATGGGGAAGCCCGTATTTTTAAACTGTGTCCACTCGGTCTAGACCCTCCGTCACGTGGGAAACATCCTCCCAGCATCTACCTTGTCAAGGACCCTCAGGATCTTACATGTTTCAATAAGATCAGCATTTATTGTCCATTCCTAATTGACCTTGGCTCAAGAAGGTGGCTCACCATCACCTTCTCAAGTGACAACTCGGGATGGGCAATAAACGCCAACCTTGTCAGAGATACCCGCGCACTGAGAATGGTTGAAACAAACTCACCAAGGCTACTTAGTTAGCACCTTCTGAACCCACGTCATTCACCATCCAGAAGGACAAGAACAGCAGGCACATGGGAAACACCACCACCTGGAGGCTCCCCTCCAAGACTCACCATGTTTACTTGGCAGTTTATCACCATTCCTTCACTGTCGCTGGGTCAAAATCCCTCAACTGCCTTCCTAACAGCACTGTGGGTGTACCTACACCACATGGACAGCAGTGGTTCAAGAAGGCGGCTCACCACCCCCTCCTCAAGGACAATTAGGCGTGGGCAATGAACGCTGGCCTAGTCTGAAAAGTCCGCATCCCATGAATGAATTAAAAAACCCTAGAGAGATCCTGTTCTGGGAGATTTGGCCTTTCCCTTAAAAAGTGCAAAGAAAGTAAGTCTGGTCTTATGGTCTTACTGGGTGTAACAGTCCAAGCTGATGTTGCTGTTGAAAAACTCTATTGTGTTGATTTATTTTTGGATTGTTCATTGATGGAAGTTCTCTGTTCAGTTTTGATCCAGATCCTAGGAGACGCTACACCTTCTGGACATTTGTTGTCGGGGGAACTATCCTGTGGTTGTCCATGTATGGAGTGAACCAGGCCCAAGTCCAACGTTACGTCGCCTGCAAAACCGAGTCTCAAGCACGACTGTAAGTTTGAGTGAGTAAAAGCCAAACTGAGCTGAGAGGAGCTGCTGACTGTCTCGGCTGAGGAGGTGAAGGAAAATACATATTGGAGTACGAGGTGGCAGGAGGATCCCTCTTACACTCATCAAACAGATTGTGAGGGGAAACTGGTGCCAATCAAATTCATTTCCCCCAGTTCTTTCGCAGGCTGAACATTTAAGTTCATAGTTGGCATTTTAAAATCCCACGACTTCACAAAAGATGTCCTGTGCATTGGAAGAAAATTCTAGAAAGGTTGGATGGGGAAGCAACCACATTTGTTAAGATAATAGGTCAACAGCGTGGACCATCTACAAGATGCACTGCAGCAATTCACAAAGGCTCCTTAGGCAGCAGCTTCCAAGCCCACGGCCACTACCATCTAGAAGGACAGAGCAGCAGATACATAGCAACACCATCAGCTGGCATTTCCCCTCCAAGTCACTCACCATCCTGACTTGGAATTACATCGCCGTTCCTTCACTATCGCTGGGTCAAAATCCTGGAACTCCCTCTCTATCAGCACTGTGGCTGTACCTACACCTCAGGGGCTGCAGCGGTTCATGAAAGCAGCTCGCCACTACCTTCTCAAGGGCAATTAGGGATGGGTAATGAAGCCACATCCTCTGAATAAATTAAGAGAAGGAATCTCAGCTTGGGTGGTAACTGTGTGGCTCTGGGACAAGAAGGAGATGAATCGGCCGCAGTTTTTCCTCTGGGTTCTCTCCGGGAACTGTAGCTGGGAATTTTAACTGGGATTGTGATTCAGGGAATGGAATGGCAAGTCCCCTGCACTCCTGAGATTAACCGGTTTGTAGGAAACCTAAGACACGTTAACAGAGTTCCTCAAGTACTGGGGAGTGGAAATCTGGGACTCCCCCCACAACAAAGCTGTTGAGGCTGAGTCACGTTTCAGTGAAGAATCCCAACAGGGATCCTCCTGACCCATTATCATAGACTTCAGGTAAATTCAACAGATTCCCCGGAGAAGTAAGGAGACTGGGAGAATGGGGCAGTGGGATGTTGCTAAAGGACGATTGGGGCATTGAGGGAGAGGTCAGGGTGGAAATGAAGGTCCACTGGTCACCAGACATGAAGATGTTGAGGGGGGAAGGGCGCCCAAAGTTAGGAGGGGGCTTCCAATGGATGCTCCTTCATTGGGAATGTTTGAGACTGAGGTCGGTAGATTTCTGGCACTGTGAGAATCGAGGGAAATGGAGGTAGGGCGGGAATGTGGAGTTGAGGCAGATCAGTCCTGATCATATTGAATATGGGGGGGGCAGGATCGAGGGGCCGAATGGCCTACTCCTGCTCCTATTACTTCTGTTCTTTTAAGCGGAAACAGCAGCAACACGTTGCCTTGTGACACCAGGCGTTACCCAGTCTCTGTATAAAATGCTGACTGATTCACTGAAAGGCTGACAGGGCTTTTCCTCTTTAAGTGGCTTTTCTTGTGATCTCTCAGTGAGTAGGGTCATGGACCGTGTGTGGGAGAAGCTTTCTAAAGGGGGATAACCTTTGACCTCTGCAACAAGTGTCGGACAAAGACTGAACACTGAAATTAGTGAAGGGAAATGAGACGTTAAAAGCTCTTGCCTGTCTCAGCGGACCGCGCTCTCCTTCAATTCTCTGAGAGAATCCTTGCTGCTTTTTCAACCATTACCTCGGGTTAAGGTTTAGAAGCCTGGCGGAGCGGAGGGAAACATTCTGTCTCTTCAATGAAACGTGACTCTCCATTTCCCTTTGTCTCCTCGTGTTTGAGAGGGAAATGAAGAACACGTCAAGTGTGGAAGGTTTTGAGTGCCTGACACCCCCTTGCTTGTGTTTGTTTACAGGGCCATCTTGGTCAACCAACTGGGTCTGTGGGTGATAGTAACCAGCGCAGCAGCGTGCGGGATTATTATGTTTGCCTTGTACAGGGGGTGCGACCCTGTCAAAGCCGGGCATGTCTCCGCACCGGATCAGGTGAGGCAAACACAGAACAACGTCGCGCCCACTGCCCCCCCCCCCCCCCACCCCCCGCCCAACTCTGCTGCCAAACGTCTTCTCTAATCACACACCCCCTCCCCCGCCCCGCCATCCCACTCTCACTTTCTTTAAGTTAAGTCGTGCAAAGAAAATGCTGGCCCAGGGGCTGGTTTAGCTCACTCGGCTAAATCGCTGTCTTTTAAAGCAGACCAAGGCAGGCCAGCAGCACGGTTCGATTCCCGTACCAGCCTCCCCGGACAGACGCCGGAATGTGACGACTCGGGGCTTTTCACAGTAACTTCATTTGAAGCCTACTCGTGACGATAAGCGATTTTCATTTCATTTGTCACTGCTTTCTGTCGCCCAGCTCCCAGGTCCTGGAATTTCCAACCGATACGTCTCTGCCTCCCTCACACACTCGCCTCCTGCAAAACATTCCATCCCTTTGATCAAAGGTATTTGCTTATCTTCCCTAACAATCTCCCTGTGGACATCGCTGATACGTTTTGATCATTCATGCTCCTGTGAAGAGCCTGTGGGGCATTTTAATGCGTCAAAGACACTCTCGAAATATGAGTTGCTGCTGCTCGCTTTGACAAATTGTGATCCTTGGTTTTGGTTTCTGTCAGATTGTCTTTCCACTTTCAGATGATGCCGTACATGGTGCTGGACATATTTCAGACGTACCCTGGAGTTCCCGGATTGTTCCTCTCTGCTGCTTTCAGTGGGACACTGAGGTACTCGCTGTGGGTTGGAGGGGATGCTAAAATGATTTGAAAATATGTGAAAGAGTTTTGCTTGTGCCTCACGGTGTCCGTCTGTTTTGCAATTCATTGTGGCTGATGTTGGCAAGGCTGGTTTGGGTTTACCATCGCCAGTTACCTTGAGAAGATGCCAATTCTTCTTGAACCTCTGCTGTCCTTGGTGGTGTTGCCCCAGCAATGGTGTTGTGCAGACAATTCCCGGATAGTCACCCAATCGTTCGACGGCACAGTGGTTCGCACAGTTGCTTCACAGCGCCAGGGACCCCGGTTCGATTCCCGGCTTGGGTCACTGTCTGTGCAGAGTCGGCACGTTCCTCCTCATCTCTGTTTTAAAGGATCGTCCCTTTAGTCTGAGATGGTGTCCTCTTCTTCTAGTTTTTCCTTCAAGTGGAAACATCCTCTCCACGTCCACACTATCCAGGCCTCGCAGTATCCTGCAAGTTTCAATAAGATCCCCCCTAATCCTTCTAAACTCTAATGAGTACAGACCCAGAGTCCTCAACCATTGCTCATACGACAAGCTGTTCATTCCAGGGATCATTCTTGTGAACCTCCTCTGGACCCTTTCCAAGGCCAGCACATCCTTCCTTAGATACGGGGTCCAAAACTGCTCACAATACTCCAAATGGGGTCTGACCAGAGCCTTATACAGCCTCAGCAGTACATACCTGATCTTGTATTCTAGCCCTCTTGACATGAATGCTAACATTGCATTTGCCTTCTTAACTGCCGACTGAACCTGCACGTTAACCTTAAGAGAATCGTGAACAATGACTCCCAAGTCCCTTTGTGCTTCTGATTTCCGAAGCATTTCCCTATTTAGAAAATAGTCTAAACCTAAATTCCTCCTTCCAAAGTGCATAACCTCACACTTTTCCACTTTGTATTTCATTTGCCACTTCATTGCCCACTCTCCTGGCTAGTCCAAATCCTTCTGCAGCCCCCATGCTTCCTCAATGCTATCTGTCCCTCTGCAGATCTTTGTATCATCTGCAAACTTAGCAACAGTGCTTTCAGTACCTTCTTCCAGATCATTAATGTATTTCGTGAAAAGTTGTGGTCCCAGCACTGACCCCTGAGGCACACCACTAGTCACCGGCTGCCATCTTGAAAAAGACCCCTATATTCTCACTCTCCCAGTCAGCCAATCCTCTATCCATGCCAGGACCTTACCCCGAACATCATGAGCTCTTAACTTATTTAACAGTCTCCTATGCGGCATCTTCTCAAAGGCCTTCTGGAAATTTAAATATATCACGTCTGCGGGTTCTCCTTTGTCTAACTTGCTTGTTACCTCCTCAAAGAACTCAAAGAACCCCATGTCTGCGTGGGTTTCCTCCGGGTGCTCCAGTTTCCTCCCACAAGTCCCAAAAGATGAGCTTGTTAAGTAAATTGGACATTCTGAATTCTCCCTCAGTGTACACGAACAGGCGCCGGAGTGTGGCGATTAGGGGATTTTTCACAGTAAATTCATTGCAGTGTTGATGTAAGCCGACTTGTGACACTAATAAAGATTATTATTATGATTATTATTATTAAAGACTTGGAAGGGATTTATTGACCCACTGGTTTACAAACGTACGAAGCAGGCGTAGGCCATTCAGCTCTTCAAGCCTGCTTCGCCGTTTCATAAGATCATGGCTGATCTAAAATTAAGCTCAAGTCAGCATTCCGTTTAAGCCCGAGAACCTCTCACCCCCTTGTTTACCAAGAATCTACCCGTCACTGCTATGTAAAATAAAGACTGTGCTTCAGGAAGAGAGCTCCAAAACCCATGACATTCTGGAGTGAATCAACTTTTATTTCAAATTGGAGACTGTTTATTTTTCAACTGTGACCGCCTAGTTCTAGATTCTTCCACAAGTGGAAACAATGGGTGCGATTCAACTATATGGGAACAAAGTCCCATAGTGAGCGCATTTAGGCGCGTGTTTCCCAGCCCTTGCAACGCCAAGTAGTTATACAACACCATTCGTGTAAAATAAGGAGCCTCAGCAGGAAACATGCGGCCTAGGCCGCACAGAGCCTCGTTTTCTACACCGAGGAGCTCCACTCGCCAGAATTCCACAGTATAGTGAGATCAGGACACCATTTTGAAATGGCATCACACTCACCAAGGTCCCCGACACAACCCCAGACCTTCCCCCCCCCAAGCTTCAATGCACTATGGGAGAGTCCCCAGTGGCACCATCAAGGTGCCAGGCTGGCAGTGCCAGGCTGGCAGTGCCAGGGTACCACCTTCCCAAAGGGCATGCACCTGGCAACCTCCAATCTGGGAGAATCCCCTGGGAGGGACCAGTGCTAAATGGTGCTTGCCTGAAGTCTCCAAGGCAATAGGCTAAATCCCATGCCTTGGGTGCCTCGGGAATCTACATATTAAAGAGAGACTAGCTGTCTCAGTCTAATATTCAGATTTGCTAAAAAGTGATCCCGCCCATACTGGGCGGGATTTACATCGCAACGTCTCGCGAGATTACGTTAGATCTCATGAGGCGTTGCAAGTTGGGTAGATCCCAGGAGAGGGATCTCCTGGCTTTTATCCGGCATGGCCATCAGAACGTGCCCATCCTCTTCATGTCCACCCTGTCAAGACCACTCAGGACCTTGTATGTTCCATGTCGCCTCTCACTCTTCTGAACTCCAGCAGATACAAGACTAGCCCCTCGAACCTTTCCTCATTAGACAACTTGCCCATTACAGGTATTAGTCTGGTCAACCTTCTCTGAACTGCTTCTAATGCATTTACACATTTTTTGCTTTTTCTCTATGGTGATTAAGTCTTTGAAGGAAGAGGAGTGAGTTGGTAACACTCACAACGATGAATTAGAAAGCAATTGTCCTGCTCAAGCCCCACTCCCAGTTTGAACACAGAATGTAAGATGACAGCGCAGTGACATACTGAGATAGCATGACACCATTGGAGGTGTACATTATCTACAGCCACACCTGCCCGTTCTGGTCACACCTGCCCATTCTGGTCACACCTGCCCATTCTGGTCACACCTGCCTGTTCTGGTCACACCTGCCCATTCTGGTCACACCTGCCTGTTCTGGTCACACCTGCCCATTCTGGTCACACCTGCCTGTTCTGGTCACACCTGCCTGTTCTGGTCACACCTCAACGTTCTGGTCACACCTGCCCATTCTGGTCACACCTGCCTGTTCTGGTCACAGCTGCCCATTCTGGTCACACCTCAACGTTCTGGTCACACCGGCACGTTCTGGTCACACCTGCCCATTCCAGTTACACCTGCCCATTCCAGTCACACCTGCCCACTCTGGTCACACCTGCCCATTCTGGTCACACCTGCCCGTTCTGGTCACACCTGCCCGTTCTGGTCACACCTGCCTGTTCTGGTCACACCTGCCCATTCCGGTCACACCTGCCCGCTCTGGTCACACCTGCCCATTCTGGTCACACCTGCCCGTTCTGGTCACACCTGCCCGTTCTGGTCACACCTGCCCGCTCTGGTCACACCTGCCCGTTCTGGTCACACCTGCCCATTCTGGTCACACCTGCCTGTTCTGGTCACACCTGCCCATTCTGGTCACACCTGCCTGTTCTGGTCACACCTGCCTGTTCTGGTCACACCTCAACGTTCTGGTCACACCTGCCCATTCCAGTCACACCTGCCCACTCTGGTCACACCTGCCCATTCTGGTCACACCTGCCCGTTCTGGTCACACCTGCCCGTTCTGGTCACACCTGCCTGTTCTGGTCACACCTGCCCATTCCGGTCACACCTGCCCGCTCTGGTCACACCTGCCCGTTCTGGTCTCACTTGCCCATTCTGGTCACACCTGCCTGTTCTGGTCACACCTGCCCGTTCTGGTCACACCTGCCCGTTCTGGTCACACCTGCCCGTTCTGGTCACACCTGCCCGTTCGGATCACACCTGCCTGTTCTGGTCACACCTGCCCATTCCGGTCACACCTGCCCATTCTGGTCACACCTGCCCGTTCTGGTCTCACTTGCCCATTCTGGTCACACCTGCCTGTTCTGGTCACACCAGCACGTTCTGGTCACACCTGCCTGTTCTGGTCACACCTGCCTGTTCTGGTCACACCTGCCCATTCCGGTCACACCTGCCCGTTCTGGTCACACCTGCCCATTCTGGTCACACCTGCCTGTTCTGGTCACACCTGCCCGTTCTGGTCACACCTGCCCATTTTGGTCACACCTGCCCATTCTGGTCACACCTGCCCATTCTGGTCACACCTACCCGTTCTGGTCACACCTGCCCGTTCCGGTCACACCTGCCCGTTCCGGTCACACCTGCCCATTCTTGTCTCACCTGCCCAGTCTCGTCTCACATCAACGTTCAGGTCACACCTGCCCATTCTGGTCACACCTGCCCGTTCTGGTCACACTTGCACGTTCTGGTCACACCTGCCTGTTCTGGTCACACCTGCCCATTCTGGTCACACCTGCCCATTCTGGTCTCACCTGCCCGTTCCGGTCACACCTGCCCGTTCTGGTCACACCAGCACGTTCTGGTCACACCTGCCCATTCTGGTCACACCTCCTCATTCTGGTCACACCAGCACGTTCTGGCCACGCCTGCCTGTTCTGGTCACACCTGCCCATTCTGGTCACACCTGCCCATACTGGTCAAACCAGCATGTTCTGGCCACACCTGCCCATTCTGGCCACACCTGCCCATTCTGGTCACACCTGCCCATTCTGGTCACACCTGCCCATTCTGGTCACACCACCCCATACTGGTCAAACCAGCATGTTCTGGCCACACCTGCCCATTCTGGCCACACCTGCCCATTCTGGTCACACCTGCCCATTCTGGTCACACCTGCCCATTCTGGTCACACCTGCCCATTCTAGTCACACCTGCCTGTTAAGGTCACATCTGCCTATTCTGGTCACACCTGCCCATTCTGGTTTCACCTGCCCGTTCCGGTCACACCTGCCCGCTCTGGTCACACCTGCCCAATCTGCTCACACCTACCCATTCCAGTCACACCTGCCCATTCTGGTCACACCTGCCCATTTCAGTCACACCTGCCCATTCTCATCACACCTGCCTGTTAAGGTCACACCTGCCTATTCCAGTCACACCTGCCCGTTCTGCCCATTCTAGTCACACCTGCCCGTTCTGCCCATTCCGGTCACGCCTGCCCGTTCTGGTCTCACCTGCCCGTTCTGGTCTCACCTGCCCCTTCTGGTCACACCTGCCCATTCTGGTCACACCTGCCCATTCCGGTCACACCTGCCCATTCTGGTCACACCAGCACGTTCTGGTCACACCTGCCCCTTCTGGTCACACCTGCCCATTCTGGTCACACCAGCACGTTCTGGTCACACCTGCCCATTCTGGTCACACCTGCCCATTCCTGTCACACCTGTCCATTCCGGTCACACCTGCCCATTCCGGTCACACCTGTCCATTCCGGTCACACCTGTCCATTCCGGTCACACCTGTCCATTCCGGTCACACCTGTCCATTCCGGTCACACCTGTCCATTCCGGTCACACCTGCCCATTCTGGTCACACCAGCACGTTCTGGTCACACCTGCCCATTCCGCTCACACCTGCCCATTCTGGTCACACCAGCACGTTCTGGTCACACCTGCCCCTTTTGGTCACACCTGCCCATTCAGGTCAAACCTGCCCATTCTGGTCACACATTCCCATTCTGCTCACACCTGCCCATTCTGGTCACACCAGCACGTTCTGGTCACACCTGCCCATTCTGGTCACACCTGCCCGTTCCTGTCACACCTGCCCATTCTGGTCACACCTGCCCGTTCCTGTCACACCTGCCCATTCCGGTCACACCTGCCCATTCCGGTCACACCTGTCCATTCCGGTCACACCTGCCCCTTCTGGTCACACCTGCCCGTTCCTGTCACACCTGCCCATTCCGGTCACACCTGTCCATTCCGGTCACACCTGCCCATTCTGGTCACACCTGCCCGTTCCTGTCACACCTGCCTATTTTCCGGACACACCTGCTCATTCTTCTCACATCTGCCCATTCTGCTCACACCTGCACATTCATGTCACACTTGCCTATTCCGGTCACACCTGCCCATATCAGTCACACCTGCCCATTCCGGTCACACCTGCCCATTCCTGTCACACCTGCCCATATCAGTCACACCTGCCCATTCCGGTCACACCTGCCCATTCCTGTCACACCTGCCTGTTAAGGTCACATCAGCCTATTCTGGTCACACCTGCCCATTCAGGTTAAACCTGCCCATTCTGCTCACACCTGCCTATTCCAGTCACACCTGCCCGTTCTGCCCATTCCAGTCACACCTGCCAGTTCTGCCCATTCTGGTCACACCTGCCCCTTCTGGTCACACCTGCCTGTTATGCTCACACCTGTCCATTCTGCTCACACCTGCCCATTCTGGTGTCACCTGCCCATTCTGGTCACACCTGCCCATTCCGGTCACACCTGCCCATTCTGGTCACACCAGCCCATTCCGGTCACACCTGCCCATTCCTGTCACACCTGCCTATTTTCCGGTCACACCTGCTCATTCTGCTCACACCTGCCCATTCTGGCCACACCTGCCCATTCTTGTCACACCTGTCTATTTTCCGGTCACACCTGCTCATTCTGCAAACACCTGCCCATTCCAGTCACACTTGCCTATTCCGGTCACACCTGCCCGTTCTGGTCACACCTGCCCGTTCTGCCCGTTCCGGTCACGCCTGCCCATTCCGTCTCACCTGCCCGTTCCGTCTCACCTGCCCGTTCCGGTCACACCTGCCTGTTCTGGTCACACCTGCCCGTTCCGGTCACACCTGCCCGTTCCGGTCACACCTGCCCGTTCTGGTCACACCTGCCTGTTATGCTCACACCTGCCTGTTATGGTCACACCTGCCCGTTCCTGTCACACCTGCCCGTTCCGGTCACACCTGCCGTTCTGGTCACACCTGCCCGTTCCGGTCTCACCTGCCCTTTCTGCTCACACTTGCCCGTTCCGGTGTATGTTAAAGATCCTGTGACATGTTATACAAAGATAAAAGGGAGGTGTCCCAGTGTCCATTCTCAACAATGTCTCCCTCAACCACCATTATCAATCACAGCTTAACTGGTCATTCATTCCATTGCTGTTTGCAGGATCTTGCTCTGCGTACATTGGCAGCAATTCAAAAGTAATTCACTATCTGTAAATTTCTATGAGACGTTCTGAGATTGGGAAAGGTGTGAGATATTAATGTCTCCTAATGACATCCTGCTTTAGTTGAAGCACAAAATGTGTTGCTTTCGGCAGCCAGTAAATGACAATTCTAGCATTGCTGATTGAGGGATGAATGTTGGCCAGGTTGCCTTCTTCATCTTCTTCTTTCCCAATCTGACATTTAGCATCCACCTGACAAGCAGAAAGGTTCACATTTCACATCTGAAGGTCAGTTTCTCCAATATTCCCACATTCTTGCACTGGAACATTAACCTATTTTACTTATATGCGGTTTCAAAGCCCAAAAGATCCTAGCCAATGGTTAAGAGCGATCAGTCAATTCAGGTCAATGCTGTGTGCGGACCATAGCTTCAAATGCTGTTTCTTTTCCAGCACAGTGTCCACCAGTATCAATGCCATGGCTGCAGTCACTGTGGAGGACATCATCAAACCCAGAATGAAAATGCAGTCTGAGAAGAAGCTGATCCTAATATCAAAGGGATTGTGCAAGTATCTGTCCGTATATTTCCATGTCTCCAATCTGCAGGATCCTGGATAACACCAATATAGAACAATGACTGTTAGGTTTGACAGATCAACTTTCCATCACCCTGTATTACAGCCTGCAGCAGAAGAACACAATGAATAAGAACGGGAATGGGTCATGTGGACCATGGACCATTAATATGGTCATGGCTGATCATCTACCTTAGCTCCACTGACCCACACCATCCCTCTAACTCTGACTCATCGACCTGAACTCCACTGACCCACACCATCCCTCTAACTCTTACTCATCGACCTGAACTCCACTGACCCACACCATCCCTCTAACTCTTACTCATCGACCTGAACTCCACTGACCCACACCATCCCTCTAACTCTTACTCATCGACTTGAACTCCACTGACCCACACCATCCCTCTGACCCATAGTTCTTTTAGATTTGATCAAATTTAATAACTGAGTCGGCAAAGACCTCTGGAATAAAGAATTGCAAAGATTCACAAACCTATGAAGAACTTTCTTCCACACCCAATCCTAAATGGTTGAACTCTTGTTCTGCCTCGGGGCATAATTTGAACACCTGGTCAGTGCAGAGGGAGCTTTACTCTGTATCTAACCCCGTGCTGTATCTGTCCTGGGAGTGTTTGATGGGGACAGTGTAGGGGGAGCTTTACTCTGTATCTAACCCCGTGTGTACCTGTTCTGGGAGTGTTTGACGGAGACAGTGTAGAGGGAGCTTTACTCTGTATCTAACCCCATGCTGTACCTGTCGTGGGAGTGTTTGATGGGGACAGTGTAGAGGGAGCTTTACTCTGTATTTAACCCCGTGCTGTACCTGTCCTGGGAGTGTTTGATGGGGACAGTGTAGAGGGAGCTTTATTCTGTATCTAACCCTGTGCTGTACCTGTCCTGGGAGTGTTTGATGGGGACAGGGTAGAGGGAGCTTCACTCTGTATCTAACACCGTGTTGTACCTGTCCTGGGAGTGTTTGATGGGGACAGTGTAGAGGGAGCTTCATTCTGTATCTAACCCCGTGCTGTACCTGTCCTGGGAGTGTTTGATGGGGACAGTGTAGAGAGAGCTTTACTCTGTATCTAACCCCGTGCTGTACCTGTCCTGGGAGTGTTTGATGGGGACAGTGTAGAGAGAGCTTTACTCTGTATCTAACCCCGCGCTGTACCTGTCCTGGGAGTATTTGATGGGGACAGTTTAGAGATAGCTTTACTTTTTATCTAACCCCGTGCTGTACCTGTCCTGGGAGTGTTTGATGGGGACAGTGTAGAGGGAGCTTTACTCTGTATCTAACCCTGTGCTGTACCTGTCCTGGGACTGTTTGATGGGGACAGTGCAGGGGGAGCTTTACTCTGTATCTAACCCCGTGCTGTACCTGTCCTGGGAGTGTTTGATGGGGACAGTGTAGAGGGAGCTTTACTCTGTATCTAACCCCGTGCTGTACCTGTCCTGGGAGTGTTTGATGGGGACAGTGTAGAGGGAGCTTTACTCTGTATCTAACCCCGTGCTGTACCTGTCCTGGGAGTGTTTGATTGGGACAGTGTAGAGGGAGCTTTACTCTGTATCTAACCCCGTGCTGTACCTGTCCTGGGAGTGTTTGATGCGGACAGTGTAGATGGAGCTTTACTCTGTATCTAACACCATGCCGCATCTGTGCCGCATGAAACTGGTTCTGACAACACCTGACTGAAATGGAAATGTTTCCCATTTTCCAGCGCAGACAAATGGCATTAGAGAACCAAGGTTCCAAATATTCTCATCAATATTCAAAGCAGACATTTCCCTCATGCGCTGAGACCCTCACTTTCAGAACTTGTCTGGCCCACCCACAGCAAGTCACTTGGACCAATTGTGCTGTAAATTCCTTGGGCGGTTTCTCCGATCTGGGATCGCTCCATCACTGCTGCCAGCGAGAGGGGAGAATTTGGCGCTCGGCCGAAACGCTATTCACTGCAGCGGGACCCGAGAATCCCCCTGATGCGAACAGGAGGAGAATCCCGCTAGTGGGAATGGGCGGAGAATCCCGCTGTTGGTAACGGGCAGGGAATCCCGCTGGTGGGAATGAGTGCAGAATTCCGCTGGTGCGAATGGGCGGAGAATCCCGCTGGTGGGAATAGGTGGGGAATCCCGCTGGTGGGAATGGGCGGAGAATCCCGCTGGTGGGAATAGGTGGAGAATCCCGCTGGTGGGAAATGGCGGAGAATCCCGCTGGTGGGAAATGGCGGAGAATCCTGCTGGTGGGAAATGGCGGAGAATCCCGCTGGTGAGAATAGGTGGGGAATCCCACTGGTGGGAATAGGTGGGGAATCCCGCTGGTGGGAATGGGCAGGAAATCCGGCTGGTGGGAATAGGTGGGGAATCCCGCTGGTGGGAACGGGCGGAGAATCCCGCTGGTGGGAATGGGCAGGGAATCCGGCTGGTGGGAATGGGCGGAGAATCCCGCTGGTGGGAATGGGCAGAAAATCCCGCTGGTGGGAATGGGCAGGGAATCCGGCTGGTGGGAACAGGCGAGGAATGGTGGCAACGGTGGGAGAATCCCGCTGATGGGAATGGGCAGGGAATCTCGCTGTTGGTGACGAGCAGAGAATCCCGCTGGTGGGAATGAGTGGGGAATTCCGCTGGTGGGAACGGGCAGGGAATCCGGCTGGTGGGAAAGGGCGGGGTGCAAACAGGCGGTGAATCCGGCTGGTGGGAACGGGCAGGGCATCCCGCTGGTGGGAAAGGGCGGAGAATCCCGCTGGCGGGAAAGGGCGGAGAATCCCGCTGGTGGGAAAGGGCGGAGAATCCTGCTGGTGGGAAATGGCGGAGAATCCCGCTGGTGGGAATGGGCAGTAAATCCGGCTGGTGCGAATGGGCGGAAAATCCCGCTGGTGGGAACGGGCAGGGAATCCGGCTGGTGGGAATAGGTGGGGAATCCCGCTGGTGGGAATGGGCGGAGAATCCCGCTGGTGGGAATAGGTGGGGAATTCCGCTGGTGGGAATGGGCGGAGAATCCCGCTGGTGGGAACGGGCGGAGAATCCCCATGGTGGGAATGGGCAGAAAATCCGCTGGTGGGAATGGGCAGGGAATCCGGCTGGTGGGAACAGGCGAGGAATGGTGGCAACGGTGGGAGAATCCCGCTGATGGGAATGGGCAGGGAATCTCGCTGTTGGTAACGAGCAGAGAATCCCGCTGGTGGGAACGGGCAGGGCATCCCGCTGGTGGGAAAGGGCGGAGAATCCCGCTGGCGGGAAAGGGTGGGGAATCCCGCTGGCGGGAAAGGGCGGAGAATCCCGCTGGTGGGAAAGGGCAGAGAATCCCACTGGTGGGAAAGGGCGGGGAATCCCGCTGGTGGGAAAGAGCGGAGAATCCCGCTGGTGGGAAAGGGCGGAGAATCCCACTGGTGGGAAAGGGCGGAGAATCCCGCTGGTGGGAATGGGCAGAAAATGCCGCTGGTGGGAAAGGGCGGGGTGCGAACAGGCGGTGAATCCCGCTGGTGGGAAGGGGCGGAGAATCCCGCTGGTGGGAAGGGGCGGAGAATCACACTGGTATGAATGGGCGGGGAATCCCGCTGGTGGGAAAGGGCGGGGAATCCCACTGGTGGGAATGGGTGGAGAATCCCGCTGGTGGGAATGGGTGGAGAATCCCGCCGGTGGGAAAGGGCGGGGAATCACACTGGTGCGAATGGGTGGAGAATCCCGCTGGTGGGAATGGGTGGAGAATCCCGCTTGTCTTCCATGCAACTTGCACGGTAAGAGTGGAGAAATAATTAGTTAACACCAGGATTACAGGCCATCAGGGCGAGTGTAGGAGATGATTAAGTTTCTTTTGGGAGCCATATCTGTGTCATGTGACTGGCCCCGGTTGAATATTACAACGTCACGTGTGATTGAAATCCTCGGTTCTTTGCACCGTTTACCCTGAAGGTTTGATATGGCTTTATCTCATTGGACACACATTCCCTCCACCCATTCAGCTGTCTCACAAGATTACAGTGAGTTAGGTAAAGTCAACGATGAAACAACAAAGTAGTTTAAGCAAGGACCAGGCTCCAGGTTCAAAGGCCCTTCTCAATGGTGGCAGAGCAAAGGTCAAGGTTGAATCACTTCAGCCAGAAGAGCCAAGTAGGTGAACCATCTTGTCTCCACTGACTCCAGGGTCATAGCTGGCAGTCTTCAGCCAACCTGATTCACTCCCTCCCCAGCAGCACTGTGGGTGTATCTACACCGTATGGACTGCAGCAACTCAGGAATGTGGTGAATCACCATCTTCTCAAGGGCAATTAGAGATGGGCAATAAATGAATTCCTTGCCAATGATGCCCATTAAGGAATAAGAAAAAAAAAAATCAGTCTAATTTAATGAGGTGGGACCCTGTCTTCTGGTTCTGCCCCTCCCTATCTCTGTAACTTCCTCCAGCCTGAAAACCCTCCAGGATCTATGCACTTCTCCAATTCGAGAATCCTGAGCATCCCCAGTTTTAATCACTCCACCAATCGCAATGGTGTTGATCAGCTTTCCAAGTCCAAATCTCTACAATTCCCTCCTCAGCCTCTTTACCTCTTTCCCCTCCTGAGAGACACTCCTTCAGTCTTCACCTGTGGCCAAGCTTTTGCTCAGCTGTCTTAATAGTTCCTTTTGTGGCTTAAAGTTACATTTTATTGGGCAATGCTCCTCTAAAGCCGCTTGGTATTTTTTCAACGACATTAAGGGTGCTAAATAAATGCAACTTGTTGTTATTATTGTTGTCAACACCTTCTCTGTGTTTTGTGCAGCCCTGCTGTATGGCACCGCCTGTGTTATATTTGCCGCATTGGCCTCCCTGCTTGGAGGAGGGGTCTTGCAGGTACGTTGCCATCAATGTGGGTCAGGGATGTGCCGCCATTATTGGAGATGGGACAGCTTCAGATTTGGCTGGAGGTGGGGGAGGGAGGTTGTCAATTTGGGGGTGGGGGGGGGGGGGGGAGAGTCAGGTGTGGAGTTCCGAATGCCTCTGTGCTCGATATAAACTCAAATGTTGCAAGCTCTCCCACACAGGGAGTTGATTTGGCACAGGGGGCTGGTTTAGCACAGTGAACTAAACAGCTGGCTTGTAATGCAGAACAAGGCAGCAGTGCCGGTTCAATTCCCATTCCGGCCTCCCCGAACAGGTGCCGGAATGTGGCGACTAGGGGCTTTTCACAGTAACTGTGATGCCGACTTGTGACAATAAGTGATTATTATTATTATTGCCATCTGTTAACCCTGGGCTGCATTCTCTGTTTTGGAGACTAAGTCCCCGCGCTGTCGGGAAAACGGAGGTCTTTTACGCCAGGAAAACTCGTGTCAATAGGCCATAGATTTCCCGTTTTGCTTGGGGCTAGCATGGAGCCATCATAGATCTCGCATCTCTAGCTGCTGTTAGGGCCCCCAGCACCTCCAGGTCAGAGGCCGCGCATGCGCAGATCGGCTGCAGATCGGCCTGCAACGACGGCGCCGTGCTCCATGGTGGATTCTGCCCACGGACCTGGACCGTTGAAATAGTGCCCCGCATTGGCCGCTCGCGCGCCCTGGACAGCCTGATCAAATTGCCTCCAGCCCTGAATGAAGCCCCCCTGCCCGCCGATCGGCTCTCCCCGACTCTGGCGGCCCCGGACTGAGCCCGCAGTCGCCTCGCGAGGTTCCCGAACAGCTGGACCGTGAGAGTCCCACGCCGTCGGAAATTTGGTTGATTGGGGACAGAGCATCGCGGGGCGGGTCTCAGGCAATGGCCTGAGGGGGTGGATACACGGCGTGGCGTACACCTAGAGTACGCCGATTTTCAGGGACGGATAATCGAAAAGCCAGCTCCCGATTTCGCCGCAAAAACCGATTCTCCGCCCCGTCATCGAACGTGACTTTGATATCGGGGAGCGGACAATCCAGCCCCCTGTTTCTCCCAGCACTGGTGTGATTTGATGTTGTTTTGGTTCCCAATGCTTTAGCACATGCCTGCAGGGTCCAGTGTGCTAGTGAGTTATACAGAACTGGAAAGACACTAGGGCCCAATCCAGGGACCTGTGCTGAAGATGATTAATTTTTCTGGAGTCATTGAGTGCTGATGTTCGAGTCAATGTTTCCATTCCTGAGCCCTCGCAAGCTGGATGGATGGGATCCAGGATCATAAGACCATGACATTGGAGCAGAATTAGACCACTCGGCCCATCGAGTCTGCTCCGCCAATCAATCATGGCTGATATCTTTCTCATCCCCATTCTCCTGCCTTCTCCCCATAACCCCTGATCCCATTATTAATCAAGAACCTATCTATCTCTGTCTTATGGACACGGTGATTTGGCCTCCACAGCCTTTTGTGGCAAAGAGTTCCAGAGATTCACCACCCTCTGGCTGTAGAAATTCCTCCCCATCTTTTGTTTAAAGGATCGTCCCTTTAGTCTGAGATTGTGTCCTCAGGTTCTAGTTTTTCCTACAAGTGGAAACATCCTCTCCACGTCCACTCTATCCAGGCCTCGCAGAATCCTGTAAGTTTCAATAAGATCCCCCCGAATCCTTCTAAACTCTGTGTACAGACTCAGAGTCCTCAACCATTCCTCATACGACAATCATTCTTGTGAACCTCCTCTGGACCCTTTCCAAGGCCAGTACATCCTTCCTTAGATACAGGGCCCAAAACTGCTCACAATACTCCATATGGGGTCTGACCAGAGCCTTATACAGTACATCCCTGGTGCTGTATTTTAGCGCTCTTGACATGAATGTTGACATTCCTAACTGCCGACTGAACCTGCATGTTAACTTTAAGAGAATCATGAACAAGGACTCGCAATCTCCTTTGTGCTTCTGATTTCCGAAGTACTTCCCCATTTAGAAAATAGTCAATGCCAATCCAGAGAGAACATGATTTCACCCCCCCCCCCCCCCCCTCCCCCCCTCCCACCACCACCACCACCACCACCACACCACCACAGCGGCTGTTTAGCTCACTGGGCTAAATCGCTGGCTTTGAAAGCAGACCAAAGTAGGCCAGCAGCACGGTTCAATTCCCGTACCAGCCTCCCCGGACAGGCGCCGGAATGTGGCGACTAGGGGCTTTTCACAGTAACTTCATTTGAAGCCTACTTGTGACAATAAGTGATTTTCATTGGGGCTGGTTTAGCTCACTGGGCTAAATCTGACTTTTAAAGCAGACCAAGTAGGCCAGCAGCACGGTTTGATTCCCGTACCAGCCTCCCCGGACAGGCGCCGGAATGCAGCGACTAGGGGCTTTTCACAGTAACTTCATTAAAGCCTACTCGTGACAATAAGCGATTTTCATTTTTTTTTCATTTTCAGTTGACTTGCCCACACTTGCCGTCCAGGCTCAGAGGTGAATGCCTGGGTGACGCAGTCAGCTCTCTGTGTATGCAGGTTGCACATGGGGATGGAGTGATTTGGAAAGGGGTTAGGTTGGAGGTGAGGGATGGGCAGGGAATGTGAAGGAGAAAGGAGGAATGGCGGTGAGAAGGGTGCTTAAAAATGTTCACACCTGGCGGGAGCCAATTTTGACTTGGGGTAATACTGTAAATTGGCGGTATTAATGTTATTAGCGATGAACACCGTGACCGATTTCACCTTCCAGGGGAAACAAAAATTGAGAGAGATGTTTAACGAGTATCCCAAGCTAATTTGATCAGACAGTATTCACTTCATACCAGCATTCAAACTCAAAATGACCCAACAATTGGTCTCCATACAAAGTCTAACATCAAGTATTCAAACTTTTCTCTAGGGTTCCTTCACAGTGATGAGTGTCATCAGTAACCCTTTATTGGGAGCATTTATTCTCGGCATATTTATACCTGCTGCTAACACCACGGTAAGTCCAATTTAAAACTATTCGCCAAGTTGTTTTTTTCTAGATGGCTCAGACACCCACCAGAATCATGATCTGGTTCTTGAGCTGCTCGGAGGTTCCTTTGGTGGGAGCTCTTGCAGCAAGTCTATATGAGGGCGAGTCCCATTATATTTCCAGATAACGTTGGCCACCCAGCTTGCACACATTCCAAAGACGTGAGCTCATTCATAGCTCTGCCACCCAAATCACACCAGGTCCACTTCTCCCTTGTGTTTGATGACCCGCTTTGGTTCCCTGTTCACAGGCCCCTCAATTTTAAATCATCCTCTTTTACTAATCTCTCCCATGGCCTCACCCCTCCCATCCCGTGCGACCATCACTCTCTGAGGCACAGTTTTAAACTGGACTGAAATCCTGTCGACTTGAAGGCAGGAGCAGCTTCAAGCTTGAGTTTTACTCAGGTTGAAGACCCAACAAAATCAACGATGTGAAGGATTAAGGGGAGGCTAAGTAAACACGAGGTAGGAAAAGGAATAGAAGAATTTGCAAATACGGTGAGGTGAGGAAGGGTGGGAGGAGACTCATGTCAAACACCAGCATGGACGAGTTGGGCTGAATGGCCTGTTTCTGTCAATTCTATGGGCAGAATTCTCCAGCCACTCCCGTTGACGCTATCTTCTGATCCCAGCGAAGTGTGGTGGGTGGCATGGTGGCACAGTGGTCAGCGCTGTTGCATCACAGTGCCAGGGGTTAATCCCGGCCTTGAGTCACAGTCTGTGCGAAGTTTGCACGTCCTCCCCGTGTGTACGTGGGTTTTCACTGTGTGCTCTTGTTTCCAAAGATGTGCAGGTTAGGTAGATTGGCCATGCTAAATTGTCCGTTCGTGTCCAAAATATGCAGGTTAGATGGCGTTAAGGGATTACGGTGATTGGGGGTGGGATTCTCTGAGTCCCCCGCCGGGAATCGCCAGGGGGAGGCGGCGTGAATCCCGCCCCCACTGGCTGACGACGAATTCTCCAGCACCGGGGATTTGGTGGGGGCGGGAATCACGCCGCGCCGGCCGGCGGCCGCAAGCAGCGCGCCCCCCCCCCCCCCCCCCCCCCCCACCGGCGATTCTCCGGTCCTCAAAGGGCCATGTGGCCGCCCATTTTCGGCCAGTCCCGCCATCGTAAATTGGAGTAGGTACTTACCAGCGGGACCTGGCTGCGCGGGTGGCCTCTGGGGTCCTCGGGGGGAGGGGGTGGGGAGGGGGAACGGGGGGGATCTGGCTCTGGGAGGTGCCCCCACGGTGGCCTGGCCCTTGATCTGGGCCCACTGATCTGCGGGCGGGCCTGTGCCGTGGGGGCACTCTATTCTTCCGCGTCGGCCGTTGTGGTCCTCCGCTATGGCCGACGCGTTGATGAACCCGCCCTCAGCGCATGCGCTGGGATGACACCAGCACATGCTGGCGCTCCCGCGCATGCGCCATCTCGCGCCGGCCGGCGGAGGCCCTTTGGCGCCGGTTGGTGTGCCGCCAAGCCCCTTCCCCGCCGGCCGGCGTGGCGCAAACCACCCCGACGCCGGCCTAGACCCTGAAGGTGCGGCGGATTCCACACCTTTTGGGGCAGCCCAACGCCGGAGCGGTTCACGTCACTCCTCGGCGCCGGAGTTGGGCTGTTCACGTCACTCCTCGGCGCCGGAGTTGCCCGACCCGCCGATTCCCGCAGAATCCCGCCCCGAGTGTCCTTCAGAGAGTCGGTGCAAACTCGATGGGCCGAATGGCATCCTTGAGCACGATGATTCTATGATCTTAAGTAGGCCCCGGCTGTGGGCTCCTTGGTGGTGACACAGGCGAGGAATGTAAATCGCCATTGACTTTGGTGAGAGTGAAAGACCCCATTGGTGGAAAAGGTTGGAGAATCCCGTCCTTCCTTCAAACTGACCTGTCAATCTTTCATTTCTCTAAAGTAAGTCACTGGCCTCCTGTTATTTAAGTGTTTCTTGAAGTTCATTAACCAGGGTTTCATTTGGATTAATTAATCCCGATCCATGCCATCTCTTTTCCAGGGTGTATTTTCAGGCTTAGCAGCTGGATTTGTAATTTCTCTCTGGGTGTCTGTTGGGGGCATTCTGTACCCGCCCAGCCCTGAGATAATGGGAATCCTGCCATTCAACACAGGCAGCTGTCAGCCTTTGTCCAATTCCAACGCCACAGTCAATGGCAGTGCTTGGCTTCCTGAGATGGGAGCATCGACCTCTGGCTCAAGGTGAGAATGAACTCCGCTACATAACAAAGTTCAACACACTCTCTATAACGTTGACATTAGCACATGTCCCCAGTCACACGCCGCCATCTTTGTATCTTACTCACCTTCCTCACTCTGCCCTCGAGCCAATCCAGACTTGGAATTGTTTTCAGTCAAGATCCAGAATTGGCTGCAAAACCTCAGGGCTGGATATTACAGGGGGCTGGCAGGCAGGGGTGGGTGGCAGATGTCTGACCCAATCCCACCAGAGGAAAGGTCATCAGGAAGCCAACTAGTTGCACGCCTGCCTGCCTGGCGGTGCGGGCAGTATATATTGCCTGCCAGTGGGACCTCCAGCCTCAATGCTCCACCAGTCTCCACAGCACCAATACCTCATTAGTGGCCGCTGACAGTACTGCAAGCAGTCCCAAGAAGAAGGCTCAATGGATCCCAGGGCAAGGTTATCTTAGATATTGGGCGGGGAAGTTTAGGGAACAAGGGCAGGGTTTTGGAATTATGGATTTTGGCAAGCGGATGGATAGGATGAAAGGGGGGGTTATTACCTTAGGGGGCAACCCCTTGATGACAAAGGCCACCCCCCCAAAGATAAAATACCCCCTCCTTCCTTCCTGTCCTTTTTTAAAGCTTTTTGTGAAATGGCCGACCAACTCCTGTCAGATTGCCCACGTTAACCGTATAGTGAAGTGGTCATTGTATTATTCAGGCAATTAGCTTGTTAACAAGCTCAATTTTTTTTATTTGTTCATGGGTGTCACTGGCTGGACCAGCATTTATTGCCCGTCCCTAATGGCCCTTCAACTGAGTGATTTGCTCAGCCCTTCAGGGGGCATTTAAGAGTCAACCACATTGCTGTGAATCTGGAGTTACATGTAGGCCAGACCGGGTAAGGACGGCAGATTTCCTTCCCTAAAGGACATTAGTGAACCCCAGATGGGATTTTACCCGAATCGACAATGGTTGCATGATCATCGAAAGGCTTTTCATTCCAGATTTGTATTGAATTCAATATCACCTTCTGCTCGGGTGCGATTTTAAGCCTGTCCCAGAGCATTAACCTGGGTCTTCGGATTACTAGCCCATAATAAGGTCAGTGGACCCTTGATAATTTCTTTAAACATGGTTGGCGGGCTGCATTGTGGTGGGGTGTTGGCCCCCATCTATTCACACACCTAGGGGTGGGGTGGGGGGGAAGGGGGGGGGAGCACATAATACCCAGCCCAGAGAAACAATCTGGGTTCAGCCGGAGGGGAGGAGGCTGCACGTTTGGCCCCATGATACCTCTGACTGTTCTCCTGTCATTTCCTTTGCAGGCCCGGCATCGCTGATGAGTTCTATGCCTTGTCTTACCTTTACTATGGAATTCTGGGAACGTTAACCACTGTGGTGGTTGGAATTGGAGTCAGTTATTTAACAGGTATCTGTGTCGAGCTTCAGGCTGGATTCTGACCAGAAGGTTTTGGTCATAAAACAGTTTTATTATTTTCTGAATCCTGGCGGTGGGATTCTCCGGTCCTCCTAGCTGCGTGTTTCTTGGCGGTGCGCCATTCCGTGGCGGGGGAATTCGCACCTCCCACCGCTTGTCAATGGGATTTCCCGTTCAAGCCACCCGACACTACAGAGAACAGGAATCCCAACGGTCAGAGAATTCTGGCCCAAACCTTTAGCAAACTTTCAAACAAAATATGAAAAAGGAAGTCTTGCATTAATCTATATTGGGCCTGAGAGGGATGGACTTTGGTGGAAGTTAGGCTGCCAGTGTTTGGTTCCGCTATCTTCATCCCCCAACGAGGTGAACCTGTCAAGTTCATTGTCAGTTTAAATTCTTACCTGAAAGAGATTTTAAGTCATCAGAAGAGTTTAATTCAACTATGCTAGCTATGGATTTGGTTTTAAAGCAAAGTGTCCTCTCTCCCAGGAAGCTTTGCACTAACGAAAGTTATGGAACATGAGACCGTAAGACTTTGGAGCAGTAGTGGGCCATTCGGCCCATCGAGTCGCTCTGTCATTCAACGAGCTCCATGATTGATCTGATATGATAATCCTCAACTCCACTTTCCCGCCTAATCTCCATAACTGTTACTGATTAAAAATCTGTCTATCTCAGCCTTGAACATACTTAACGACCCAACCTCTACAGCTCTCTGTGGTAAAGAATTCCATTGATTCATTACCCTCTGAGAGGAGAAACTTCCCCTTATTTCTATCTTAAATGGGTGATTGCGTACTCTGAGATGATGCCCTCTGGTTCTAGACTCTCCCACATGGGGAATCAATCTCAGCATCTACCCTGTCATGTTCCCTGAGTACCCTATCTATCTCAATAAGATCACCTCTCATTCTTCTGAACTTCAATGAGAATAGGCCCAACCTACTCAACCTCTCCTAATAAGAAACTCCCTCCATACCCGGGATCAACCCAGTGAACCTTCTCTGAGCTGTCTCCAAGATCAGTATATCTTTCGTTAGATATGGAGAAAAAAGCTGTTCACAGTATTCCTGGTGTAGTCCCTTGGATAGTTTTAGCAAGACTTCCCTATTTTACACTCTATGCTCTTTGAAGTAAAGGCCAACATCCCATTTGCATTTCCAATTACTGCTGGACTGCATGCTCACTTTTATGGTTTATGCACAGACTCCCAAATCCCTCCATGCTGCAGTTTCCTGCTGTCTTTCTCCATTTAGATAATATTCTGCTCCCTTATTCTTCCTACCAAAGTGCATAACTTCACATTTTCCTACATTGGGCGCGGGATTCTCCAACCCCCCCCCCCGCTGGGCCGGAGAATCGCCGGAGGGCAGCGTGAATTGCGCCCCTCCATCCCGTCGGCGGCTGCCGGATTCTTCGGAGCTGGTTTTTCAGCGGGGGCGGGAATCGTGTTGCGCTGGTCGGGGGCTGTTGGCAGTGGCCCCCCTGTCGATTCTCTGCTCTGTGTTGGGCCGAGTGGCCGCCCATTTTCGCCCAGCCCCACCGCCGTAAATCAAACAAGGTCCTTACCGGCGGGACCTGGCTCTGCGGGCGGCCTGCGGGGTCCTCAGGGGGGCCTGGGGGGGGATCTGGCCCGGGGGGGGGGGGGGGGGGGGCATGGTGGCCTGGCCCGCGATCGGGGCCCACCGATCCCCGGGCGGGCCTGTGCCGTGGGGGCACTCTTTCCCTCTGCTCCGGCCGCTGTAACGGTCCGCAATGCCCAGCGTGGAGAAGAACCCCCCCTGTGCATGCGCTGGTATCACGCCAGAACAAGCTGGCGCTCCCGCCCATGCTCCAACTCGCACCGGCTGGCGGAGGCCCTTCAGCGCCGGTTGGAGCGGCGCCAATCCCGCCGGCCTAGCCCTTGAAGGTGCTGAGGATTCCGCACCTTCCGTGCGGCCTGATGCCGGAGTGGTTCACGCCACTGTTTGGCGCCGGTACGGCCCGCCCCGCCGGACAGCAGAGAATCCCGGCTATTGTATTCCAACTGCCAAGTATTTGCCCACTCACCTAACCTGTCTAGGTGCCCCTGTAGACCCGTGTTTGTCATCTTCACCACTTGACTTCCTGCCTATTTTTGTGTCATCCGCAAAGTTGACAATAGTACATTCACTTCCCTCGTCCAAATCGTTAATATATATTGTAAATAATTGTGGCCTCAGCACTGATCCCTGTGGCATTCCTCTAGTTATAACTTGCCATCCTGAAAATGCCCTTCTTATCCCAACTCTCTGTCTTCTATCAGTGAACCAATCCACTCGCGATGCTAATATAGTACCCCCAACACCATGGGTTCTTATCTTATGAAGTAGCCTTTTGTGTGGTACCTGATCGCACTGTGCTTCACAGGTATATTATAGCACAGGCTTGTCCAGCACATGGCCCACAACACCGTCGGCTGTGAGTATGTGAACCTGGACTGAGACTCTCGAGTGCTCGTATGCACAAAGCCCACATTCACTACACATTTATGTGGCTCTGAAGGTTCCCCCCCAGTTCCTGTTGGTCAGGCCTGGCCACTCCCCCCCCCCCCCCCCCGGTGCTCCTTGCATTTTCCCAGTTCTCTCCAGGTTTCCCTCGGTGTCCCCCCCCCCCCCCCCCCCCGCCCCCCCGCGTTCCCACCCTGTGCACCCCCCCATCCCGCCTTCCACTCCGCATCTTCCTACCACCCCTGATTTTCCTGTCCCATCCCCCCTGTGCATGCCTGTGTGTGTGTGCGTGCATGTATGTGTGCATGTACATGTATGTATGCATGTGTGTGTGCGTGCATATATGCATGTTTGCAAGCGTGTTTACATGTATGTGTGCATATATGCGTGATGCATATGTGTGCATGTATGCATGATGCGTCTGTGTGCATGTGCATGTGTGCATATGCGTTTGTTTGTGTGTATATATATATGTGTGTGTGTGTGTTTGTATGTGCGTGTGTTTTAACTAAGTCAAATCCCTCAGACCAGAGGAAAGGGCGATGAAAGGTGAGTATGGATATTTGATGATTGTTTCTAATTTTCTTAGGGCCAACTAAGAGAGAAGAGATTGCCAAAGGTCTACTCTGGTGGGATCTTTCAAAAATGGAGGCAGTTTCTGAGGAGACTGAGCAATTGAAAAGCAGAGAGGTAAGTTTGAACAATATTAAATTGACCGTAACAGAGGGGGGCCAACAATATCGGCCCTGTCTCCTTGACCAACCTCCTCAGGAGGTAGGAGTGTAGGGGAGGGGTGTAGGGGAGGGGAGTAGTGGTGGGGTGTCAGGTAGGGATGGAGTGTATGGGATGGGTGTAAGGGCAGGTTATAGGGGAAGGGTGTAGGAAAGGGGCAGGGTGTAGGGACGAGGGTGTAGGGGAGGGGTGTCGTTGTGGGAGTTTAGGGTAGGGGTGTAGGGGTGGGGGTCTAGGGGTAGGGGTCTATGTGGGTGTAGTTACAGGGTTTAGGCGAATCGTGTAGGGGTGGGGAAGAGGGGAAAGGTGTGAGGGAGGGGTGTCGGGGAGGGGTGTCTATCTCTTCAATGGATCTGCTGATCATAAATTCTTCAATTCACCTGATGCAATCGACACAAAATGTAGACGATCACCTCGTTACTGACCCTATGGAAATCTCTCCCACCAAAACAAGAACGGCTGACTTTCTGTAGTGCCTTTCATGAACAGCGGACACCCCAAAGTGCGTTGGGGCAATGGAGCAGTTATGAAGGGTAGTCACTGCTGTAATATAGGAAACAAAGCAGCCAATTTGTGCACAGCAAGCTCCCACTAACAGCAATGTGACAAAACAATATATTTATCGTGGTGTTGATTGAGAGGTAACTATTGGCCAAAACACAGGGAGAGTATTCCCTCGCCTTCTATGAAATAATGCCACCGGATCATTGACATCCACACGAGAGCACTGACAGGACCTCAGATTAAAGCCCCGTCTGAAAGACAGCACTTTGAACAGTGTAGCAGTCCCTCAGCACAGCACTGGAGCATCGGCCAGAACCTTTGTGCTCCGGTACTCGAGTTGGGGTCAGTCACTGAGACATGAGTGCGAATCACTGCCTCACAGCTGATTCCAACATGGTGCATACAAACAAGAAGCCTGTCACAAATCTGGGCTGAGACTTGAGTGCAGTGTGGAGGGACTGCCGCACTGTCAGATGTGCTGCCTTTTGGATGAGATGTGTGTCGTGCATTGTAACCAATGCCCTCTGTGTAGTGCGTCACATGATTACATGGGACATCGTCAGAGACACTTGGGAGATCTTCCCTCTCTTCCATCTCAGAATAAGAGCAAGAAACACTCTGTAGATAAACCTTGGTAACTGGCTAAGTAACCTGTGGGAACCTGGTTATGCTTCTGTCTCTACTGTGAAGTAAAAGTAAAACCCCTTAAAACACAACAGTGGAAAGACGAAACTGGCGACGAGGTGAAATAGTCATGGATCTTGAGGCGAAGATCGATTTTCGGGAGACCACTTCACCATCCATAAATGTACGGTAAAACTGGCTGTCGGGTCCAGGGTCCTTAGCTCTGCTAGGAATGCATATTAATTTTAGGAGCACAATTCCAAAGGGCACCCTGGTCAATATTTATCCCTCAACCAACATCTGGAACAGGTGAGCTAGCCGTGATCACTTTGCTGTTTGTGGGATCTTACTGTGCCTTTTCCTGCATTACAGCAGTGGCTAGATCCCAAACAATATTTTGTTGTTCGGGGATGGGGCCATGGCGTCACCTAAATGCAAGTCCTTCTTTCTTCACCCCACCGTCCCTCAATTCGCCATTCCTGACACACTCCTTTATTGTGGAGACGGCACTCCATCCTCGTCTCACTCTCCTCCTGCTTCCTTATCCGCAGGTTCCTGTTTCGCAGAGCAACCGGCCCATGCTGAAAAGCAGAAGCTCCACAACATCAATTCTCCTGGCTCAGGTCGAAGCAGGTCGCGAGGAGTTACTAGTCCAGCCCGAAGAATCCACTTATTGGGACGCACTCACGGGTGAAAACAGCTCCGCAATCCTGGATGAAACTTATTTGTCTTCACTGACAGAAACCTGTGTTTGAATTAAAATCCTCCTGACAGGAGATCAAACTGAACTGTACCCAACCCATGGCTATCAACGTGATTCCCAACGCTGCTGTCTATCACAGATTCATTTCACATACTCCTCGTTCGTAAACGTAGGGCGCAATTCAGCGTACTCAAATGACAGAATCACAACCCGTTGGCGGAATCGCAGCCCGTATGCAACGGCACTTAGTGCCAAAAATGAACTTCCGCAAGATACTCGACATGGTTGCCTCGCTGTCTGAGTCGCCCGACTCGCGCCTCAGCCGCTAACAAGGGGGAGCTGCTTTTAAACGTTCCTGTTATGTTCCTTGACTTGTTCTCCAAGATAGCCAAAGATGTAATGTTGACAAAGAACATAAAACTAGATGTTTGAATCAAAACTAATTTATTTTACACTGCTTAACTTGATTTGGTTCGTACACTCATACTGAGTAACAGATAATAAAATAATAGTACTGAATCTGTGATACAGTAATTAATAATCTCTCTAATTTATAAACTATACTCAACCTCACACTATCCTTCTACATCGAAATCTCCATCAGCTTCTCCCAGCATGCCTAGAGACGCAGCCTTTTATGAGATCACTCAGTGGTGCCATCTAGTGCTGATATACATGAACATCATTGTTTTAACGCTTTACTATACTTGGGCTATACGTATCATTACTGTTCACTCACCACTCACTCCCAGTCAACACACAAGCATGGCAGCACGTAGACCTGCTCCTCGCTTTGAGAATGCCGACCTGGGCAGGCCCCTCAACGCTGCGGATGAGAGGCGGGGCACCCTGTTCCCCCGAGGCGGTCAGAGAACCAGCAGCAGGGTTAGCAATGCCGCCTGGGTGGCAGCGGCCGTCAGTGCGGGCAGCGTGACCAGGAGGACTGCCGTCCAATGTAGGGTGAAGACCAATGACCACCTCTCCCCTGGCATCAGTTCCACCTGCTACCCCTCATATTCCCAAACCCACTTCTACCCCCACCCCCACCCCCCAATCGACTGGCTGACACCTCACACCCTCCCCACGTCCGGCCTTCATGTTTGTTCCTCAGAACCCCCTGGCACCCAGCAGCACAACCCCTTCATGTCCAGGTGCGGTGCCCCCACATGCCACCTGACCCATCAAGCATGGGTATCACATTGCCCTCTTTATGTCCCCGCAGGAGAAGATAGCCCAAACTAAATGAGAAAGGGCCCAGGTGGAATCCCGGCACCACCTATGGGGAACGGCCCCTGGAAATGGTGAGGTTGCCCGAGGAGAGAGCAGTCACCGGCAGCGAGGTCGGCCAGCTCCAGAGAGATGAGGATCCGTAGAATCCATAGAATCTGTACAATGCAGAAGGAGGCCATTCAGCCCATCAGGTCTGCACTGACCATCCAAAGGAGCGCCTCAGCCAGGCCTACTTCCCTACCCTCTCCCCGTAACCTCACCTAACCTGCACATCTTTTGGACTATGAGAGGAAACCGGAGCACCCGGAGGAAACCCACGCAGACACTGGGAGAGCGTACAAGCGCCACACAGATGCTCACCCAAGGCCGGTAATGAACCCGGATCCCTGGCGCTGTGAGGCAGCAGTGCTAACCCTTCTCCATTGCCCCTTCACCCAGATGATCCGTCTCAAATGAGTTGTTCATGTCAGACAAAATGATCCTTCCCTCTCACTGCCCACGGTGTCCAATGTCTCGCAGGATCTGCACCTGATGAGGCCGGATAACCCAGAGTTGTACCCCCTCTGCCACCCAAGAGATCACCTTGGAAGTGAGTTGAGTGGAGATCACCAGTGAGGCGCCACTGCTATCACCCGTACCTTACACTGGCGCAGAGACACACGCCTCGCTGGGCAACATTAGTGGACAAAGCCTCTGGGGCACAATCTGGTGAGCACCACACAGCTGCTGATTAACATCAGGTGGAGGCAGGAACTTCCAAGCGAGTCAGCAGTCGGATGACCATGGTTGAGGTCCTCGACATCCTATCCCAGTTGCTGAGGATGTGTCCCAAATGCGATGGACATGGCCGAGGCTCTGCAGAGCATGGCCCAGTCACTGAGGAGCATCGCTGAGGGCATCAACACCATGGTGCAGACAATGGCGAGCCACCAGGACTGGCAGAGCCAGATGACTCCGAGGTCTCTGGACCTCACTCCAAATGCCCCTCCGTCCAATCGAGTCTCCCAGGGCCCTATGGGCACCCTCAGGGAGGAGAACGCGCTGGAAGCCAACTTGCCACCAAGGAGAATATTGCGGTGTCCATTTCTTTGTATCCTTCCCTTCCTGACACCAGTGCATCTCAAAGGCAGCCGGCAGAACAGGTTGGCACGGCGACGCTAGCAACACCGTTAAGTTGGCTGGGGCTCCCCAGCTGACATCTGCCAAGGGCAGCAAAGGCCACAGGATGCGGAAAGCAGCAGGCTGCCTCCACCTATGATGTGCATCCTGGGGACACACCTAGCTGTCGCAGTACACTATGGACGAACGAGGAGCACTGAGTGGGCGCTTGCAGGGGATGTTCATTGTTTCCTACGAGGGAGAATGGAAATCTGTCACAGTGACACGTCCACTATTAAAACATGTCACACCTCATACATGTGAAGCCCCGTCACCTTAATCTTCACAGCGGGCCTGCCTGCGCTCCCACCCACTGTTGCCCTCTGCTCCCCACATCCCTCACCCCCAGGCAAAGTGATCCAAGATCTCAAGCCCCCAATGCAGTCCCTTTTCGAAGGCTGGGTGTGAGCGTGCTGTCAGCAGAAAGACAGGAGTCAGACGTTAGCAGAAACTCAGGAACATCAGAGCTTTCCTCACAGCGAGTGGTCTTCACCATCCTGCCTTGTGCGGTAACCCGCTGACAGTGCCAACAAAGGCCCATCACCCTGGAGTGATGTTACACAGACCTCTAGAGGGGGGAATCAGGGGGGGTCGGCGAGGGGGCGGTAAGATGGGGGGATGGTGGAAACATGGTGAGGGAAATGGGAGAAAGGGAGGGATTGGGGGGTTAGGGGAATGGGAGGGGGTGGGAATAGGAAAATGGGAGGGAAACGGGGAAGGGGAGAAATGGGGGCATGGCATGGGGTGGGGGGAATGGGGGTGCGGGTCAGGAGAGGGTAATGGTAGAAGGGTGCCATTGAGCTGCAAGGGCAGCACAGTAGCATTGCGGTTAGCACAATTGCTTCACAGCTCCAGGGTCCCAGGTTCAATTCCGGCTTGGGTCACTGTCTGTGCGGAGTCTGCACATCCTCCCCGTGTGTGCGTGGGTTTCCTCCGGGGGCTCCGATTTTCTCCCACAGTCCAAAGACGTGCAGGTTAGGTGGATTGGCCATGATAAATTGCCCTTAGTGTCCAAAATTGCCCTCACTAGTGGGTGGGGTTACTGGGTTATGAAATGAAAATCGCTTATTGTCATGAGTAGGCTTCAATGAAAGTACTGTGAAAAGCACCTAGTCGCCACATTCCGGCGCCTGTTCGGGGAGGCTGGTACGGGAATTGAACCTGCACTGCTTGCCTGCCTTAATCTGCTTTAAAAGCCAGTGATTTAGCCCAGTGTGCTTAACCAGCTCCAAGGGATAGGGTGGAAGTGTTGACCTTGGTTAGGGTGCTCTTTCCAGGAGCCGGTGCAGACTCGATGGGCCGAATGGCCTCCTTCTGCACTGTAAATTCTATGTTGGAAAATGGAAACAGCCACTCACCTCCTCAGTTCCCCTGAGTCGCCACTGCGCCAGGTTCCCATTTTTGAAAAGGAGTACTAAAAGACGCCCACGTGACATCCCGCTGGTAATTCCCGGGGGACCGCTGCTTTCGACTTCAATCTCGCTAATGAGATTGAAAATAATGCAAATGAGGGTTAATGGTGTACTCAGTATTTTTGGACTTGATCCTGAACTCGCTGTGCTGCACTTGTCCCTGGCATGTCTGGTGGGGACAGTGTCGAGGGAGCTTTACTCTGTGGCCGTGATTTGAGCTCGCACTTTCCAGGTTTGGCAGCGCGAGTGGAAAATCTCACGGAAATCTGGAAACGCGGGTCTCGCCGGAGAGATTGAGTTTCCTGATCCCCCCCCCCCTCCCCCGCTCGCCAGCGACGTCACGGAATTCACGTCCCGGAAGGGCGTACACCGCACTTTAATAAATTTGAATTTATTTCAATGCTATTAGCCACAGAATGATCCCCGCTCACTAAACGTTCGTACGATGTGAGTTAAGAACAGGTTGAGCCAGGCATGTGGCAGTCGAGGGGATTCCTCCGGGAGGTGCAGATTGAGGTGTAGCCAAGGGTGGGGGCATAGAGGGATATGTCTCATGGTAGGTGGGTTAGAAGGGACATTGGGGGGTGAGGGTACTGGCGGTGATGTTGGGGGGGGTTGTGAGAAGGGGTGAGGAGAACCATAGAGAGTTGCGTCTGGGAGCCATTAGGCCGCGCGCTGATTGAGGCTGCCCCCCCCCGATCTCTTTAGAGCTGGTCCTCGGCACTATGAGGGCCCGACCCTACGTTTTCTTTTATTCGTTCATGGTACATGGGTGTCCCAGGCTGTGCCAGCATTTATTGCCCATCCCTAATTGCCCTTGAGGGGGCAGTTAACAGTCAACCACATTGCTGCGGATCTGGAGTCACATGTAGGCCAGACCAGGTAAGGACGGCAGATTTCCTTCCCTAAAGGACATGAGTCAACCAGATGGGGTTTTACAACAATCGGCAATGGTTTCACGATTTTTATTGAATTCAACTTTCACCACCTGCAGTGGTGGGATTTGAACCTGGGTCTCCAGAGCATTACTCTGCTTCTCTGGTTTACTTGTCCAGTGACAATACTACTGCCTCCCCAGTGACGGCCCAAACCAGGCCCACTCAATTGGTTTTTCTAAGAGGCTCAAGATTCTGTGAAAAAACTGGAGCTGGAGATATCCACGCCAGCTTTCTGCCTGAGCTGGGCACGTCACCGAGTTCAGGTGAGATTCTGCCCTGTATCTAACCCCTGTCCTGGGAGTGTTTGATGAAGATATTCCACTGAGAGTTATATTTTGAGTTAGTTGCAGAATTGTGTCTGTTATAAGTTACACGCAAGTTAAGCTACACTACTGCTGCTCCCTTGATGGTTTAGAACATAGAACATAGAACAGTACAGCACAGAACAGGCCCTTCGGCCCTCGATGTTGTGCCGAGCAATGATCACCCTACTTAAACCCACGTAACCCGTATACCCGTAACCCAACAATCCCCCCATTAACCTTACACTACGGGCAATTTAGCATGGCCAATCCACCTAACCCGCACATCTTTGGACTGTGGGAGGAAACCGGAGCACCCGGAGGAAACCCACGCACACACGGGGAGGACGTGCAGACTCCACACAGACAGTGACCCAGCCGGGAATTGAACCTGGGACCCTGGAGCTGTGAAGCATTGATGCTAACCACCATGCTACCGTGAGGCCCCGAGTTTGTTGCGAAAATCATCATATCGGGCTGGACTCAGTCAGAACTCCAGTTGGTTCCTGGTTTGACCCTGACCTGATTTCAATGGCACTGCTTAAATTGGCAGAGGACCTCAGTCCCTGTCCACTGACCTCCGATGGAACGCTACTGTGTGTGTGATTGTACAGATGGTGAAGAATCTCCCAGTTGAATAGTCTGCCAACATTACAGGAACATGTGGCGAATGTGCAAGAGGACTATTGTGCTACTGTTGTATTTCAATTGCCAATCCATGTTGGAAGGATCAATTGGCTGTTAGAATCTGAGTCTACCTTCGGCAAGAACCAGTTTTGAGATTCCCCCCCACCCACCCTCCCCAACCCCTGACCCGCCAAACAAGGGATAGCTCCAGACCCCCACAGACGAATCTGACCAAGATGATCTTCTCTGTAACCTCCTTCAGCCCTGTGACCCTCTAGGGTTTCTGTACTGCTCCAATCCAACTGTGAATATTTCCCTGCTTCAACCCCTCTCTCCACTCCTTTATAATAATCAATCTTTATTAGTGTCACAAGTAGGTTTACATTAACACTGCAATGAAGTTACTGTGAAAGCCCCCTCATCGCCACATTCCGTCACCTGTTCAGGTACACCGAGGGAGAATTCAGAATGTCCAATTGTGAATCACCGACGACTTTAAAATACTAAAATTGCACGATGGCACTTTCAACAGCAAGTCAGTTAGAAAACTATCGAAAGATTTGCCCGCCTTCTGAGAATGTGTGCAAAAGATATAATGCTCAAACATTTCTTTTTTTTTTGCGGGGAGCAATGCCGATCAAAGTATTTTGTTACTTCATCAAAGCTTTCGGCTTGGGGTCGAACGCACAGGTATTGTGAATTTCGATGGGTTGAGGACCTGCTACCGTGCGCAGCAACGCAATACGCCTCTCATCAGGCTGTGCCTGCAGGCCAAGGGCTGCAACTTAGAGTTCACATTGCTGCTTTAAAACACACTAATTCTCATCTACATTACTGGTGACTTGAAGCTGGTGAGGTGCCTTCAGACTTTCCATCTCTAACTTCACAATCTTTCCAGTTGCTTGTAGTTTACCGGGTAGGCGGAAGACTTTTCTTTTTCTTTCTTTGGTCTGTTTCGTCCCATCTTCTCGGTAGTTATCGTCAATTGTTCAACACTCTTGGTACCATGTTAAGTTCCGTGTTGTGGCCATTGTAAAGATGCACACAGAGCATCTAGTTCTTTACTAGTAAGATAGTTTATTGACAAAAATGAACACGTGGAAAGATAACTAGCGAACTATGATACAAACGGTAACTAATAACTGAATTCAATGAATCCTCCTGGAGCCACTTCTAATGTGACTGTCATCTCGTACCATTTACTACCAACTGCCGACCTCTGGAGTCAAAAAATGCTGGTCAGAGGTCATATAGGTAACTATATACATTAATAGATAACAATATACATTACTGTGCATATGCAAATCACCACAGGGTCCATCCAACTACGTATTGAGCAGGTAGGGAAGCCAAGACTATTCTTCTGGATGGTGCCTATGCCTCCTGTTCCCAAGAACCACACACAGCCCAGGTGGAACCAATATTCAGATCAGTATTCGCTCTCTGCTAGTGCGCTTAGGGGCATCAATTTGAGTCTAATGATTGTGCTGGGCCAGCCAAATCCCTGTTATCCTGTCCCCTTATGTATCCATGTGTTTTGAGACATTTTTGGGGAGCTGTACCATTCCTGTGGTTTTATTGCATTATTTATTAAAACGGAACAACTTCAATAAAAATACTTACAAATATATATATATACTATTGAAGTGAGGTCAGGTTGAAAACGTAGGATGTGAAGCAGCCAATCGCACAACTTTACTGCTTTCCCCCTCTGGGATGGAAGAACTGGTGATCCAATCCCTGTCATTAATCCAGAGGAGCAGCCGGACATAGAGGAAGATACTTTTCAAACATCAAGATTTCATAATCCTCCCATGAAACTCAAACTTGATTCAAAATCACACCCCCTGTGCTCAATTTTTGTTGTGATCAGCATTTGTTGCCCATCCCTAATTTACATGTGATGTGTTCTGCGATATGGCCATTGCAATGATGTGCATAGAACATCCAGTTGCTCAACGAGAAAGATGATTTATTAACAAACACGTGGAAAAATGACACAGGAACTAGAATACAAACAACGGTAACTAAATGAATTCAGTGAATTCTCCTGAAGCTACTCCAAGTGTGACTATCCTCTTGTACGTCCTACTGCTAACTGCCTGGTATCACAAGTCACGTGATGTATTTCTGACACCACCAGCTGGTTGGAGATCGAATTGCTAACTATCTACAGAACTGTGCACAGGCATATTATCACACACCCCTTCTTTGGAAATGTTAACATTAATATTCAAATATAACTGTGTCTTACAAAATATGATCTATCTTATCATTTTTTACACATGTCACCCCTGGTACCATGTTGTGTTCTGTGATATGGCCATTGCAATGATGTGCAGAGAACATCTAGTTGTTTAACGAGAAAGATGATTTATCAACAAACACATGGAAAGATAACATGGGAGCTATCATATAGACAAAGGTAACTAAATTAATTCAGTGGATTCTGCTGGAGCTAGTGAAGTGTAATTATCCTCTCGTATGTCCTACTACCAACTGCCAGGTATCTCAAGTCCCGAGGTGCATGTTTGGCACCACCAGCTGGTTGGAGGTTGCATTGCTAACTATCTACAGAACTGTGCAACATGGAGGGGGTGATGGTGAGCTGCCTTCTTGAACCACTGCAGTTCATGTAGTGTAGGAACACCCGCAGTGCTGTTAGGGAGGGCGTTAAAGGATTTACACCCATCTGGAATACTAGGCGCAATTTTCCCAAAATGGAAAAAAGTCCCACAGCGAGTGCGTTTAGCCGCATGGTTCCCGACCCTCGCAGTGCCAAGAAACACATGGCTATTCCGCGTGACGCACATTGTACGAGGGGCCTGAACAGGGCTACATGGTCGAGGCCGCACATAGCCCTGTTTTGTACAGTGGGGAGCTCCGGCGACTGGAGCTCCCCAGTGCAGCAAGAAATCAGGACGCCATTTGTAAATCGAATCACACACACACATAAGAAATGCCAGCTTGGCAGTGTCAACTGGCAGTGCCCATGCCAGCTGGAAGTACCACCTGGGCACTGCCAGGACACCAAGGTAACTCTTTTCAGTTGCCCAGGTGGCATCCAAAGGTCATGCAGCTGGGGGCCTCCAATCTCCTGGGAGACTCCCATGAGTGCTGTCTGGTCCCCGTTTGGCAGGACCAGTGCTGAACGGCACTCATCCAAGGTCTCTGGGGCAAAGGGGTTGAATATCAAAGTCTCAGGTGCCTTGAGAATCTGCACATTAGAGTGAGGCTAGCTGCTTTGCTCTAATATGCAGATTTGCCAAAATATGATCCCGCCCACAAGGGGTGTGATTTACATCGTAACGTCTCGCGAGATCACGTTGGATGTTGCGTGGTGAGCCAGGTAGATCCCGGGAGCCAGGTAGATCCCGGGAGCCAGGTAGATCCCAGGAGCCAGGTAGATCCCGGGAGCCAGGTAGGTCCCAGGAGCCAGGTAGATCCCGGGAGCCAGGTAGATCCCGGGAGCCAGGTGGATCCCAGGAGCCAGGTAGATCCCGGGAGCCAGGTAGATCCCGGGAGCTAGGTAGATCTCGGGAGACAGGTAGATCCCGGGAGACAGGTAGATCCCGGGAGCCAGGTAAATCCCGGGAGCCAGGTAGATCCCGGGAGACAGGTAGATCCCAGGAGCCAGGTAGATCCCGGGAGACAGGTAGATCCCAGGAGCCAGGTATATCCCGGGAGCCAGGTAGATCCCGGGAGCCAGGTAGATCCCGGGAGCCAGGTAGATCCCGGGAGACAGGTGTCCCGGCAGTTATCGGCCACGCTGCGCCGCAGCGAGCTGCTTTTCAGGCACAGCGTGGCCGTTGGGTCGCGCCCACAGTGTCCAGTTTTGGCCTCCATATTTGGAAAAAGGATAGAATCGCGTTAGAAGCAGTTTAGAGAAAGTTTGCTTGACCCCCCCCCCCCCTTTCGTGGGATGAAGGGCTGGAGAAAGTTTGAACAGATTGGGATTATAGCCACTAGCATTTAGAAGAATGGCAGGTGATTTTAGTGAAACATGTAAGGTCCTGAGGTGACGTGACAGGGTAGATACTGGGAGGATGTTTCTTGTTCTGGGGAGACTATAACTAGGGGACACAGTTTAAAAGTAAGAGGTCTCCCTTTTAAGGCCAAGGTGAGGAGATGGGGGGGGGGGGGGGGGGCAGATAGGAATATGGAGTTCATTGATCATAGAATTTACAGTGCAGAAGAAGGACATTCAGCCCAAACAGTCTGCACCAGCCCTTACAAAGAGCGCCCGTTGAAGCCCTTGTATGTATCCTAACCCCCACTTAAAATTTTTTGGACACTAAGGGCAATTTAGACCGGCCAGTCCACCTAACCTGCACATCGTTGGACAGTGGGAGGAAACCGGAGCACCCGGAGGAAACCCACGCAGACACGGGGAGAACGTGCAGACTTCCGCACAGTGACCCAAGCCGGAAATCGAACCTGGGACCATGGAGCTGTGAAGCAACTGTGCTAACCACTATGCTATCGTGCTGCCCACAAGTTGTGACCACAACGAGATCAGCTGTGAACGGCAGAGCCGGCTCGTTGGGCCAAATGGCCTACTCCTTCTCCTAATTCCTGTGTTCCTATGTTCGAATTAAGTCAGATTGCTTCAAGGTTAATGTGCTTCAGATGATGGCTTTTTTATGGAGCAAAGGATTGAAGGAGTCTCCTCCAGCAAGCTGGTCATTGTGATTGTAATACTGCCATCAAGTGGCAAACACAAGAACTGCAATTGAATTCTATTCAGACAGACACTGCCCTCCACAACTGGCCCACTGAAAATAAGAAATTGTTGCTTGCCACAGTCCAAGGGGAAAATTTTAACTTGAAGATTAAGGTTTGATACTTCGCGAAGCAGCTGAAAAATCTCAAATAAGAACAGAAAATTCTAAAAATGCCCAGGTTCTGCTGAGAGAAAAACACGGTGAGGAAGTTTGCAGGGAACCACAATCATTGGAAGAAGGACGAGTCACAGATGCTGGAAGGAAGTTGGGGGCTGAGTTTTAAAAAAATTATTTCTCAGTATCTGGGCTTCGCTGGCGAGGCTAGGGTTTGTTGCCCATCCCTAATTGCCCCATGGGAAGATGGTGGTGAGCTGCCTTCTTGAACTGCTGCAGTCCATGTGAGGTAGGTACGCCCACGGTGCTGTTAGGGAGGGAGTATGATTTTGACCCAACGACAGAGACGGAACGACGATATATTTCCAAGTCAAGGTGGTGTGTGACTTGGAGGGCAACTTGCAGGTGGCGTTGTTCCTAAGTATTTGTTGGCCTCGTCCTTCTGGATAGTACAGATCATGGGTTGGATGGGGCTGTTGAAGGGACAATGGTGCATCTTGTGTGCGTGACTCACTGCTGCAACTATGCATTGGTGCTGCTGGGAGTCAATGTTTCAGTTAGTGGATGGGGTGCCAATCAATCGGGCTGCTTTGTCCTGGATGGTGTTGAGCTTCTTGAGTGTTGTTGGAGCTGCACTCATCCAGGCAAGTGGAGAACATTCCATCACACTCCTGACTTGTGCCTTGTAGATGGTGGACAAGCTTTGAGGAGTCAGGAGGTGAGTTACTCACCGCAGGGTTCCCAGCCTCTGACCTGCTCTTGTAGCCACAGTATTTATATGGCTGGTCCAGTTCAGTTTCTGATCAATGGTAATCTCCAGGATGTCGATCGTGGGGGAATTCAGTGATTGCAATGTCATCAAGGGCAGCACGGTAGCATGGTGGTTAGCATCAATGCTTCACAGCTCCAGGGTCCCCGGTTCGATTCCCGGCTGGGTCACTGTGTGTGCGGAGTCTGCATGTCCTCCCCCTGTGTGCGTGGGTTTCCTCCGGGTGCTCCGGTTTCCTCCCACAGTCCAAAGATGTGCGGGTTAGGTGGATTGGCCAGGCTAAATTGCCCTTAGTGTCCTAAAAAATGTTAATGGGGGTTGTTGGGTTACTGGTATCGGGTGGATACGTGGGCTTGAGTAGGGTGATCATTGCTCGGCACAACATTGAGGGCCGAAGGGCCTGTTCGGTGCTGTACTGTTTTAATTCTAAAATGTCAAGAGGTGACGTCTAGATCCATTCTTATTGGAGATTGATTTGTGTTGCACAAATGATATTTGCCGCTTTTCAGCCCAAGCCTGGATATGTCCAGTTCTTGCTGCACTTGGCCATGGACTGCCTCGGGTTCTGAGGACTCTCAAATGGGGCTGAACATTGTGCAGTCATCAGCGAACATCCCCACTTCTGACCTTACAGTGGAAGGCAGGTCATTGATGAAGCTACTGATGATGATTGGGTCTAGGATTTACAGTGAGGAATCCCACAGTGATGTTCTGTGACTGAGATGATTGACCTCCAACAATCACAACTATCTTCTTTCATACTAAGTATGATTCCAAACAGCAGAATTTACCTCCTGATTCCAATTGACTCCAGGTTTACCAGAGGTTGATGCCACGCTCGGTCAAATTCTACCTTGATGTCAACGACAGTCGCTCTCTCATCACTTCTGGATGTTCATCGCTTTTGTCCATGTCGGATGCTACCATGTAGATCTCAAATCTCTGTTTGAATGCACGCCAGTTGGCACTGAGATTGCTGTGGTACCTGAGCTACTGAGGAACCGGAATCTCAATCAACTTGCCTGGGTGCTGTTGCTGGCAGTCGCGCATCTTGCTGAGTTGAACAATATAGATTCAACAGGCACTACTGGTACCATGATATGTTATGTACTCTGGGATAACACAGGTTGCAACTCGATGCAGCTTTGACCAAAAGATACTCCGGACTTTGAAGTAAGTTCAATGTGATTTATTGAACCATTAGCACAGTTCTCTATGAGTTCGACTCTCCTGCTAATCTTGCTATAGTAACTCAGTCTAACTAACCAGTCTGTTCTAAGCCATGTGGTGGGTGTGATGCTTCTGATCTGCCCCTGTCCTTCTCTCTGAGTGTTGCCTGTGGAGAGACCGAGCATGTGTGCCCTGTCCTTTTATATGGGTAGCCCCCTTGTGGTAGTGTCATCTCTGGGTGTCTTGACTGCCCATTGGTCGTGTCCTATTCTATGTGTTCATTAGCTGTATGTCTGCATGTCATGACATCTCCGGTGCTCCCTCTAGTATTTACTTAGTTGTGTATTTACATTAACCCCTTGTGTATACACAGTGATATACATATCACCACAATTTGGACCAAGGCTATAGTGAGGTCAGGAGCTGTGTGGCTTTGGTGGAACCCCAACTGAGTGTCAGCGAACAGCTTATTGCTGTGCAAGTCCACTTAATAGCATTGTCGGTGCCCCATCCATCCATCACTTTGCTGATGATCAACGGTAGACCGATGGGACGGCTGAATTGTCGATGATTTCTATTGTTTCAGATGAGATGCTGATCACTCTCAAATCTGTTCTCTCAACTGGACATAAAACATTCCATGCCACTGTTTGAAGAAGAGCAGGAGGGTTCTCTCTGATACCCTGTCCGGTATTTAATCCCCCAACCAACCTCGCTTTGTCAGAAAGCAAGCCGGTGCTATTTACGGGGACTTGCCGTGCCCGACCTGCCGGACTGTCAACATCGCAAGGAAGACTTCACTGGCTGGGAAACACTTTGAGGTGTCCCAAGGTTGCAATATAACTGCAAGCCTGTCTTTGCTCAGCTTATTTTCACACCAGATATAGTCCATGCTGACTGAACCATCGTCAGGGGACTTTTAAAGTCAATTTTAACCAGAGATTGAAAGATCCCAGGAGAGGAGAATCACACAGCTTTGAAATGATGTAAATAAGGCCCCAAAAATTAATGAATATCGACTTGTCATGGTTTGACAGAAGGACAGGAAAATGCTGCACTCTTCAATAATATCTCATGATTATTCAGGGTGAATATTCTTCCTGATTGATCACACTATTGAACAGACATCTGTGTTTTTGTGGAATTGAAAGGAGCTCCCATTTGTCATCCAGAAGACAACGGGACAAGGGGTCAAAGGTGAATCCGGCCCAAAAACCTGAGGTGATTAAAACCCAAATATCCCCAAAGCTATTAAACGGCTAGACCGACTTTAATTCATTTAGCAAACATCAAATGGCTGCTCTTGAGCTCTGAGAGGTCAAGTGTCAGAGCTCAAATGTCAAAGAGCAGGTGACCAAGGTCATCCTCCTTTAACATCTCAATTACAAAGCTCAGGTGGCCAGACCTAATGGCGTCTGCATGGCCAGTTATTACACTCTGATTACCATATGTTTGCAGACAGATAAACGATTGCAACACAACCTACTGAGGAAGAGAGAGACAAAACCAAAATTAGATAAATATAGCTCGATTAATAGTTGAACAGAGGGAGGCCATTCAGCCCATAATTTCTGTGCCAGCTTTTTGAAAGACCTAACCAATTGATCCCATTCTGAACGCTCCTTCTCTTTTCCTCTTCAGTTCTCCTTCAAAAGTCAATATTGATCTACTTCCACCTGCCTCCCAGTCAATGCCTCCAGGTCTTTGCAACTTACTGCATTAGAAAATGATTTAAGGGCAGCACAGTAGCTTGGTGGTTAGCACAATTGCTTCACAGCTCCAGGTTCGATTCCCGGCTTCGGTCACTGTCTGTGTGGAGTCTGCACGTTCTCCCCGTGTGTGCGTGGGTTTCCTCAGGGTGCTCCGGTTTCCTCCCACAGTCCAAAGATGTGCAGGTTAGGTGGATTGGCCATGCTAAATTGCCCTTCGTGTCCAAAATTGCCCTGAGTGTTGGGTGGGGTTACTGGGTTATGGGGATGGGTGTGGGCTTGGGTAGGGTGCTCTTTCCAAGAGCCGGTGCAGACTTGATGGGCCGAATGGCCTCCTTCTGCACTGTAACTTCTATAATCTATGATTATGTTGCCACTGGTTCTTCAGCCAATCACCTTAAATAAAAAATGTCCATGGCTATGATAAATCCTGCCAGTACCTCACGTGGATCTCTTGAGGTTCGGACTTTGTGACGTTGCCCTGTCAATGTCCATAGTAATATCATTTCATATAAACGGCCACGAGTGGTGAGTACACCCCTGAAGCGTCTGGGGTGAATTATGTGGACAGGTTGAGGAAGGACAGATGGATTTTATCGAGTCACAGAGCTTTGCAGCAGAGAAAGATGCCCTTCGGCCCATCATGTCTGTGCCGGCCATCAAGCACCTATCTATTCTAATCCCATTTTCCAGCACTTGGTCCGTAGTCTTGAATGCTGCGGTGTTTCAAGTGTTCATCTAAATGCTTCCTAAATGTTGTGAGGCTTCCCTCCCTTTCAGGCAGCGCGTTCCAGATTCCCACCATCCTCTGGGTGAAAAGGTTTTTCCTCAAATCCCCAATAAATCTCTGACCCCTGACCTTAAATCTGTTCCCCCCTGGTTATTGACATCCACAACTAAAGGGAAAAGTTTATTTCTACCTTCCCTAACTATGTCCTTCATAATTTTGTACACTTCCATCAGGTCCCCCATTCAGCGTTCTCTGCTCTAAGAAGAACAACAACAGCCTAACCAGCCCCCCCCCCCCCCCACCTTCATAACTCTCTTCATTTTAGTGTAAACAAACATAGATTAATGAGCATTGGAACGAATAGCACTCAGCATATTGTGGTATTATCATAAATGTAAGAACTGCAAGGGTTAATGAAATGTGTAACTCAACCAATAGAGGGAGCTAGATGTACAAGTATATAAGACATTGATGCTAAGCCTTGTGGGTGAGAGGTTGAGGAGAAGGCAAAGGGGCAGACTGAAGGAAAGATAGTGTGAGTGAGAGCAGATCATAGTTAATGTTACAGTGTAGAGATTAGTAGTAGATGACTGTAGAACATAGAACATACAGTACAGAAGGAGGCCATTCGGCCCATCGAGTCTGCACCGACCCACTTAAGCCCTCACTTCCACCCTATCCCTGCAACCCAATAACCCCTCCTAACCTTTTGTTTTGGTCACAAGAGGCAATTTAGCGTGGCCAATCCACCTAACTTGCACATCTTTGGACTCTGGAAGGAAACCGGAGCACCCGGAGGAAACCCACGCAGACATGGGGAGAACGTGCAGACTCCGCACAGACAGTGACCCAGCGGGGAATCGAACCTGGGACCCTGGCGCTGTGAAGCCACAGTGCAATCCACTTGTGCTACCGTGCTGCCCAAATATTTAGATTATATGCTTATTATCAACTGCGTATTACCTAGCAGTAAGTGTCAAATCCAAATTAGTAGTGTTAATAAATGTATAGCTTTGTTCAAGTTGAAGCTATTTTGTGGTCTTTGTGAACACGACGCCAACCATCCTGAATTAAGCAACACGAAGAACACCTCACGTATGGACACAAAGAGTCTCAGTGGTCAAAATGGATTTTTCTTTCCTTCACGTGGTGTGGGCTTCACTGGCTGGGTGGGAATTTGTTGCCCATCCCTAATTGCCCCTGAGAACGTAGACTTGAACCCCTGCAGTCCGTACATTGTAGGTGCCCCCTGCAGGAGGGAATTCCAGGATTTTGACCCAGTGGGGGGGGTGAAGGAACATTTGTCAGGATAGTGAGTGAATTGCAGGTTATGGTGTTCCCATGGCTCTGCAGCCCCTGTCCTGCTAGCTGGTAGAAGGTGCTCGGTTGGACAATGCTGTTGTTTGAATGAGACTTGGCAAGTTGCACTTTTTATATGGCAGCACGCTGCTGCCACTCTGCATCCGTGGTGGAGGAGCGAATATTTAAGGTGGCTGTTGGGGTACAGTTCAAGTGGGCTGTTTTTCCCCTGGATGGTGTTGAACGCCTTGAGTGTTGTTGGAACCGTACCGAGTTGTATATTCCGTCACACTCCTGACATGTGCTTTGTGGCTGGTGGGCAAAGCTTTGCAGAGTCAGCAGGTAAGGGGCCGGATTCTCCGTCCCGCCACGCCGGCCAATGGGTCAGCCCCACGCCGACGGGAACACCCCCCCGGGCGCCGGCAAAACGGAGAATCCCGCCCAAGTTACATACCTCAGAATTCCCAGCTTTTAACCTGCTTTTTTAGCCACGGTATTTATATGGCTGACGCAGTTCAGTTTCTGGTCAATGGTAACACCCAGAAGGTTGATGGTGGGGGATTCGGTAATGGCAATGCCGTTGAATGGTAAGCGGAGATGATCAGATTCCCTCTTTGTGGGGATGATCATTTCCTGGCACCTGTGTGTCATGTGTGTCATTGGGGCTGGTTTAGCTCACCAGGCTAAATCGCTGGCTTTTAAAGCAGACCAAGCAGGCCAGCAGCACGGTTCGATTCCCGTACCAGCCTCCCCGGACAGGCGCCGGAATGTGGCGACTAGGGGCTTTTCACAGTAACTTCATTGAAGCCTACTCATGACAATAAGCGATTTTCATTTCATGTAAGTTACTTAAAAAAGCAGCTGAAGGTGGCAGGACCTAAACTACCCCAGCAGGACACCACCCCAAAGAACTCCTGTGGCAATCTCCCAGCACTGAGATGGTTGGCCTCCAACAGCCAGAACCCATCTTCCTTTGTCCTAGATTTGATTCCAGATAGTGGAGCGTTTTCCCTTCATTCCCATTAACTTCAATTTTGAGCCTCACGGTGCTGAGGTCCCAGGTTCGATTCCGGCTCTGGGTCACTGTCCGTGTGGAGTTTGCCCATTCTCCCCGTGTCTGCGTGAGTTTTGCCCCCACAACCCAAAGATGTTCAGGGATTCGCTTCTTTAAATTGCTCCTTAATTGGAACAAATTAATTGGGTATTCTAAATTTATTTTAAAAATAGAAGACATTTTGCTTGGGCTGCGTGATGCTGTGTTTGGTCAAATAAGGTGCTCACTCTCACCTCACCTCTTGCGTTCTGTTTAATTCATGTTTGGATCAAGGCTGTATGAGGTAAGTGCTGCGTGACCCTGGCAAAACTGAGTGTCAGCGAGAAGGTTATAGTTGTGGAAGTGGCACCTGATCGCTCTGACAATGACACTTCCCATCAACTTGTTGATGATTAAGAGTGAGGTGGTAATTGGCCAATTGGATCCATCCTGCTTTTAGTTGATAGTACCTGCCCAGGTAGAAGCAAGATAAAGAGGAGTCGGCTTAGGCAGTATCGGATGGCAGACGTCACAGAACAGTTGCAGATGATCTCGACAGACGAGTGTGACTTACCGTGATAGCATGTAGGCCAGACCAGGTGAGGATGGCTGATCTGCTTCCATAAAGGACATTCGTGTTCCAGGTGGATTTTTACGACAATCAATGATAGTTGCCATGGTCACCATAACTGAGACTAGCTTTATTTTTCTAATGTATTCACTGAATTCATTTTCATGATGTCCTGGTGAGATTTTAACCTGTGTGATGGAACCATCAATTCACCAGACACGTGCTTTCCGATATGAACAGTGGTTTTAATCTACTTACTACAGAGCCAGCCTGTTACCCGTTGATGAACTCTTGGTGAACTGCAGGCTGACTCTGGACAAGGGTATTTATACAGCAGCACAAGGGGGAGGAGTTGTGGGCGGAGCCAAGGGTGGAGCCCTGTACAAACTCCTGAGCATTCCCAGAGCTACTCCCCCTAGTGGTCGGATAACGCTACTGCGCTTACAAAGACACAGTGTGAATTGCCAAGTTACATTCACCGCATTATGTCCCTAGAATATGAGCCTTGGCTTTTGCATTACTTGTCCCCAGTAACATTACCATAATGTCACAGTACCCCCCCCCCCCCCCCCCCCACCCCCACCCCCCCCACCCCTCCCAAGAATGGCTGATGGCACAGCCTACTGCCAAGGCCCTGACAGCATCCTGGCAGTAATACTGATGTCTTGTGCTCGAGGACGAGCCACGTTCCTACCCAGGTTGGTCTAGTTCAGCTGCCACATCGGCATCTACTCACTACTGTTGGTTTTAGCTCCTCCCACCAGGAGATCTGCTGTCATGGTAGAGTGGGGAGGTAAGGTCTATTTCAGAGAGATCAATAAGAAGGGGGCAATGGATTTCTAATCATTGGCAGAAGCTGCCACAGAGAGGGTTGGGGTCGGAATAGCTGGAACAGGGGCTGAATCAGAAACCCTCAATTCATTTGGGGGATAAAACACTTGGTCTCACACATGAAGTGCTGAAACCTGCATGGCTACAGAGCAAGGACAGGAAAGGGCAGCACAGTGGTTAGCACCGTTGCTTCGCAGCTCCAGGGTCCCAGGTTCGATTCCCGGCTTGGGTCGCTGTCTGTGCGGAGTCTGCACGTTCTCCCTGTGTCTGCGTGGGTTTCCTGCGGGTGCTCCGGTTTCCTCCCACAGTCCAGAGATGTGCAGGTTAGGTGGATTGATGAGTCTGAATTACCCTTAGTGTCCAAAAAGGTTAGTTGGGGTTATTGGGTTACGGAGGTAAAGGGGATAGGGTGGAGGCGTGGGACTTAAGTAGGGTGCTCTTTCCAAGGGCCTGGTGCAGACTCAATGGGCTGAATGGCCTCCTTCTGCACAGTAAATTTCACTGATTCTATGATTCCCAGACACCTGGAAATAAATCAACCAGCATGTATATCTGTGGGTCAGCAAAAATCCCCCTTCTCAACAGACCTTTTTAAAGTCAACAATTGAATCGGTTTTGTCACCCCAGCCGTCAAAGCCAATTGATGGGGTAAAGGTCATTTCCACGTAGCTGGTTTCCAATAGTGCAGCAACTGGTTTGGTTCAAAAGATGTCCGCTGGATGAGGAATCAGCAACAAATTGCATTTCAACCTTTCGTTACAATGAAAATAACTAAAGTTAACCTGAAAATGGTTGCTAGCTTTGACAAAGAGTCAACCAGGCTCGAAACGTTCGCTCCCTTTGGTCTCCACAGATGTTGTCAGACCTGCTGGGGTTGTCCTGTATTTCCTGTTTTTGTTTCAGATCCCAGCATCCGCAGCGATTTGCTTTTATCTGAAAATGGTTGGTTTACACTAAAACTATTGACTTTGACGCTACCGAGAGCGGTCTGACCCCACTGACCTGCGAGGGTAAACCTTGCTCAAGACTTGTCCATCTTGTCCTTGACATGTTGTCCAGGTTCAATCCCTTTGCTTTTCTTCCCCATTACGGCTGGAATTCTCCGGCCGTTGGGATTCTCAGCTCCCGCCGGCCGCACACCCCCACCCGCGCGTTTCCCGGTGGCTTCAATGGGAAATCCCATTGACAAACCTCTTCCCGCCGCCAGCGAACGGCGCACCGCCAAGAAACTTACATGTGGCGCGGCGGGGAGGAGAATCTGGGCAGCGTGGGGCCTTGCGTCTGATTTAGCCGCTAGTAGGATTGAAATCTCTCACCACCCCCACCCCCCCCCCCCCCCCCCCACCCCCGTCCCCAGCTCCTCCCGCCCCTACCCCCAGAAATGCTGGCCAATCAGAGGCCTGCACCTGTCCAATCCCTGACAGCGTCACAGGAGCGTTGGCAGAAGGCACGGCCACCAGTGACAAAAATCAGGGATGTTTAAGGGGCCGGAATTGGGGGAACATAGATATATGAGGTCGGGCAGAATTCGTGGAGTTCCATGACAACAAAACTGGCCAAACCTTTCAGCAGCTGTGGAGGGGCTAGCACTGATGCCACGTGGAACACAATCGATTCCAATGAAAAACAATGCGGGATTCGCCGGGTCTGTGACTGACACTCGGGAGGCTGACAAGCTGCAGCCGCACATACACATTACACTCCCCACACACACTCATCCCAGCCAACAAGATGGCACTGGTTGTGCTGGAGCGGGCCCATCCAGCTGATGGGTCAGCTAGGGCCGGAGGACACCTGGGGGCGTGGCCTGGTGGGGACACACTATATGACCTGTGGCCCTAAGTTCCCAGTGGGCTGTTAGCGGCATTCGCAGCTGCATGGCTGCCTTGCCGGCTGCGGCAATGGTGTTCCGTGCCCGTCCACCCTGACCCCACAGCCCACCTCCTCGTCACCCCCCGCTACTCCTCCGGCCCTGGCAGATGCCCCCTGGCCAGAGGCACAACTGCCAGCAACTATGGTGACATTGGGCGTTTTCCGTATCCCCCCCTCTCTCTCTCATCAGACACGACGCCGGTTTCATGACTTTCAAAAGCACAAGTGAACCGAGCCGTCGGGAACTCGGCCCGATGGAGGCGGAGCATTGCGGAGGCCCCAGAGAATACTGGGTCGGACGCACTATTGACATGCAAACGGTGTTTACTTTACATTCCAGAATACATTCAGGCCTGTGTGGCGATTTAAATCGTGATTTGGCGTAAAATTGGCGCCCGCTGCAATTTTGGCGTCGGACACCTATTCTCCGCCCAAGCACGTTTGGCGATTTCGCGTCAGCCAACGGAGAATCCCACCCGCGTGTTTGAGCTGGGGGAAGTTACAGAGTTCAGCCGGGGTGAGACCGTGGATGGATTCACAAACAAGAATGAGAACTTTAACATGTCGGCGACGTTGGCTCTGGAGCCATGTAAATTAGGTTGCAAAAGTGCAGATTTAGAATGCATCTGGTCAAGTACTGGGAGGCATCTAAGAAACATTGAACACCCTCTCAACACCAGTTATACTGACAGATTGGTGGCAGGAATAATCCCAGAGCACGATGCACAGTTTTGGTCAGTTTAGGTGCAGGTTAGTGCCCTCTCTCTTCCAGGAAGCATGTTTGGAGTATTGTGTTCTGTGTTATGACGATGGTAATGATGCACATAGAACATATAGTTGTTTAACGAGAAAGGTGATTTATTAAGAAGCACATGGAAAGATAACTAACAAACTATAATTCAGACAATGGCTACTAAATGAACTCAGTGAATCATCCTGGAGCTACAAGTGTGACTATCCTCTTGTATGACTAACTACCAACTGACCGTTGCCTCAAGTCATGTGGTGGATCGCTATCGCCACCTGCTGGACGGAGGTCATACCGATAACTATGTACACTGATAGACAACTATATATATTGATGTGTACGTGCATATCGCCACATGGAGGTGGGACGGGAACCATATGATCAGATGGGACAGGGTGGGGTGGAGCTCCCCTTGCTCCCCCTGATCAAGTCTGGGGTGGGATGACTTGCGGGGCACAGGTGAGTTCTCTCTGATGTCCTGTCCAAAGTTTATTCCTCACTGAACATCACTGAAGCAGATGATATGGTCATTATCGCATTGCTGTCTGTGGGATCTTGTTGTGTACTGATTGGCTGCTGCGTTTCTTTCATTACAACAGTGACTAGACTTCAAAAAGTCCTTCATTGGCTGTAAAGTGCTTTGGGGCGTCCAGTGGTTGTGACAGGCGCTACATAAATCCAGGACCAGTGATTCAAAAGTTTTGTTGAATTCCTGAGTGGCTTATTGGTTGATAGAAGGTTGGTTGTAGGGTGGATTCATTGAAAAATACCGCACTGGAGGAGGCCATTCAGCCCATCATCTCTGTAACTGATTTGTGACATTAAAAAGTGAGTGCGAGAGAGCCAAACAGTCCAGGGAATCCCTCATCCCAGACATAAGGGGCGGGATTCTCCCTTAACCGGCGGGATGGGCCGTACCAACGCTGAGCTGTGGCATGAACCACTCTGCGTCGGGCTGCCCGAAAGGTGCGGAATCCTCTACACCTTCAGGGGCTAGGCCAGCGGCGGCAGAGTTGTCACCATGCCAACCGGTGCCGAAGGGTTTGGCTCTGCGCTAACCGGTGACGAAGCGCCTCCACCGGCCGGCACGAGTTGGCGCATGCGCGGGATCGCCAGCGTCTGCTGCCGTCATCCCAGCGCATGTGCAGGGGGTTCTTCTCCGCGCCGGTCATGGCGGACTGTTACACCGGCCGGCACGGAGGGAAAGAGTGCCCCCACTGCACAGACCCACCCGCGGATTGGTGGGCACCGTGGCAGGCTGCCCGCAGAGCCAGGTCCCGCCGGTAAGGACCTTGTTTGATTTACGTCGGCGGGACTGGCTGCAAATGGACGGCCACTCGGCTCATCGCGGAGCGGAGAATCGGCCCGGGGGGGGGGGGGAGGGGGGGCACTGCCAACAGCCCCCGACCGGCGCAACGTGATTCCTGCCCCTGTCGAAAAACTGGCGCCGGAAATTCCAGCAGCCGGCGTCGGGGCGGGATTCATGCCGCCCCCCACCCCCCGCCCCCCCGGCGATTCTCCAGCCCGGCGGGGGGTTGTAGAATCCCGCCCAAGAATTTAATAAGGAAATGGCACTACAGTATAATGTCCAGTAAATCAAAATACTTTAGTTTTAATAATATCCTTTCCACCAATTCAATTGGTAATCCACTGGATTTATTTAAATGCCAGAAACTAACATTTGGGAAGATAGTGCAGAAAGTAGATTTAAGTATTCACCAGCGAGCAACATCTGGGGGGGCGATAACGCTCCTCCTGTCACGGCGTGTGTGTGTGTGTGTGTGTGTGTGTGTTACTGACACTGTGAACACGAGAAGGGATTTCCTCTGGTCGGTGTGTGTTGGTGACAAGGAAGAGTTAACCTTTCCCAAGATTCATAAATGAACTGGTAACATCCAGAAGGAAATCATGGTGTGCTCATCCTTTCCAATTTTTCACCTTTCTGACATGTTTCTCAGGCATTTGAGTTAATAGATTGAGTTGATATGAGGGTGTCGGAATGGCAGATGGAGTCTGCGTATGTTGAAGTGATCGGAAGGATGAGGAAATGATTAAAAGAAGAGGGCGTCGTCCCTTTTGTGGATTTGGACAATCACAGTGATGACCCCTCGATCATCACTTTGTAAAATTCAAACTAAAGATTCGTGGAATCTTTACCAACGAGTTGCAAACAAATAGGTTTACTCGCTAACAAAGTACTACCCTGGTGAGTTACTGATACTCTTGGTGAATATATTATTGGCATATTAGCTCATGTGAAAGTATCAGTCTGTGCTCTCTGCATGAATAGACAAGCATCACCTTGGCCTCAATGTCACAGCACAGCCCAGCAGGGCAGTCATTTCACTTTATCTCATTTTCCATTTCTGGTGTGTGAGTATCTATAATCCATACACACACTCACACACACAGAAAAACTCTGCATGTACACAGAGAAAACCTCCACAGACACACACACACATAAAAACTCTCCACACGCACAAATTTAACACACAATGCTGTCAGCTCCCTCTACACTGTCCACACCAAACCCTCCCAGGACAGGTACAGCACGGGGTTAGATACAGAGTAAAGCTCCCTCTACACTGTCCCCATCAAACACTCCCAGGACAGGTACAGCACGGGGTTAGATACAGAGTGAAGCTCCCTCTACACTGTCCCCATCAAACACTCCCAGGACAGGTACAGCACGGGGTTAGATATTGGATTCTCTGACTCTCCCCTGGTCTGTGGCAGGTTGGTTAACCCTCAGCAGTGGCGGTTCGCCATTGGTCGTCAGTGGGATCATCGCGTCCTGCCAAAGACAACGACCATTCACGTTGTTCACCGGTTGGGGAGTTTGTCAGGGGGGTGGCCACCTTTGGTGGGACTGGAGGATTCTGCTGACGGGAAGGGACAGAATATTCCACCCACGAAGTTAAGCTCCTTCCACGTTGTCCCATCAAATAATTTGGGTTTCGGCAGAGGATTACTGTGTATGTCGCCATCATCATGAAAAGAAAGGGGGAGAAAGACGGAGCTCAGGTGGGCGGTTATTGTGTGGAACATCATCGACACAGGCACAAGCAAGAAAGTAAATGAATAGATTAAATAATTCTGATTAAATGGTGTGACGATTAGCATAATATAAAGCTGGAGATGCTGGGTGTTCTGTATTATGCTTGCAGGATTATAGAATGTATTGCTAAAGCACATGGATTGAATACAATAATCAACAGAGATTTATTCGATGGTTGTTAAATGTACAAGGGCAGGATCTAGACGTACTCTAAGCCCGCTAAGTAGCCAATAATGTCATGGCTATCACGTGACTTAATTCTTAAAGGAACCATGCAACAACACAACATTAACTCACATCTCTCCCCCTTTACTTCGAAGGTGCATCACAACAATTTGCTATCGTATTTTTACATAGCTGTTAAAATATATATGCAAGGTCAAACATTAAATCTTTACACAGGAATAATGCAGTTAATAGGAAAGACGATGTGGTGGGCATCTATTCCACACTGGATGCCTACGCACTTCAGCGATTTGATTGTCCTGATGTATCGTCAGGTTCTTCTGCGGATGACTCTACCCTCCACGGCGTCGCAGTCTCCTTTGCGGAATGAAGATGAACAGCTCGGGATTCTTTGTCAATCGCTGCCTCAGCAAATTGAGCAGAAGTCGCAGTCACCTGATCTGGCTGTGTCGATGGTGTATCGGGTCTCCGTCTCGATCTCCGGCCTCCACACTGGTGATGTTAGCCAGGTTCTCAGCGGGGTACCCTTAAGGTCCAAGAGGCAACTGGTCATCCTGGGGTGGCCCTCAAAGATGCCGGGGATGACTGACCCCCGCAGGATTTAGCTGTCATGCACATTCCCTGGGGAGCATGCATACACGTGCATAATCTTCATGTGGTGGTCATACACAAGTTGAACATTCAAGGAGTGGAACCCATTCCTGTCAATGAAGGGCACTCCCTGATGCCCTAATGCGGGTAAGGCGACGTGCGGGACAAATATTACCACCTGGACCTGGGGCATCCTGACGATGGCAGAGAATCCTGCTGCCTGGGCATCCTGTTGTCCCTGGTCCATGTCAAAGTTTATATTGTTAGCTGCCCGGGCAATCAAGGCATCTGTGACTTCAACGGATGCACTTGTGGGCTGTCGATTGGGATATGTCATCCAAGTCCCTGCTCGAGCACTGATCCTGAGGCGTGAAAGTTCAGGGCTGCCACCGCGAGTAGGTATCCTCCACCTCTATGCGGTGCCAAGTCCTCAAGGGCATGGCACAGGGGCCGCACCCTCCCCGTGTTGAGGCGGAGCCTCCTGCTGCACATGTTGTCGATCATCTGTTTGAAGACACGGGGACACCTATGGAGCTTGGGCTGACGATGGCCTCCCCCCTCTGGGAGGGGGGGGGGGGGGGGGGGTGTGATTAGAGAAGACGTTTGTCAGCAGAGTTGGGCGGGGAGAGTGGGAGCGACATCGTTCTGTGTTTGCCTCACCTGATCCGGTGCGGAGACATGCCCGGCTATGACAGGGTCGCACCCCCTGTACAAGGCAAACATAATAATCCCGCACGCTGCTGCGCTGGTCACTATCACCCACAGACCCAGTTGGTTGACCAAGATGGCCCTGTAAACAAACACAAGCAAGGGGGGAGGTGAGGCACTCAAAACCTTCCACACTTGACGTGTTCTTCATTTCCCTCTCAAACACGAGGAGACAAAGGGAAATGGAGAGTCACGTTTCATTGAAGAGACAGAATGTTTCCCTCCGCTCCGCCAGGCTTCTAAACCTTAACCCGAGGTAATGGTTGAAAAAGCAGCGAGGATTCTCTCAGAGAATTGAAGGAGAGCACGGTCCGCTGAGACAGGCAAGAGCTTTTAACGTCTCATTTCCCTTCACTAATTTCAGTGTTTAGTCTTTGTCCGACACTTGTTGCAGAGGTCAAAGGTTATCCCCCTTTAGAAAGCTTCTCCCACACACGGTCCATGACCCTACTCACTGAGAGATCACAAGAAAAGCCACTTAAAGAGGAAAAGCCCTGTCAGCCTTTCAGTGAATCAGTCAGCATTTTATACAGAGACTGGGTAACGCCTGGTGTCACAAGGCAATGTGTTGCTGCTGTTTCCGGTTAAAAGAACAGAAGTAATAGGAGCAGGAGTAGGCCATTCGGCCCCTCGATCCTGCCCCCCCCCATATTCAATATGATCAGGACTGATCTGCCTCAACTCCATATTCCCGCCCTACCCCCATTTCCCTCGATTCTCACAGTGCCAGAAATCTACCGACCTCAGTCTCAAACATTCCCAATGAAGGAGCATCCATTGGAAGCCCCCTCCTAACTTTGGGCGCCCTTCCCCCTCAACATCTTCATGTCTGGTGACCAGTGGACCTTCATTCCCACCCTGACCTCTCCCTCAATGCCCCAATCGTCCTTTAGCAACATCCCACTGCCCCACTCTCCCAGTCTCCTTACTTCTCCGGGGAATCTGTTGAATTTACCTGAAGTCTATGACAATGGGTCAGGAGGATTCCTGTTGGGACTCTTCACTGAAACGTGACTCTGCTGGTGAGGTATCTGTGCCTGTTCTAAGGCAGCAAATTGGGATCGCTGTGCCGCCCTGGATCAATCCAAAGCCAATCGGTCTTAAGGTACCCCAATTGGAAATACAGGAACAGGAGGAGGCCATTCAGCCCCTCAAACCTTTTACCACCAATTCATTAGATCAGTGCTGTTCTATCTCTTGACTCAGTTTGCCCCATTTTGGTGTTGTTAATACAGCTACTCAACAAAACTCTGTCAATCTCATTTAATCCCCAACCTCAACAGCTTTATTGTGGGGGGAGTCCCGGATTTCCACTCCCCAGTACTTGAGGAACTCTGTTAACGTGTCTTAGGTTTCCTACAAACCGGTTAATCTCAGGAGTGCAGGGGACTTGCCATTCCATTCCCTGAATCCCAATCCTGGTTAAAATTCCCACCTACAGTTCCCAGAGAGAACCCACAGGAAAAACTGCAGCTGATTCATCTCCTTCTTGTCCCAGGGCCGCACAGTTACCACCCAAGCTGAATTTATTCAGGGGATGTGGTTTCATTACCCATCCCTAATTGCTCTTGAGAAGGTAGTGGCGAGCTGCTTTCTTGAACCACTGCAGTCCCTGAGGTGTAGGTACAGCCACAGTGCTGATAGAGAGGGAGTTCCAGGTTTTTGACCCAGTGACAGTGAAGGAACGGCGATGTAATTCCAAGTCAGGATGGTGAATGACTTGGAGGGGAAATGCCAGCTGATGGTGTTGCTATGTATCTGCTGCTCTGTCCTAGATGGTAGTGGCCATGGGCTTGGAAGGTGCTGCCTAAGGAGCCTTTTGTAAATTGCAGTGCATTTTGTAAATGGTGCACATGGCTGCCACTGTGTGAATATTTGGGGAGGGGGGTGCCAATCAACTAGGCTGCTTTGTCCTGGACGGTGTTGAACTTCTTGAGTGTTGTTGGAGCTGCACTCATCCAGCAAGTGGAGAGTATTCCATCACACTCCTGACTTGTGCCTTGTAGAGGGTGAACAGGCTTTGCGGGGGTCGGGAGATGAGTTACTCGCCACAGGATTCCTAGCTTCTGACCTGCTCTTGTTGTCATAGTATTTATATGGCTAGTCCAGTTCAGTTTCTGATCAATGGCAAGCCCCAGGAAGTTGATAATGGGGGATTCAGTGACAGTAATGGCAATGAACATCAGGGTGATGGCTAGATTCTCTGCTGTTGGAGATGGTCATTACCTGGTACTTGTCTGGTGCCAATGTTGCTTGCCACTTGCCAGCCCAAGCCTGGATATTGTTCAGGTCTTTCTGCATTTGGATGTGGAATCCTTCGGAGGAGATGCGAATAGTGCGGAACATTGTGCAGTCATCAGCAAACATCCCCAGTTAAGATAGAAGGAAGGTCATTGCTGAAGCAGTTAAAGATGGTTGGGCCTAGGACCAGACATGAGGAACTCCTGCAGTGATGTCCTGGAGCTGAGATGATTGGCCTCCAACGAGCAAAACCATTTTGTGCCAGGTATGACTCCACCATTGCAACACTGGATTGCAAAGTCTTTATCATTCAGTACCACACTGGGTGCCACGCTGAATGGAATTCCAAGATTCTGGCCGGAATCCTGCGGCCATTTGCTGGTGGTGGGATCCTCTATTCCCGCCAGCCACATACCCCCACCGGTGGGTTTCCCGGCAGCGCGGGGATTCTCCAATGGGATTTCGCAATGACAGCGGCGGTAGCGGAAAATCCCGCTACCGGTGAACAGCGTCCTAAATTCTCCATCCTCGCGAGCAGTGATAGCAGGGCGGACTCGCAACAGACAATGCCGACCTCTGTCTCTATCCTTTAGAAGTTTGCAAAAGAACTGTGGAAAATGAATTTGATTGGCACCAGTTTCCCCTCACAATCTGTTTGATGAGTGTAAGAGGGATCCTCCTGCCATCTCGTACTCCAATATGTATTTTCATTCACCTCCTCAGCCGAGACAGTCAGCAGCTTCTCTCCGCTCAGTTTGGCTTTTACTCACTCAAACTTACAGTCGTGCTTGGGACGTAACGTTGGACTTGGGCCTGGTTCACTCCATAGATGTCCAAAGATGTGCGGGTTAGGTGGATTGGCCATGCTAAATTGCCCGTAGTGTCCTAATAGTAAGGTTAAGGGGGGGGGAGTTGTTGGGTTACGGGTATAGGGTGGATACGTGGATTTGAGTAGGGTGAACATTGCTCGGCACAACATCGAGGGCCGAAGGGCCTGTTCTGTGCTGTACTGTTCTATGTTCTATGTTCTATACATGGACAACCACAGGCTAGTTCCCCCGACAACAAATGTCCAGGAGGTGTAGCGTCTCCTGGGATCTGGATCAAAACTGAACAGAGAACTTCCATCAATGAACAATCCAAAAATAAATCAACACAATAGAGTTTTTCAACAGCAACATCAGCTTGGACTGTTACACCCAATAAGACCCCATGTACCTTTCTTTTCATTTTTTAAGGGAAGGTCCCAGAACAGGACCTCTCTACGGTTTTTTTAAATTAATTTGTGGAATGGTGGCTTTGTAGCTGGGATACTTATGTTAATTTCTCGGGTGCGCTGTGACCCTTTTTACACTCGCCGACAGCCCACCCACGGGGCACGCCCCCCACTTTGAAAAAGCCCACTTCATACTACATCTGCCCCCATGTCTCTGACTCTAGTCGACACAGTGTTCTACAAGGGAGAGCAGAGTGGTTTCCACCAATTCCTTCTTTGACTTTTAGCTTCTATCACCATCTTGCCTGGAGTCATCCCGACGCTGGTTGGTCAGCCATCATTTTTGGATTGCTACAGCCGGGTGACATTTTACTTAGCTGGAGACTAGCACCGATACACACGGACGTGCCTGCACCATTAGATGGGGTCTTCTGTGCTCACCAAGTCCTGAGGTGAGACTCGAACCCAGAAGATTCTGGCTCAGAGGCAGCAGTGCTACTGCCCAATTCAGGCCAACCCTTGGGAATTCCTGCCAGTATCCTGGGCCAATGTTTATCCCTCAATCAACAGCACTGAAAACAGATGACCATTATCACATTGTTGCTTGTGAGAGCTTGTTGTGCAAAATTGTCTTGTCTTCCTACATTATATTGCATTGCAGAGGGACCTAATGTCGAGTAAAGGGTTAATGGTAATGTTAATTAATCAATGATGTCAATGATGATGCAAGCATGACATCAGAGTCAGATGACCAAGAGACTCCAAGGGAGCAAGTCACAAGACACACAGACTGCGTCCAGAGGATAATGTCCTCACCATGAGTTCTTAGATGTGAATAGGTGTTAACAAGTAGTTTTAAGAATAACTTAATACAACCTGTAAATCACTCAATGAGTAAAAGAAACTTTATCCAGCCAGAAGACAGCACACGGGGAACAAAGCCAAACTGTAAAATGCTTTGAGACAAAGAATCATAGAGGTCTACAGCACAGGAAAGGCCCTTCGGCCTATTGAGTCTGTGCTCGTCCAAAACAACCACCTAAGTATTCTAATCCCATTTTTCCAGTACTTGGCCCATAGCCTCGTATGTCTTGGCATCGCAAGTGCACTTCTAAATACTTCTTGAATGTTATGAGGGTCTCTGCTTCCACCACCCCTTCAGGCAGTGAGTTCCAGATTCCCACCACCCTCTGGTTATACGTTTTTCCTCACATCCCCTCTCAACCTCCTGCCCCTTCCCTTAAATCTATTTCCCTCTGGTCATTGATCCCTCCACCATGGGGAAAAGTTTCTTCCTGTCTATTTATGCCCCACTTAATTTAATACATCTCAATCATGTCGGAGGTGGAAGAGACCCCCTCCCCTGCGCATGCGCCGGGATGACGTCAGCAGCCGCCAACGTTCCGGCGCATGCGCGGACTTACGCCGGCCGGAGAAGTCCTTTTGGCCCCGGCTGGCGTGGTGCCAAAGGCCGTTCACGCCAGCCGGCGGAGCGGGAACCACTCCGGCGCGGGCCTAGTCCCTCAATGTGAGGGCTTGGCCACTAAAGGTGCGGAGATTTCCGCTCCTTTGGGGCGGCCCGACGCCGGAGTGGTTCACGCCACTCCAACACGCCGGGGGACCTCCCGCCCTGCCGGGTCGGAGAATTGCCCAGGGCCGGCGTCAATCCCTCACCTGCTGTGTCCCGAATTCTCCGCCACCAGAGATTCGGCGGGGCCCCCGCGGCGATTCTCCCGCCGCTGTCAACCCTCTCCTGCCACCGTGGATTAAACCACCTACCATACCTGCGGGAGCAGGTGGCGCGGGCGGGCGCCAGGGTCCTGGGGGGGGGGGGTACGGGGCGATCTGACCTCGGGGAGTGCCCCCACGGTGGCCTGGCCCGTGATCAGGGCCCACCGATCGGTGGGCGGGCCTGTGCCGTGGGGGCACTCTTTTCCTTGCGCCTTCGCCATGGTCTTCACTGTGGCAGAGGCGGAAGTAACCCCCTCCCCTGCGCATGCGCCGGTATGACGTCAGCACCGCTGACACTCTGGCGCATGCGCGGACTTACGCCGGCCGGCGAAGTCCTTTCGGCACCGGCTGGCGTGGCGCCAAAGGCCGTTCACACCAGTCGGTGGAGCGGGAACCACTCCAGAGACTTCCGCACCTTTCGGGTGGCCCGACGCCGGAGTGGTTCACGCCACGTAGCTGCTGAAGGAGGGGGGGAGGTACGGAAAGTGTCCAACATCGCCATAGCTTGTTGACAGTTGTGCCAGGGGGCTTCTGCCAGGGCCGGGAAAAGTAACGGTGGGCGGGGGGGGGGGGGGGGGGGGGGGGGGGTGGCTAGAATGTGGGCTATGTGGTTGTGGTGGACGGGCAACGGACCACGATTGCCGCAACCGGCAAGGCTGCCATGCAGCTGCACACGCCGCTAACGGCACACTGTGAACTTAGTGCCGCAGGTCGTATAGGTGTCCACCCAGGCGAAGCCCCCTGTGCCGACAGGGGGAGTGAGGGGAAGATGTGTTTGGTGGTGGCATCATGCTGGAGTTGGCAGAACTGGCAGAGGGTGATCTTTTGAATAGGGAGGCTGGTGGGGTGAAAAGTGAGGACAACAGGTATGCTATCCTGGTTCTGGGAGGGACGGGAAGTTGGTGGGAGCAGAGGGGCAGGACATGGGTCAGACACGGTTGGGAGCCCTGTCGACCAAAGTGAGTGAAAACCACGATGAAGGAAGAAGGTAGACATGTCAACAGCACAGTTTTAAAAAGTGGCATCATCAGAACAGATGCAACGGAGGCGAAGGAACTGGGAGAATGGGATGGAGTCCTTACAGGATGTGGAGTGGGAAGAGCTGTAATCGAGATAGCTGTGGCTGTCGGTGGGTTTGTTATGGATATTAATAAGGGGATCTTGATTAATAAGGGGATCAGGGGTTATGGGGAGAAGGCAGGAGAATGGGGATGAGAAAATATCAGCCATGACTGAATGGCGGAGCAGACTCGATGGGCTGAGTGGCCTAATTCAGCTCCTATGTCTTATGGTCTTATTAGTGTTCAGTCCATCTCCAGAAATGGACATGGAGAGGTCAAGGAAGGGAAGGGAAGTGTCAGAGATGGATCATGTGAAGGTGATAGAAAGGTGGAAATTGGAAGTGAAATTAATACATTTTTCCAGGTACAGGTGGGAACGTGAAGGCGCACCAAAAGAGTCGTCGATGTATCGGTAAAAGAGTTGTGGGATGGGGCTGGAGTGGAACTGAATCCAGGAATGTTCCACATACCTCGTAGAGACAGGCAAAACTGGGACCCATAGCCACACCTTCGGTTTGGAGGAAGTGAAACAGGTTAAAGTAGAAATGTTAAGTTAATTTAGAGGTAGGATCAGCCAGACAGAGGAGAGTGGTGGTGGATGGGAATTGTTCAGACCTCTGTTCGAGGAAGAAGAGGAGAGCCCTCAGACCATCCTGGTGGGGAAGGGATTGGAAATCCTCAGAAAAGAAGAGGCGGTTAGAGTCGGGGAACTGGAAGTTGCTGCTATGATGTAGGGCACGGAGGAATCGCACATGTAGGTGGGAAGGGATGGACAAGAGGAGAGAGAATGGAGTCAAAATAGGAATAAATTAGTTTGGTGGGGCAGGAACAGGCTGACATGATGGGCCTATCGGGTCAGTCCTGTTTGTGGATTTTGGAGAGGAGGTAGAGCGGGCTGCCCAGGATTGGTAGACCACGAGGTTTGAAACTGTGGAGGGTGTAGCCATCTAAGATGGCCACCTGCAAAGGACCATGGGAATTATGGCCAACCCAAGACTCAGACAGAGACAGAGCCTATGTGTATTTGAAACACAGGTAACCAGGCCTGATCGAAACCCCCGCTCGTTTGCATTTCAATGGCCCATTTTCCCAGGACAATAGAACTTCAATCAAGCAACCGGTACATCCACAGACTGATCAGCGCCATTCCCTTTACTCAGAGAGCACCAACTGCCAAGGTCAATTACTGCTAAGGACCCGCCCAGCCACCAAGGCACCTGATCCGAGCCCTATCGAACTATTGGGTCCAAGGTTAAGGACCGCCCCAAAGAGCGCAAAATCTCAGAGGGATAAAAGAGAGCATGGCCATGCGTTCTGTCTCTTTTGGATCCGGCCTGTGCCAAACCAATTGTAGTAGGAACAGCCAGCCAAGTTCAAGACCAACGATCGCTACCTGACGGATTAGCCCAGCAGAGACAGAGCCGTTTTCTTTGAACCAGCCAAGTGAAATCCAGATAAAGGCCTTATCCATTTGCACAGTGCCGGTCACCCTGAAGTAACGTATAGGTTATTACAGCTGATAGGTGTAGTTTAACTCGTAGTAGATATTGTGTTTGCATGTCGAGGTAACTCTTGTGTATGTAAATAAACCATCTTTTGAACTAACTAACTGGTTGTGTGGTCATCTGATTGATATAAGGGAAGGCTTGTGGTTCACCAACATTATCATTAATATTAGCAACAGTATTGGCAACATTGTTTGGATCAAAACGAGCACCATTATTGGAGACCTTTGACGGGACTCGATTAGGACTGACTGCGAGAGAACCCACAAACTTTGAATCCAATTGCGAGAAAGAGAAAGAACCACAAGTGCAAGTCCCATATCGACAAAATAATCAAATTTCGGAAGTGCGTACTAACCCACATGCATAGCAAACAGGAAGAGTGAGGTAAACTCGATAGAATTGTGTACATCTATTGAGGGATAATGAGCCGGAAAATAGCTTAAGCCATACCCGCTGTTCAAATCGCCGCCTTATTCCCCTTTCCCAAATTAAAAGTAGAGAAAGAGATAAGAGAAGTAATGGCCACTAAAGCAATGGAAAGATTGATGAATCCACAGGAACCTGAGGTTGCAGCGACAAACAGAGCAGAGCAATGCCCCATATGGCAGGAAGAGTTAAGGAAATACTTAAAGGGGTAAGGATGGCCCCTTTAGTCGAATTTTTGAGCTAACGATGAGTCAGGTCCAGGAAAGATAGGACAGACTTGGTGGGAGAACCTAAGCGAGGTCCACAAGACAAATGTAGGGAAAGTCAGAAAGCCGATGGCAATAGTGTCCTGTTTGGCACAGTTGCGATGCACAGAGGAGGTCGTGAAGGCACTCCCTCGGCAGTTAATTGAGAAGGAAGAAAAGAACGAGGGAAACAGTACCGAAAGCGAGAAGATAATTGAGCAACTCCGGGAACAGTTAGCAGCTAAGGATAAGGAAATGGCCGATGTAAAACGTGCACATCAATCTTGTCTAGTTCACCTTAGTAGCTTCCAGACCCAGTACGATAAAGCCTACCAAGATAATTAGCGCGCAGTCCTGGTAAGATAGGAAACAGAACAACAGGTCGCCCAGCTAACTAGCAAATGCGCAGATTTAAAAGCAGCTTTGAGAGTGCTCCACAGCTCCAATAAGGAACAGAGGCAGAGTACCGCTGACCATGCTAAATGCCGACAGAAGATAGAAAAGTTACAATCGCTACTCTCAGTACAGAATGGCTTCAGGTACACTTTCAGGAAGGATTTAGAGGAGGAAGATGCTCCCGATTGGGAGGTAATTAAACGAAAGCGCCCAAAGATACGTAGAGGACACGGGAAATCAAAATCGAGCCCCCCACGCCCCAAAAAGAAAAGCACGCGCAGCACCGACTGCACACCCCCACTCACAATTCAACCCCCATGAATCCGGTTACCACACAACGCAAGTCATCGGATCAGGATGAGCCCGATATCGTTTACACCACCCCACTATCCATAACCCAATTAAGAGAAGCTTGCACGAAAATTAGTCCATTCCAGCCCACCGCAGACCCGCACAGCTTCTTTGAGGAGGTGCGCCAACAAAAAGTTATGTACGGCCTAGACGAGAGAGAGGAAGCAAAGCTAATAGTTATGAGCCTTAGCCAGTCCATAAGATCAGCTTTGCCAGAATCCCAAAATGTAGCAGAAGGAACCCTACAGGAAATGAAAACAGCCATATTAGATGCCATCGGGTATAACAAAGGAGATCCAGTCGAGGGTTTAAATCACTGCAGGCAAAAGAAGGATGAACATCCGACCGCATTTGCTGGTCGTCTATGGATTAATTTCATGGCAGTTTATGGACAATTGAACCGCGCACACCTAAATGAGGAGGACACCACTAAATGGTCCCGCACTTTAGTCTCGCATGCCACAGACGCAGGTCAAAAGGCTTGTTTAAACTACGACCCCCAGACCACACACACAATGATGTTTGGGTATTGAAACAACTTTCTAGAGCATGGGAACAAACCCTGCACCGACAGACAGATCAGGACGATATAGAAGCAAACATGCACCCAGTTAAGGACTAGCCAGAACCCAGCATGGATAAATGAGGGTAGACACGAGGGACAGCACCCCAGAGCACAGGCACCACAAGGTTGTTACAATTGTGGCCACGTAGGACATTACGCCCGTGATTCCCGACAAAACCCCCCCGAACCAGCACCGATACCAACAACCAAACCCTCCACCTAGGAACACTGTTAGGGCTATGCATAATGTTAGCAGCCGTTCAGACGATTTAGGGTTTAATTTCACAGACTGATGGTGTTTGGACTCCCCAACCTGGGTCTGTGACACACACTGGGACAAATCAGGCAGACCAGTAGTTACAGGCACAGTCCGGGGACATACAGTCGATATTCTTTGGGACACAGGAGGATCCCGCACCACCTTAAACTCCTCCATCATGTTTCAACATGACAAATGGCCCACCACAGATCACCCTGAGTGGATTCCCCAGCCACTTACAGCAAGGATATATCTATCACAGCTCCCGTACCCATTCAGATAGGGAACATTAGCACCAGGCACCCCGTCGTTTTAGTTGACTTACCCCAAACAATAGAGCACATTTTAGGCATCGATTTTATGAGCTCCCATAACCTTTCGTTTGACCCAGTAAACAAATGTGTCTGGCGTACGGCCAAAACAGCTAGGGCTCCCACTACGCTCACAGAAGGGGATTATGAAAACAGGATTTGCTCAGTAGGGGACTCTTGGTTTAATCCGCAAACAATTAGTGCGGACCAGACTATTAGAGAGGTCCTCATAAAACACAAAGCTTAGTTCGCACAACACAAACACAATTGTGGGAAGATCCCAGGTACGGTAAGGATTTCAAGACCCGATCCAAAGCCGCAAAAGCAAAACGGTTTCCCACAGCAAGCCGAGGATGAGATTTCGAAGGTTATTAACAGTTTGCTAGACCAAGGAGTTATTCAACCCGTAGTGTCCACAAATAATGCCCCAATTTGGCCCGTAAAAAAGCCCGATGGTACATGGCGACTAACGATACCGAGAATTTAATAAGGTAACCCCTTTAGCAGCCCCCACCATTGCCATGAGTCCCAAGGCCATGCTCAAACAGGGAGTACAGGCAAAGTACTTCACAGTACTGGACATCAGCAATGGCTTTTGGTCCATCCCATTAGACAGGGCCTGCCAGTATAAATTTGCATTTACGTTTCAAGGGCAGCAGTATACGTGGACATGCCTCCCACAAGGATTCCATAACTCCCCCTCCATTTTCCACTGACAATCGGCCAACGGACTTTCTAAATTTTCCCGACCCGAATGCCTTATGCAATATGTAGATGATCTGCTCTTGCAAGCGAACACAAAAGAGGAACACGTGGAGGTCTTATCAGAATTACTAGGCCTATTGCAATCCATCGGATGCAAGGTCAACCCCAAAAAGGCCCAGATTTTAAAGGAAAAGGTTCTTTATTTAGGCACCATCATCACCCACGGGAAGAGAGAAATTGAGCAAAAACGGATTGAGTCCATCGTCAAATTGCCCCTGCCCCAAAATGTCACTGCACTCATTCCTAGGTTTGGTAGGATATTGCAGAAATCATATAGATGGTTTTGCCACTGGAGCAGCCCCACTCTCAGAACTCCTACAAAAGACGCCCCATGGGAATGGCTTATGCAGCACACAGACGCCATTGATGACTTAAAACGTGCCCGAGGCTCAGCCACCGCTTTACAAATTCCAGACCCAAACTTGCTCTATGCCATAGAAGTAGCAACCCCCGACCGAACCCTATCAGCAGTACTCCTGCAAGAATGACACGATCACTTAGGACCCGTAGCCTGTGCCTCAAGAATATTAGACCCCGTAAAGCAAGGATTTCAGCCTGCGAATGGCACTTGCTTGCAGTCTTTTGGGCAGTACAGTTCTTTGCGTACATCACAGCCCTCAACCCAGTCACGATCTTGACCGAGCACACCCCCACGCAACTATTACTAGACGGTAGATTAAAGGACGGTTCAGTCATCCAAATCAGAGCAGCTCGCTGGACACGACTGTTATAAGGCAGGGACATTACGGTAAAATGCACCAAGACCCACACATATCTGGCCGATAATCTCCAATATGCAGGGATGCCACATGTGTGCCAGATCATAGCAGCCCAACACCACACAGGACCCTTTATCCCAAAGTCACTACACTCACGAGCAGGCAGTAAGACAGAGAATTCCCAAACCACAGGGAATGCTTTAACAATTTATGTAGACGCTTCCGCCACAATCGAAAATGGAGTTAGGATTACTGGTTGTGGAATTTACGTGGAAGACGCACAGGGACGCCCACTAGAAGAGATCTCTTTAAAATTGCCCGGCCACCTAGGTTCACAAGCAGCAGACCTCGCAGCCATAGCCAATGTAATTCAGCACCCCGACTCTTTTCCAACACCCGCAGACATACACTCGGACAGCCTGTATGTGTCAACAGCTTAACAGAATTCCTGCCATTGTGGGAATCTTGAGGTTTTGTTTCAGCCGATGGAAAACCCCTACCCTCTGCCCCATTGTTAAAGCACATTCTCAGGACAGCCTCAGACCGCACATACGGTATCATTAAAGTAAGAAGCCATCATCGCTCCCCCCCACCCGGTAATGTAAAAGCAGACGCCTTAGCCAAAGTAGGATCACGCCATGGTCACTTCTGGCAGCCACCCAATACACTCAGTCCAGGTTTCCCAGACCAATATTGAGGATCTATCCCAAGCCCAAAAAGCAGATGACACCCTCAAACAGGTTTTAGACGGCACCTTCCCAGCCTATGATAAATGGAAGGACGCGCTGACTGTACAGGACGGCATTGTTTTAAAAAACGGAATTTATGTGGTCCCCACCCAGGACAGAAACCAGCTCATTTACCAATTTCATGATGGACACGGACATCAGGGGATAGACAATCCCATTGCCCATTTAAGACCTTTGTGTTGGTGGCCTGATTTAAAAAGCGATGTATCCCATTATGTCGAGAATTGCCTTATCTGTGCTCAGAACAATCCTGAACATTACTCAAAGAAAGGACAATTACGTCACACCCGACCTGTCAATGGCCCTTGGTCAAATTTGCAACTCGATTACATTGGCCCCCTTCCCCCCTTGCAGAAATGGTTTCAAGTACTTGTTGGTTGTAATCAACAGGTTCACTAAATGGGTAGAAGCATTTCCCTCACGGACAAACACAGCAAAGGCCACCGCTAAGATTTTGACCCAACAGATATTTAGACGCTGGGGTCTCCCCCTCAGCATTGAGTCAGACCAAGGTTCCCTCTTCACCGGCAGAGTCATGCAAAATGTTTTTAAATTTTTGGGATCAGGCAGGAACTCCATGTAGCATATCACCCCAATCCAGTGGCATTGTCGAGAGAATGAATCGAACTTTAAAAGCGACCATTAGGAAGATGGTGCAACAGGACAATACCACATGGGACACAATCCTCCCATCTGCTCTCATGTTTAATCGGAACACCATTTCCAGTTCAACAGGTTTCACCCCCCACACTCTCATGACCGGACGGCCCATGAAGGGTATTGAATATTTATTCGGCCTTGATTTGGCAAACCCCACAGTAACCGCCCTCACCCACGAAAAAGCAGTCCAACAGGTTACAGATAACATTAAAGCGCCATATCTCGCTGCAGCTGTCTGGTTAGGTGCTAGAAGGAAGCAGAGTAAACCCTGCTTTGACAAAACCATCCACCCCGTAGAGTACACAGTCGGTCAGCAAGTAATGGTTTAATTTTACAACCCCAGTTCTTTCCTCTCCCCCAAATTTGCGGGTCCCTACTCCATTTCTGACCAAGTGAGCCCCTCCGTGTACAAGATAACGGACCCCAACGGCAAAACTGGTTGGTTCCACATCAACCAACTCAAAGTCTACAGATCACAATGTAGGCACTCCCACTGGCATAGGAGACGATTCCGCCCCGCCCATCGACAACCTAGTCCGACCCCTACGCCAACCCTCCCCCAGCCATGTCGGCATTTATCCCTTCTCCACGTCCACAGACCCGAACTTGTCTCAACCTACAGGTAAGGACTTTCACCTCGAACTTGACTCCGACAGCGAGAGCCTCCCGGATTTGATTACTATCCCTGAACACTGACGCAATCTCTGTACCCCCAGTCACCCCAGCCCCCGGAACCACGACTTAGATATCTTTGACCCCCTATATGCCCTCCCCCAGCCACCGCCACAGCCACCACCCAACGACAGTAACTTGCCCTCCACTCCACCACCCCTGCGCCTCACGACAACCAAGCCCCCCTTTGGCACCGCGACAACTCTTGCAGACTAGTAAGACACAACGATTCGGCTTATCCGACGGCCTACGCGGCCATGGCACAGAAAGGCAGACACGGGTCTGGCAACCGGGAGATGATGATGATTCAGATACTGACTGTCGTTTCGGTGATGCTTTTACAACACTGTTTGCCGCAGACCCCTGAGGTGTCCAGATGATGAGAAAGAGACACCGCTTAAGTATTAAGATGTCCTAATTTTTGATGGAACCTGCCCGCCTTTTTCCTTCTTCTTTTTTCTACAACATGGTTTTAATTTATGGCGCCCGAAACAAAATTACTCTTCGGATTCAAGGGTATGATGCCCAATGACAGTTAAAGGCACAAGTTTGTCGGAAAACAGATCACTGTTCTCCCAGTCTTTGTGATAAGTTTCCACACAACTACAAACTCTTACCGACCACTCAGGTCACCCAGGTAGGGAGTAACGGCACTGATCCCCGCCCTACCTGAGGACCCCAAATGCATCCGGTCAGTTAAGCTCGGGTAGTGGAGTAACGGCACTAATCCCTGCCCTACCCAGGGATTCTACCCATTCGTGTCCTGCAGCGGCCCACACGCACCTCATGTTCCCCTCGCTTCATACGCTCTGGAATGGTTCTCTACACTCTACACTGTCTTTGGTAGGCCTTCGTTTCACCTTCTCTGCTCTCCCTTTGGTTGTGGTTTAAAGAATGCATTTTGCCATGTTCTGTACGCTCAACCCTTCTTTCCTTTACCTTCCGCGACCCCTGGTCGCTCCCTACCTGCTATTTACACATATGACACAATTGGTTGCTATACACGCGAACTACTCTGAACCCTGGGACGAAACTCAATAAACCTGGCCGCCCTGAAATTCGGCTGGTTGAGATAAGCCTCTACCTCCCATGGTTGTGATTGAAGACAAGACTGGTCGGAGAGTGGTCCGCCCACTCCCCGCATCGACCACAAGCTGCGAGAGTCTCAGTACTTAAAAAAATTTCATTTCTAGTGTCTCCAAAATGGTATTTCAAAAAGAAAAATGAGGGAGTCACACATGGTGACAATCATAACGGGTAATTGGAGTAAGGAGAGAAAGACTAATAAAACGAGATATTAACCGAAGATAATAACAGATACTGTGCTTGCACGCCCAGGATTACACAGAAAACAGCAAACACAGGATGAAGCAAGGACTGCTGAGCGGCGTTTGGATCATCGCTGGACATCTCCAACTGCGCGCGCAACGGACTGTTTTAACAAACACTACACCAGCCCCGAACACTACCACACAACAGACCACCACCAGCCCGGACACTACACCACACATAAAGACAGACATCGAGACCCCTACTTGGTGCGAAAACATTGCCCCTTTCATACATAGTAGAGGCCCTTCTAGTAATTGCAATAATCTGCAGTCAGACACGCCGTCTCCGTAAATGGTGAGCAAAAGCCTCCCCAATATATACAGTCTCCGAGACCCCTTCTTTGGAATTCAACAAAACTAAATTCATGTACTAATCGCTGCTGAGAATAAACCATGCACCTCTTTAACTTTATTAGGATTAAATAGGAATGTGATGCTGCTGTTTTAAACTTTGTACTGTACATAAGTTCTTTGATATTCGCCAGCAGCATGAGAATAGCTTAGATAGTGTTAGCTAGAGATCAACTGTGCGGATAAATTAAATGTTTTATAGTGGCCGTTAGAGATTAATTAATTTATGAATGCATTAATGAAATATTAGGTAAATGCCCAAACCATAGGATAGAGTAGAGTAGAACCTTGCCTTGACTAAGGGTGACAGGCCCACCAAGGATGAACAGGGATCGATAGTGTAATCAACCACGCTTCGTGTTCAGGATCAAGAGGACAGGATGTAGCCATCTAAGATGGCCACATGCAAAGGACCATGGGAATTATGGCCAACCCAGGATTCAGACAGAGACAGAGCCTATGTGTATCTGAAACACAGGTCACCAGGCCTGATCGAAACCCCCGCTCGTTTGCATTTCAATGGCTCATTTTCCCAGGACAATAGAACTTCAATCAAGCAACCGGTTAGAGCCACAGACTGATCGGCCCCACTCCCTTTACTCAGAGAGCCCAACTGCTAAGGTCAATGACCGCTAAGGACCCACCAAGGCACCTGCCCCTTTATTGGCCGAAATCGAAGACAGTGATCCGAGCCCTATCGAACTATTGGGTCCAAGGTTAAGAACCGCCCCAAAGAAGGCAAAATCCCAGGAGGATGAAAGAGAGCACGGCCATGCGTTCCGTCTCTTTTGGATCAGGCCTGTGCCAAACTGTAGCAGGAACAGCCAGCAAAGTTCAAGACCAACGATCACTACCTGACGGATGAGCCCAGCAGCGACAGAACCACTTTCTTTGAACCAGCCAAGTGAAATCCAGATAAAGGCCTTATCCATTTGCACAGTGCCGGTCACCGTGAAATTAAGTATAGGTTATTGTAGCTGAAAGGTGTAGTTTAACTCGGAGTAGATATTGTGTTTGCATGGCGAGGTAACTCTTGTGTATGTAAATAAACCATATTTTGAACTAACTAACTGGTTGTGTGGTCATTTGATCGATATAAGGGAAGGCTTGTGGTTCACCAACATTATCATTAATATTAACAACAGTATTGGCGACGCTGTTGGGATCAAAATGAGCAACAAGGGAAGATCCGCAGAGGAGATGAGGTCAGCACCAGTCCTGGGAACAATGGCTTGATGCTCAGTGGTGGAGTCATGCTCCAAGGAGAGGTAGGAGGAAGTGTCTGAGAGTTGGCGCTCAGCCTCTGTGAGGTAGAGGTCAGTTTGGGAGGCAGCAACAGGCCCACCCTTGTCACCCGGGTGTGATGACAAAGTCAGGGTTTGACCTGAGAGAGCAAAGTGTCAGCCAGTTCAGAAGGAGACAGGTTAGAATGGGTGAGAGGAGCAGAGAAATTGAGACGGTCAATGTCACACCAACAGTTCTGAATTAAAAGATCAAGAGCAGGAAAGTAGCCGGAGGGAGGGGTCCAGATGGAGGGAGAATACTGGAGGTGGGTAAATGAATTTGTTGAACGGGGGGAGAACTCCGGCCCAAAGAAATGAGCACGGAGCCCAAGGTGGCAGAAGAAGAGTTCAGCATTGGGTTGAGCCCGAAATTCATTGAGGTGGGTGTGTAAGGACATGAAACTGAGCCCTTTGCTGACTACAGCACGTTCAGCCTCAGAGAGAGGAAGGTCAGAGGGTATGGTGAATACAAGGCAAGAGCTGGGATTAGAAAGGATGGGGAACATTGAGGAACATTGTTGGGTTGGATGTCATTTGAAAATGGTGCCAACTCATGAGGTTCTGTCAGCCGATGCAGACATTCCTGCACTGACCCACATCCACCATCTAATTGGATCGGCCCACTGATCAGTTCTGCTAATTGGTGGGCCACCGCGTGATCGCGGTTACCCAGCCCTATCCAACCTGCTTGATGTCATAATGTCCACTCATGTATATCATGAGATGCAGACAGGCAGTGACTGACACACAGATAACCAATGAACACACACGACACAGAACAACCAATCACCAGACAGGACACCACCACTATAAAGCCCACAGGGCATTAAGGTTCTCCCTCTCTCACAGGACACAGCTACTGAGATAGTCACAGTGCACAAGCCAGTGAACATCATCGCCATGTGGTAGAGAGCTAGTCTGGTCAAGCCAGTAGGAGGTTATCAGTTAGGTTAATAGAGTGTCAACCCACAGCAGATTATGTACAGCAATCAGCAAGTTCAATAAAACAGTGTTGGACCATCTCCTGTGTGGGAAGCCTGTTTCTCGTTTCGCTGCATCCAGTTGCAGTCGATGTTAGACCAACACAGATAACACATCATTTGAGAGGCCCGACCAACACCCGGCTCAGCCAACGGAACCACTATCAAACTCTACACTGCTGGCTGCCACAGGTAGGCCCAATCACCTTTGAAAGTTCTAGAGCCAACACTCTAGAGCAGTAGAGCACTCTAGAGCACTCTAGGTTCTAGAGCAGCTGAACCAAACAATTTAATCCCCAGGTCAACTGTCCTAACATGGAACGCAGCCCAAAACCGTGTGTGATTTCTATGTCTGACCCCTCATATCTGCCAAATTGAAATGTTTGATCAATGGGAACAAATTCGGTCAACTCCTGGAGCCCTTCCTATGCCAGCCTGGTTCACGTATTCACACAGTCAACTATCTCGGACAGGCTAACTTTGATCTTCAAACAAATTCTCAGTGAGGAGATGGCAATCATATTTTTCCTTTGCAAATTGTTTTGTGATTTTGGGTGTGATTATAACTGGCAGAGGGTTTAACCACAGGCAGTGTTGGCACGGCCAATTAAGCATCAGTGTTACAAAAGAAAAAACATCTCAACGAACAGCATGTGGAAATGTGCCAATACCCCACGATGAACATGAAAAAAAAATGAAGAAGGCGTTTGACAGGAGAACTTGCCAAAAATCTGCCACTGCTTGACTAGGTGCTCACTGACACAGCTCCCAGGACTTTACCCTGCTCAGGAATCTTCTTACCTGGGAAAGACGTCCTCAACATCATGGAACCATTAGTGACAGGCAAACACAAGCCTGACCCCTCCATGGGCTAGAGGTCAAATCATTAAATATAAGGGCTGCGGTAAACAGTAAAGGAGAACCTTGTCTCTTTCAAATAAATGTGTTTAGGTTTTAACGTTTATCTTGTTCACGGTAGAAGACTGATTGGTTAATGAAGATTAGAAATAGGTTTATGGTAAATTAGCGCCTGGCTCAAAGAGCGTTTGTCAAGGATCTTGGGGTATTTTATGATGTTGAAGGTGCTATGTGAAGGCAAGTGGTTGTTGTGTTATTGTGTTCCTAATCTCCTTCCCATTTACCTTGGGACAGGACGAGCTCCTCAACCAAGATGCTAACCGTCACGTAGCCCACACTGTTTTTAACTAACTTCAACATACGCAGCTCATTCGTTTGCTGGGGGTTTCAAGGCACACCACCCAACAATACACAAGTGCCGTGACTTGGCTCTCCGAGTTGGACTTCGACATGCAAACCTGCAAAATATCATCTGTGAGAAAAAGAAAACGTTATTATTTTAAACACCTCGATGGGGCCTCCCTCAACCGTCCAAAGTCAAGCAAATGCAAACCCACTGTGTGCATTCTGTCCTCACAATCTGCACTCCTTACAGGGGGCAATCAGGAAACAGCATCGCACAATCTGATATCCGCGAGTGCAGACTGAACCCGTGGTGGAATCATAGAATTTACCGTGCAGAAGGAGGCCATTCGGCCCATCAAGTCTGCACCGGCTCTTGGAAAGAGCACCCACTTAAGTGCACACCTCCACCCCATTAGTAACCCCACCTAACCTAAGAGCAATTTAGCATGGCCGATCCACCTAACCCGCACATCTTTGGACTGTGGCAGGAAACCGGAGCACCCGGAGGAAACCCACGCAGACACGGGGAGAACGTGCAGACTCCGCACAGACAGTGACCCAAGCCGGGAATCGAACCTGGGACCTTGGAGATGTGAAGCCACTGTGCTAACCACTGTGCTGCCTTGCTGCTCATTTCAATGACAGTGGAATTAGTGGGGAGCACATCACCCAGGATCACTGAGGTGCGAACTTTCTTGCCACAGTCAATTATCCTTCCAAATCTCACTGCCTCATCTCAACGAGACCTGTTTTCCCTGTGCACTCAGTTAACCAGTTTCTCAATTTTAACATTTTTGTCCTTGTGTTCAAATCCATCCCTGGCCTCACCCACCTCCCTATCTGTGTGACCTCCTCCTTTCCCCACAACCCACCACAATTTCTGCCACCCCCCCCCCCCCCCCCCCCCAATTCTGGCCTTTTACAGTTTCCAACTCTCCACCATTGGGCCCTAAATTTTGGAATTCCCTCCCCCCGAAACCTCTCCACCTCTTGCTCCCCTTCTCAAAGATGCTCCTTAAAACCTAGCTCTGTGGCCGAGCTTTCCGTCCCCTGTCCCGATATCTGTTTTTTTTTGACTCAGTGTCAAATGTTGTTTGGGAAAACATCTGTGAAATAACTTGTGGCGTTTTACTGCCTTGAGGGTGCTATATAAATGCAGGGTGTTGTTGGTGTCTGACAAACAGCCTTGAGGAGATGTACCGAGTAACTGCTGGACTTGTGCAGTTCTACAAAGCAGCTACCAGCACATTCACGAGAATATGGCAGAAATCTCAGCAACTTTACCATTGTTTACAGGAAGGTCAAGGCTGCGTTTTAATCTTCAGCATAAAGGAAAAGGGCCATTGACCTCTCTAACATACTGAGTCCCACAGTCTATACCATCTCCTGAATCGCTACATTGAATTATTGGTTTGACGTCTTTGAGTTTACGGGATGCAGACAGAATCTAAACCATGTTTGTTCCTGTAACTTGTGCGTACTGACTAATAACTCACTTCTGGCCACAGAATCATCGAATGGTTACAGCACGGAGGGAGGCCATTCTGCCCGTCCGAGCCATGCTGGCGCTCTGCAAGAGCAATTTAGTTAGTCCCATTCCTATACCCATTCCACATTGCCCTGCGTTCTTTTCTCTTTAATTAGTGTCAGATAGTTCTTGACCATTCTGTGATTCTGAACTGATCAGCAATGGTACCAATTTCTAGCAGCAGAGTGTGTGTTTGTGTGTGTCTGTGTGGATGTGTGTCTATGTATGCGAGTATGTATTGTGTGTGTTCATTATTTAATATTACAAAATATTTACAGCACAGAAACAGTCCACTCGGCCCAACTAGTCCATGCTTTGGTTTCTGTTCCCCACAAGTCTCTTTCCACCTCCACTTCATCTCACCTCATCAATCCTTTCTCACTCCTGTGTTTAGCTAGCTTCCCCTGAAACGTGTCTACATTTTTTTCCCCGCACAAGAGGTGGACAATGGAAGTGCTTCAAAGTCACTTCAAGAAATGCAACATAGACATCAGCACCTGGGAGACTCTTGCTCAGAAGAGGAAACGTCCTGATGGAAGGGACACAATTCTTCGCGGACAAACGACGCCAAGTGGAGGCCCGGAAAAGGAGCCTGGGAAAGGAATACCAGCGATCTACAGGCCAATTACTGATCCCATCTTCCGGAAACACCTTTTAAGTCTGCGGTTGAAGATGTGCCTCTAGGATTGGGCTCATCTGCCACACAAGGACCCACAGAACACATGATTAGTAGCACAGAGTTTCTTAGGTGGACAATCATACTCGTTCGCGAATGGTTGCTGAACAAGACGAAGACTACTTTATATTTATTTTCCTGAGTTCTGGCCTCTTCACAATGTGGAAAAATTATCTCTCCAGATACACGATCACACCCTTCCCTAATAAAATCATCCAAGCTTACACACCAGGGGAAGAGACAGGGGAAGAGCTTGGAAAATGTAGTCATGCCGAGTCCCACATCCAAATGTTTTGTCCGTAACCCTGTAAAAAAATTTTCCTCGTGTGTTTTCACTCTGAGCGGAAGTGATCTGGAGGCGTGGCCCACGCCATCATGCTGATGCGGCAGGACCGAAAATGCCGGCAGCTGGGAATCCCGAGGTCAGGCGTAATTTTTAATGTTCGGCCTAATTTCCAATAGGCAACACAGGAATGACCCCCACATTCCCACGGAGCCCCCACCCCACTACCCCGCCAACAATCAAGGCACCCCCGTCTCGAAGACAAGGGGACCATGGACACGGCCCCCCAACCAATAAGGGGAACCCCCCCCCCTATGGAGCTCACCGGAGGGGTTCCCCCCATCCTGCCCCCAGCCCCCTGGCACTGCCCCCTGGCACAGCCCTGTGACACTCTGGCACTGCAACCTAGCAGTAGGGGGAAAGTGTCGGGGGCAGTGCCAGGGAGCAGTGCCAGGGCAATGCCAGGATACTGCCCAAGCATGTCCCTACCATCCTGGGGGCCATACCGACCTGCACAGGTCCCTTTGTCTGGTTCCCATTTTCAAAAAAGCAATTGTAAACCTTGCCGACATGATGTCACCGACCAGGGGGCCAGGGACTATCGGGAAGCGAGATCTCGCCGGCAAGATTCTCACTCTTGCGCTATTTTGCACCCACGTCGCTGTTTGCACTCAGAGCGAAATCAGGAGCAAAAACAGGGCATCTGAGTGAACAGGTTTCTTCTCGTCTCAAGCACCAGATTAGTTGGCAGTGATTTGAAATCTCGGACTCAGTGAAGGGAATAGTATATCTCCCTCTATCCAAATCTCTCACCGTCTTGTAAAGCTCCATTAGGTCACTTTTTAAACTTCTCTGTTAAAAGGAGAACTCTTCCAAACCCTCCTCATAATGGAGGCCTCCCCATCCTTCAAGGTAAAACCTTGTCTGTGTCATAATATCCACTCATGGGTATAATGAGATGCAGACAGGCAGTGATTGACACACAGGATAACCAATGAACACACACGACACAGAACAACCAATCACCAGACAGGACACTACCACTATAAAACACACGAGGTATTAAGACTCTGCCTCTTCTCACTGGATACAGCTACAGAGATAGTTAGAGAGCACAAGGCAATAAGCACCTTCTCCATGTGGTAGAGAGCTAGTCTGGTCAAGCCAGTCTGAGGTTATCAGTGAAGATTAATAGAGTGTCAACCCACAGCAGATTATGTACAGCAACAAGCAAGTTCAATAAAACAGTGTTGGACCATCTCCTGTGTCGGTAGCCTGATTCGAGTCTCACTGCATCCAGTTGCAGTCGATGTTACACCAACATCAGTCTGTTCCTCCAGGCCTTTAACCGAATAACTGTGTCATCTTAAAGACCTTGATTAGGTCTCTCAAGGCAGGTTCGATTCTTTTTTTTTTTTTAATTTTTTTTTTTTATAAATTTAGAGTACCCAATTATTTTTTCCAATTAAGGGGCAATTTAACGTGGCCAATCCACCTATCCTGCACATCTTTTAGGTTGTGGGGGTGAAACCCACGCAGACACGGGGAGAACGTGCAAACTCCTCACGGACAGTGACCCAGAGCCGGGATTCGAACCCGGGTCCTCAGCGCCGTAGGCAGCAATGCTAACCACTGCGCCACCGTGCTGCCCCCAGGTTCGATTCTTGAAAAAACATTTGATATATTAAACGTTCGAGCACCGAGATTCGATTTCCTCATTCGCAGGCTTCCCAAACCCCTCAAATCCAGTCCACCATTCTACTTATAAACCTTAATTTTAGAACATAGAACAGTACAGCACAGAACAGGCCCTTCGGCCCTCGATGTTGTGCCGAGCCATGATCACCCTACTCAAACCCACGTATCCACATTATACCCGTAACCCAACAACTCCCCCTTAACCTTACTTTTTTTAGGACACTACGGGCAATTTAGCATGGCCAATCCACCTAACCTGCACATCTTTGGACTGTGGGAGGAAACCGGAGCACCCGGAGGAAACCCACGCACACACGGGGAGGACGTGCAGACTCCGCACAGACAGTGACCCAGCCGGGAATCGAACCTGGGACCCTGGAGCTGTGAAGCATTTATGCTAACCACCATGCTACCGTGCTGCCCCTTGGGATAACCTTCTCTTTAAACGTGCCCCCATTCTTTCCTTTGCCACTGCGATTATTTTCAGCTGTTTCTTAATTGCTGTTGGTTTCAGTTTACTCGAGATTTCTGGGTTAAATTGTAATAACTGGGAAAAAAAAAAGGAATCTATTTTTATTGTGAGTTAATTAACTTTCAAATGCCTTTTGGAAAGTACCATTTATCGCAGCCTGTGAAGTAACGTTAAACGGCAGTTATCACGTTTAATGTCATTGCAATTAATTATTAATGTACTGTGAAATTAATATAAATACGAGAGGGTAAAAACAAGACTGTTGAGAAATGTATGTGAAACGAGCTTTGCTCGTCTCAATCCAGTTTTTTTTTCCTAATTAATTCCCGGGATGAGGACCTTGCAGCCAAGGACAGCTTTTGTTGCCCACCCATACTTGCTCCAAGAAGCTGTTTGTAGCACACCTCCTTCAACCAGATTGGCAGTAGGTTGAAATAATAATCTTAGTGTCACAAGTAGGCTTACATTAACACTGCAATGAAGTTATTGTGAAAAGCCCCTAGTCGCCACATTCCGGCGCCTGTTCGGGTACACAGAGGGAGAATTCAGAGTGCCCAATTCACCTAACAACACGTCTTTCGGGACTTGTGGGAGGAAACCGGAGCACCCGGAGGAAACCCACGCAGACACAGGGGGAACGTGCAGACTCCGCACAGATAGTGGCCCAGGCCGGGAATCGAACCTGGGACCCTGGCGCTGTGAAGCAACAGTGCTAACCACTGAGCCACCATGCTGCCCAAATGACCAAGTGCCCAGCTGGGCCATCGCAGGGGGCACCATGTGGGTCTGGGACTGTACGCGGCCCAGTCTCATACTTACTTTGATAATGCTCTGACGAAGCGGCCTGGGGTGTTTTATGTCAAGCGGGCATCAAGCCCTTGTCTTTTGCTGCTGTGGCGGTTTGGCCAAAGCTCCCCCGCAGCTTTTGCATCTGAGGCTTTTTCGACAAGGACTGCAGACGTTCGAAAGCAAGTCAGGCTGCTCCGAGGTTAATGTGCTTCAGGTGATGAGCAGTTTACCGGAGGGAAAGATTGAAGGAGTCTTCCTGACTACCTGGTCATTGTGATTGTAATACTGCCATCAAGTGGAAAGCACAACAACTACAACGGAGTTCTCTTCAACCCTTCACAAAATACCGACTGAACAGAAGAACATTCAGTGCGCTTGTCGGCTAGAGGCCGCGGGGACCATTCCAGCACCAAGATTAAGGTTTGATATTTACCGGGGCAGCTGCAAAATCTCCATCCTGTCGTGCTAACGTGTTTGGGCTCGATGAAATTTAAGAAGAATACCTCGTGCTGATAAAGATCATTGGTCTTCGGTAGTTAGGCTCCAGCCTTGTGAGCCAATCACAGATGCTGCGGGGAAGGTGGGGCCCACTCCAGCACCATGATGAGAGAGTGCGAATGTGGGTGGTTTCCATCTTTCATGTGAGACGTTAATCACTGAGACCCCCATCTGTCTTCTCCCGGGTACCCTGTGTGGTAGTATGACTAGGGGTATTACGGTACCTAGGAGTGTGACCTGCCATTGGTGCAGAAGGCTCACTGCCCATTGGCCCAAGTGTTGTGTTCTCTGTATTCCCATTGGTCGAGAGGAAGGTAGCTCCGCCTACAAGGTGGGGTATAAGAATCCGTGTGCCCCAGCAGCCAGGTCATTTCTGTATTCCTGCTGCTGGGCACACTTCTTGTAGATTAAAGCCTTCGCTTCGGACTACTCCTTCATTTCCGTGTCCATTGATTGCACATCACCCTGTCCGATATTTAATCCCCCAACCAACATAATTTCGTCAGAAAGCAAGCCAGTGCTATTTACGGGGGCTTGTCATGCACGGCCTGCCGTAGTGTCAACATCGCAAGGAAGACGTCGCATGGAAAGCATTTTGAGGTGTCCCAAGGTTGCAATATAACTGCAAGCCTGTCTTTGCTTGGCTTATTTTCACACCAGATATAGTCCATGCTGACTGAACCATCGTCAGGGGACTTTTAAAGTCAATTTTAACCAGAGATTTTTTTTAAAAACCCAGGAGAGGAGAATCACACAGCTTTGAAATGATGTAAATAAGGCCCCCAAAAATTAATGAATATCGACTTGTCATGGTTTGACAGAAGGACAGGAAAATGCTGCACTCTTCAATAATATCTCATGATTATTCAGGGTGAATATTCTTCCTGATTGATCACACTATCGAACAGACATCTGTGTTTTTGTGGAATTGAAAGGAGCTCCCATTTGTCATGTAGAAGACAACAGGACAAGGGGTCAAAGGTGAATCCGGCCCAAAAACCTGAGGTGATTAAAACCCAAATATCCCCAAAGCTATTAAGCGGCTAGACCGACTTTAATTCATTTAGCAAACATCAAATGGCTGCTCTTGAGCTCTGAGAGGTCAAGTGTCAGAGCTCAAATGTCAAAGAGCAGGTGACCAAGGTCATCCTCCTTTAACATCTCAATTACGAAGCTCAGGTGGCCAGACCTAATGGCGTCTGCATGGCCAGTTATTACACTCTGATTACCAAATGTTTGCAGACAGATAAACGATTCCAACACAACCTACTGAGAGAGAGAGACAAAACCAAATTAACATTAACATTGGTCAATTAATATTTGAACAGAGGGAGGCCATTCGGCCCCTCACGTCTGTGCTGGCTCTTTGAAAGACCAAACCAATTGGCCGATCCCATTCTGCTACATTTTTCCCTGCAAGATCTTCCCCTTCAATTCTCCTTGGATGCCCACCAGCAATCCCTGACCACCTACCCCATCTCAGCACTCATGTGAGTCATAGCTCATAGAATTTACAGTGCAGAAGGAGGCCATTCGGCCCATCGAGTCTGCACCAGCTCTTTGAAAGAGCAAACCCTATCCAAGCCCACACCTCCACCCTATCCCCATAACCCAGTAACCCCACCCAACACGAAGGGCAATTTTGGACACTAAGGGCAATTTCGCATGGCTAATCCACCTAACCTGCACATCTTTGGACTGTGGGAGGAAACCGGAGCACCCGGAGGAAACCCACGCACACACGGGGAGAACGTGCAGATTCCGCACAGACAGTGATCCAAGCCGGGAATTGAACCTGACACCCTGGAGTTGTGAGGGAGTTGTGCTAACCACCATGCTACCGTGCTGCCCTTGAATTGGAATTCACCTGTGACATCTCCCCCCCGCCTCCCCCCCAATGAGCCAGTACACAACTTTCCTCCTGATGCGACTGTAACCCGCTCTTGCCTCATGACCTACCATGTGCAGATCCTGACTCTATACTAATCTCTGAGGTATGCACAGAGCCGCCCTCCAATCAGCCGGCTGCCATCATCAGATCAAGTTTTAATAAGGACACGGGGAATAAAATAAAGAAATTCGGTTTATTTGCGGTCCCACTATATACAACTTCCGGTGGATCCCAACCGGGTCTCTTTCCGCTCGATGCGTTACTAGCCGAACTTTTTTGCCCAACTAAGTGGAGTTCCCACTCCCCTCCATGGGGGAGCTTGTACTCAGGGAGAACCACAGGAAATATAATCATTCCCACCCCGTAAGTCCTGCGCAGGATATTACATTCCCTCCTCCCCAACGTCCGAAGGCCCCCTCTGCGGCCAATGAGGAGGAGAAGGAGGAACAGGCGGAGGTCGTTGGACTCCCTGTGGCTGCGCTAAATCATCGGGCACCTCATGCACCGGGTCAGTCGCCGTATACCTCGCAGGGCGACAGGAGGCGGCTAAACCGTTGAATCTGCATCCGAGACCTCAGACGTCTGCGCCTCCAAGTTTGAAGACGACGGTACAATGTCGGGCATGTCAGCGGCGACACAGGTTGGTACGGCAGTGGAGTCAGAGGATCCAGGGCAGGTTTCGTCCGAAATGACCAACTTCCATGAGCAAATATGATCCAAATGCCGCCTCGTTAGTTGCCCCTGAACCCGAACCTGATGAGAGACTGGTCCTGTTTTATGGACGACAAGCCCAGAGAGCCAGCGAGGACCAGCGGTGAGGTTACAAACAAACACGACGTCATCAGGTGCAAAGCCCCTGCAACACCTGGTTACAGTGCACCTACACCTGGTTACGGTGCACCAACACCTGGTTACGGTGCACCTACACCTGGTTACGGCACACATACACCTGGTTGCGGTGCACCTATACCTGGTTACGGCACACCTGCACCTGGTTATGGTGCACCTACACCTGGTTACGGTGCACCAACACCTGGTTACGGCACACCTACACCTGGTTACGGTGCACCTACACCTGGTTACAGCGCACCTACACCTGGTTACGGTGCACCTATACCTGGTTACGGCACACCTACACCTGGTTACGGCACAGCTACACCTGGTTACGGCACACCTACACCTGGTTACGGCACACCTACACCTGGTTGCGGTGCACCTATACCTGGTTACGGCACACCTGCACCTGGTTACGGTGCACCTACACCTGGTTACGGCCCACCTACATCTGGTTACGGTGCACCTACACCTGGTTACGGCCCACCTACGCCTGGTTACGGCGCATCTTTGCGTCGATGTCTGGGAGAAGCAAATTTATTCAGCTACGAAGCCAACGACTCATGAGCATCGCAGCGGGGGCCAACCCAGTTACTGCGTGGTCCTGTACTAGACTAAAACATGTGCCAGCTGGGTGTCCATCGAGCCTGAAGTCTGCTTCTTTAGCCCCCTTTAACCCTCTGTATGGCCCTCGCTGGCTTTTAAAGCAGACCAAGCAGGCCAGCAGCACGGTTCGATTCCCGTACCAGCCTCCCGGACAGTAACTTCATTGAAGCCTACTCGTGCCAATAAGCGATTTTCATTTTTTTTTCTACCAAGCCATTTGATGCTAGATGCTATAGGGAAAATCCCATTGCCTTTCATTAAAGCGGCAAATCCTTCACTCGTGAAAGAGGCTCCGTCATCTGTTACAAGCACCCCCAGGATTCCGTGGATGGTAAAAGAAATGTGCAATCACTCGCGATTGCTCGGGAGGTGATAGTCGCCATCTTGAGGACTTCCAGCCAGTTGGAGTGAGCGTCGACCAGGCAGAGAAACATCAAACCCAGGAATGGACCTGTGAACTTGGCATGTATGCGAGCCCGAGGGCGCCTGGGCCACTCCCAAGGGTGTAGGGGTTGCCGCTGCTTGGAGCTTCTGGTGCTCCTGACAGGTGGAGCACTGTTGAGCCAACATCTCAAAACCCATGTCCACACGCGACCACTGGACATAACCTGTCACCAGCATCTTATTTTCGGACACTCCTTCAGCCGAGTGCGGGAACATCCCACGTCTCAACGACTGGACCTTCGCCCAGAGGCCGGAGTCACTGCAGCGGTCATTCCGGGCCGTGGGGATACCAGGTCAGGGGCGATACCCCTAACGTTCACTTCCATCCCTTGTGTCGCCTGGATGCAGCGTTCTGAGCTCTCTGGGACAAAGTGATCTGCCGCGCCTGTTGAAATGTCAGGGCGGTTTCACCCAAAAGCTTTTTCTGTGTTTCCATGTTATTTATACCGCAGACCAAACGATCACAGAGCATATCTAATAAAGCAGTTCCATATTCACAAAACGTGACTATTCCCGGAGCTGTGATATGAACTTGGTGACCAGGGGACCGCTCCACCGTATTAAAATGATACCTTTGAATGATCACTGACGGGGTTGGGTTTAAGTGCTGCACCACAGGTGCCATGAGTAGTTTGAATAAGTTTGTATCTGGTGCGGCCGGGTATGTAAGACTCCTGATCACTCCGAACGTTTGCACCCCGAAGGCCGTCAACAGTATGACCGTCTGGCGCGTGTTCTCTGTGATATTGTTGGCCCGGATGAAGTAACGCACCCTTTCTGCAGACAGGCTCCTGTCTTCAACACAGCGTCAAATGCATCCAATCGCCCAAACAGGGGCATGGCAAAATAATTGGTTCCGACTCTGGTCCAGCAAATCGGGGAGGTGGCTCAGTCGAGTAGGTCGCAGTGTTGACAGCAGACCAGTTTACTCCTCACCGCCAGTTTAATAAGGACACTGGGAGCCCACACCCGTTAAAATTAAGAAATTTGGTTTATTTACAGCTACGCTACATACAACTCCTGGTAGATCCCTACCGGGTCTCTCTCTGGTTGGTGCTTAATGGCCGACATTGTACACAGAACTAAACGGAGTGCCCCTACCCCTCAGCGGGGGAGCTCGTAATCCCGTGAGAACCACAGGGAAGATAATAATTCCCGCACCATAGGTCCCATGCTGGATATTACAAGAATGATAGCGGTTCTTCAATAGAAGTCTCATGTAACGCTTGACTTTCCTCCTGACAGTGCAGTGTCCGGCTCGGTGGAACTTTTAGGCATCTGAAAATAGAAAACCAGAAGGGGAGGGTTTGTGTGCAGGAGGGGGGGGGGGGGGGGGGGGGGGGGCAGCAAGAAGCTGATGGTCTCACCATCTGCAGCCTACACTTCATTCCAGCCAATCGGATGAGGGAGTTGAGAAGAGGAATACCATTATATTGAATCCTCATTAACACAACACCCTGTATGCTTCATCCGATGCCGGTGCTTATGTAGTTACATTGTGTACCTTGTGTTGCCCTACTATGTATTTTCTTTTCTTCCCTTTTCTTCCCATGTACTTAATGATCTGTTGAACTGCTCGCAGAAAAATACTTTTCACTGTACCTCGGTACACGTGACAATAAACAAATCCAATCCAATCCCACAGCATGTGTGACAGCCGCCACCTGGTGCAGATCATTATGTCATACAAACAGCTCCCATAGTGCAGCCACGCCTAGCCTCCTCTGGTTCTACTCTTTTTAAAATTTAGAGTACCCAATTCATTTGTTTCCAATTTAGCGTGGCCAATCCACCTACCCTGCACATCATTTTTGGATTGTGGGGGCGAAACCCTCGCAAACACGGGGAGAATGTGCAAACTCCGCACAGACAGTGACCCAGAGCCGGAATCGAACCTGGGACCTCGCCGCTGTGAGGCAACAGTGCTAAACCACTGTGCCACCGTGCCGTCCTCCTCTTGTTCTACTCTGTTCACTCCTTCATGTGTGACCTTCCCCTTTAAAGAAGAGGAAAGAGTGTGATTGCATTGAACTGTTTTTGGTTGGTATGCCTGCCATAGCTGAATAGCTGGAGACAACCGGAGGCTGCGAGACGTGGGTCTGAGGCTGGAAACATTGGTAGGTGTATGAGAGTGAGGTGAAGTATCTGAATGTTGGTTATGAACCCCTGACTGCTAGCGACAGTGTGATAGGTGAATGGTGGGGGCAGGAAATTCATTTGATGATGCATTCACTAACCTTGACCACCCACATGTGTTGATTAAACTTTTCTCGTACTGCTGCCACGTTCTCAGTGTGGGCTGCAGGTATTGACTCCAGTCAGTCCTGTTCTCAATGTCGTTCTTTTCTCTGGCTAGTGCTTGAGAGATTCCTGGCCCCCCTCAGAGTCACCAACTTTTCTCACCGTGTCAAGGTCCTGGGATTAGGCCTGCATCTGAGATTTTTTGGCGGCATCTCTCTGATCTATTCCTCCATTTAGTGCCCTCCTTTCCACAGTTTACTGGCACTAAAGACAGCCAGCAGTAACATCTGCGGAATGTTAGTCCCTTTGAGAAGGCTACACACACATACGATGTGGGGCCCCTTAGTTTGCGTGTTCAGAGTATCAGCAGCATAGGTCATATTCAGCTGAACTCTGCAATAATTCAAATGAGGAGGCAGCCTGGAGCGAGGTCTCCCATAGTCGCTGAACCTGCGTCCAAAAACTGGAGGGGCAATTCCATTTTTAGCCCTTCCACATGCATGTCAGCGCGTGCAGAATCCCTTTGTGCTTGAGCATGTTGAATTTCTGGAGGTGCAGAGGTTTTCTCTGTGTACATGCAGAGCTTTTCTGTGTGTGTGAGAGTGTGTATGGATTATACTCACACACCAGAAATGGAAAATGAGATAAAGTGAAATGACTGCCCTGCTGGGCTGTGCTGTGACATTGAGGCCAAGGTGATGCTTGTCTATTCATGCAGAGAGCACAGACTGATACTTTCACATGAGCTAATATGCCAATAATATATTCACCAAGAGTATCAGTAACTCACCAGGGTAGTACTTTGTTAGCGAGTAAACCTATTTGTTTGCAACTCGTTGGTAAAGATTCCATGAATCTTTAGTTTGAATTTTACAAAGTGATGATCGAGGGGTCATCACTGTGATTGTCCAAATCCACAAAAGGGACGACGTCCTCTTCTTTTAATCATTTCCTCATCCTTCCGATCACTTCAACATACGCAGACTCCATCTGCCATTCCGACACCCTCATATCAACTCAATCTATTAACTCAAATGCCTGAGAAACATGTCAGAAAGGTGAAAAATTGGAAAGGATGAGCACACCATGATTTCCTTCTGGATGTTACCAGTTCATTTATGAATCTTGGGAAAGGTTAACTCTTCCTTGTCACCAACACACAACGACCAGAGGAAATCCCTTCTCGTGTTCACAGTGTCAGTGACACACACACACACACACACACACACACGCCGTGACAGGAGGAGCGTTATCGCCCCCCCCCCCCCCCCCAGATGTTGCTCGCTGGTGAATACTTAGCCCTCTACTTTCTGCACTATCTTCCCAAATGTTTGTTTCTGGTATTTAAATAAAGCCAATGGGTTACCAATTGAAATGGTGGAAAGGATATTTTTAAAACTGTAGCACACTGATTCACCGGACATTATTTCCTAATTAAATTCTTATGTTTAGGACAAGTGATTCCCTGGACAGTTCACTCTCTCTCCCTTCCTTTTTATACCACAGATCATGATGGGCCGAATGGCCTCCTTGGTCTTATAATGTGCCTTTAAGAGGTGGCAGCATGACATCACTAGAAGGAAGTATGTCTTACGATCTGGTTTAATTTCACCTTTTCACTTCCTGCAGTGATATCTTCAAGCTTTCTTCCCATGTATACCTGTTCCAATATGCCTAGTCTCAAATAAATAGACCCACAATGTGTTTCCCCAATCCCTTTTGAGGGATTGGTGTCTTTTATATTGTGATGAATGTAGAAATTGTTATATGCTATGTTTTATGTTTGTGGCAATGCTGGTATTAACAACCTGGGGCGGGATTCTATCAGCCAGGGGCTGGGCCGGAAAATCCCTGCGACTGGGCCACGCCGCCCCAACGCAGGCACGCAATTCTCTGTGGAGCGGATAATCGGCGCCATTGGCGCCAGCGTGTTTGGCGCGGCGCCGGTCGTGGGCTGCTCTACGCGGCCGGAGCGCCGATTCTCAGGCCGGGATGGGCCGAGCGGCCGTCGTGGAAACACTGAGTCCTGCCGGCACCGTCCACATCGGCTCTCAGCTGGCGGGACTTCGCCGTGGAAGGGTCAGGTGGTGGCCTGTGAGGGGGAAGGGGACGCCGCTCCCGGGGGGGCCTCCGATACGGCCTGGCCCGCGATCGGGGCCCACTGATCGGGCAGGCCTCTCTGGCTGGGGGCCTCCTTTCCTACGCGCTGGCCCCTGTAGTCCTGCGCCATGTTGCGTCTGGGCCGGCACATTGAAGGAGGCCACTGTGCATGCACGCGTTGGGGCTGCTGCCACTGTGCATGCGCGGATTGGCACCGGTGTCACTGTACATGTGCGGATGACATGGCGCCCAGTTTGTGCCGGTATCGGCAGCTGGAGTGGCGCGAACCGCTCCAACGCCGTGCTGTCCCCCTGTAGGGGCCAGAATTATTCCTGGCAGTGGCCCCTTCATGCCATCAGAAAATGCAACGGCGTTTACACTGGCGTGGACGCTCTGCCACGGGATGGGAAAATCCCGCCCCTGGGTTTTAAATACTGTTATGGGCCAGGGTCTAGAGAACCCCAAAGTGTATCATGGAGTTCACCTGACCCACTACTTTTAATAGATTGTGGTATGGGGAGCACACGGCCCACTCTACAGGTGTGGTACAGCAGAAATGGAAAAGTATTTTTAAAGCAAAACAATGTTTATTCTATGAATTCAAGTTAACCTTTTTAAAACATATAGTGAACATCTTAGCAAGCATTAATTCAAATACAACCCCCAAAGATTACAACACTAAGTAATCCTTAATAACTTCCCAAACACCATCCAGAAGACAGAAGAAACACCTTTTAACAGAAGCACGTTAGGTTTACATTCACTACTGAGAACATTTATAATTCTGAATTCACCAAATGATCATGAGATAGTCTTTTGATGGCAGAGAGAACAGCAGTACACCAGCTCTGTCTGCCTTCAGCTCCACCGCTGAAAATGAAACTAAAACACACCCTGTGGCAAACAGCCTAAAATGAAAATAAAAAGCTGACAGACAGCCCAGCTCCACCCACACTCTGACATCACTGATAAACACCCTTTCTTAAAGGTACATTTCTTAAACACCCATTTCTTAAAGGTACATTTCTTAAACACCCATTTCTTAAAGGTACTCTCACATGACACCTTCCCCCAAGAAAAAAAAATAAGGCATCGACTTCAAGATGGTTTCATTTTTCACCTTTTCACCATCCTTAAGAAATGCACACAGTAAATATACTTTTTTGTTTAAAAAAAACACCACACGCAAATAGGTATAATAATATAGTCCATTTTGTTTTCTTCTTCCTCCAACTGGAATCCCTCTTGATTGATAGTCTCTATGAACAAGAAGGTCTCTGCATGATCCGTCCATTTCTCTACGCCTTGGCATGACTCTTTAAAGTCAGATACTTTAGTTCAATCTGATCACAGACTCCCTTGTAATTCTCCAACACGTAAGCATTGGTTATCACTGCTTTCAGGCAGTCAAGTGCCTGCTGAAACTTCGCTGTCCACTGAAATTTTCGATGTTTCTTTAGCAACTCCATCGTGGAGCAATCACGCTACAAAACCTTTGCACAAATGTTCGATCAAATCCACTCATGCCAAGAAATCGCCTTATGTCCCTTCGTCTTGAGGTTATTGGAAACTCCTCAATAACTGTTAGTTTCACATCCCGTGTGACCATTCAACCCTGTCCGATTGTATGGCCAAGGAAAGTGACTTGGGCTTTTCCAAATTCACTTTTGGCTAGGTTTATCACCAAACCCGCCTCCTGAAGTCGATCGAATAACTCCATCAGATGTTCCATGTGCTGAAAATTGCCAGATCGTCGATGTATACCGCACAATTGGGTAATCCTGAAACGACTTTGTTAGATAATTGTTGAAATGTGGCTGGGGCGTTGTTCATGCCAAATGGCATAACTTTGAATTGGTATATACCATCTGGAGTCACAAAAGCTGAAATCTCCTTCCCCTTTTTGGATGAAGTTACCTGCCAGTAACCTTTAAGTAAATCCAGTTTGGAAATAAAAGCTGATTGTCCCACTTTCTCAGTGCAATCCTCCAAACGTGGGATAGGATAAGAGTCCGGTCTTGGAACTGCATTAACCTTTCTATAGTCCACACTCAACCATTGGGTACCATTTGGTTTAGGTACCATCACTGTGGGTGAGCTCCATTGGCTGCAACCCACTTCAATTATGCCATTTTTAAGCATACTCTCAATCACTTTGTTAACCTGTGCCAATTTTAACAGGTTAAGTCTGTATGGATGTTGTTTGATTGGAACAGCATTTCCCACATCTACATCATGTATAGCCATTTCAGTACTTCCCAACTTATCTCCACAAACTTCCCCACATGATATCAATAACTCAGGTCAGTCTGTTTTTCCTCTGGAAGGTAACTCAATAATTTATCCCAATTTTTAAGAACATCCTCGTTTTCCAATTTAATTTGAGGTATGTCAAATTCCAAGTCATCTGGATTTGATCTGCCACTTTGAGTTAGAATCATTAAAACCGCCTCCATTTTCTCTCCTTCCCTTTCAAAGTACCTTTTAAGCATATTCACATGACGCACTCGGTGAGTCTTCCTTCTATCTGGTGTTTTTACCACATAATTCACCTCACTTAATTTCCTTTCAATCTGATAAGGTCCACAATACCTAGCTTTTAAAGGTTCACCTACCACTGGTAACAACACTAAAACTTTATCTCCATTAGCAAAACTACGAACTTTGGATTTCTTGTCCGCTACCCATTTCATCACATTTTGTGCAACTTTTAAATGTTGTCTAGCCAATTCACCTGCTCTATTTAATTGTTCCCTAAAATTTGACACGTAATCCAATAATGTAATTTCTGATTTCTCACTCACCAATTTTTCCTTAATCAATTTAAGTGGTCCTCTTATCTCATGCCCAAAAATTAGTTCAAAAGGACTGAATTTGGAGGACTTATTAGGTGCATCCCGAATTGCAAACAGTATGAATGAAATTCCTTTATCCCAATCCTCTGGATAATCTTGACAATAAGCCCTCAACATTGTCTTTAATGTCTGATGCCACCTTTCTAGCGCTCCCTGCGTTAGGCCAATCGACCTAACCTACACATCTTTGGACTGTGGGAGGAAACCGGAGCACCCGGCGGAAACCCACGCAGACACAGGGAGGATGTGCAGACTCCACACAGACAATGACCCAAGCCAGAATCGAACCTGGAACCCTGGAGCTGTGAAGCAATTGTGCTCTCCACAATGCTACCGTGCTGCCCTCCTGGATTTCATTTTTAGTCTGAGGTACACTCTCCTTATTATCTCCCATCAGATCATCTTTACTTTTACCACTTGAGTACAGTATTTCCCATCTCCCCAGTTTCTAGCCCTCACAGGCTGAAACTGATGTCGGAAACCAAGCTTTGATTTATGAACTAATTCATAATTATCTGCCATTTCTGCTGCTAATCTCGCAGTTTTAACCCTCTGTTCACATGAGTTCTCACTACATCAGGAATTTAATTTTTAATCTCCTCCAAAAGTATAATTTCTCTGACAGCTTCATACGTTTGGTCTATTTTCAAAGCCCTTATCCACCTATCAGAATTACTCTGTTTGATCCTTTCAAACTCCATGTATGTTTGACCAAATTCTTTCCTTATACTTCTGAACCGTTGTCTGTAGGCTTCAGGCACTAGTTCATATGCACCTAAGATGGATTTTTTCACCTCCTCATACGTCCCAGATACCTACTCCGGTAGTGATGCAAACACTTCACTAGCCCTACCTACCAGCTTTGTTTGAATCCGTAATACCCACATGTCCTGTGACCATTTCATTTATTTAGCTACCTTCTCAAATAAAATGAAAAAGGCTTCCACCTCTTTCTCATCAAACCTTGGCAATGCTTGCACATATTTAAATAGATCCCCACCAAGCCTGCGACTATGACGCTCTTTCTTACTATCCTCACCAGTATCATCCAACTGTATGTTTCCCTTTACGTCTGCCAATTTTAACTGACTGTCATGTTTCATGGCCATTTTCTGAAGTTCAAATTCTCTCTCTTTATCTTTTTCCCTGATCTGTATCTCCCTTTCTCTTTCTTTTTGTTCTGCTAGAGCGAGTCTTTCTTTTCTCCTTTCTTCTCTCTCCTTTTCTTTTCCCTCTCTCTCTCTTTTGTATTCAAGTTGCTTTCATTCTTTCTCATGTTCATTTGTTTAAGTTGTAACTGAATTTTTGTCATTTCCAATGAGTCAAACTGTATCTCAGGCAACTTTCAATGCTTAGCCACCACTATAATTACCTCAGCTTTTCGCATTTTGTATTTGAATTCACCAAATGATCAAGAGATAGTCTTTTCATGGCAGAGAGATCAAAAGTACACCTGTTCTGTCTGGCTTCAGCTCCAACACTGAAAACAAAACTAAATCACACCCTGCAGCAAACAGCCTAAAACGAAAGTAAAAAGCTGCCAGACAGCCCAGCTCCACGCACACTCTGACATCACTGATAAGCACCCATGTCTTAAAGGTACATGTCTGAAAACACTCATTTCTTAAAGGTACTCTCACATGACAATGCATGCAGCCAGCGTGTTTCCTAAAGCTGTAATTAAAGAGTTGTAAAAGGTGAGGTGATCATTCATTCCAACCACTTACTTAGTTACAGAGAAAGAGCTAACATTGTCTTGTGGTAGCCCGGGTCCTTTTTTCCTGAATGGTCTGGTTGTTGGGGTGAGTTCTCCAAGAGGAGACCCTCCCTTCTAAGGGGCCACCCCCTTTTGGGGGATGCCTTGACAGCCCCTACTCCCCCACCTTCTCCATGGGATTTTGTACTCCCTCTCCAGCTGGGATTTGGTGATATCCTTCTTGGCCTTGTTCCTTGTGGCAATTCTGGTGCTCCCTGATGTGATGTGTCTTTCTTCGATGGTCCGGTGGTCTGTTCTTCCATTGAGCCAGAGAGCCGGTGGGTGGGGTGTGGTAGCGAGGGGCTCGCTTGATGCTTGCTCCTTACTCTTTCATCTTTCATTAATTATCTATGGGAGACCCTGTATTTTGAGATCTGAGGCATGAAATTGCCTCAGGTTTGTGGTACTTTGTCCTCTCCTTAGTCTTGTAGCTATATGGTGGTCGTCTGCTTTGCTCTGGGCCTGGATGAGTTTAATTGCGTTGTGAGTGTAAGCGTAATTCCCCCACAGCTCTGGGGTGCCCGGATTTTTAAAATTCTTTTATTATTTCTGTTACAAAGTTATGGGTATGATGTAACTCTGTTATTGGTTGTGGGCTTGGTGAAGACGAATCTTGTATTCATGGGAGGAACCTGTTAAGGTTTTTGTCCCCAAATCATCCGGTCTTGTTTGTTCCTACGTTGCCATTGACTTCTGTTGTGTGTTTGTACCTGCTTTGCAACGACACCTATGGTTATTTTCTCTTTTTCCTTTGTTTTGATGCATCTACTGGTAAAAAAAAACGTGAAAACTTCAATAAAAATACATTTTAAAAAACATCTCTCTGAAAGACACTCCAACTCAGGTGGTGTGTCATGTGAGAGTACCTTTAAGGAATGGATGTTTAAGCAATGTACCTTTAAGAAATGGTGCAGCTCATATTACTGAAGTGATGTCGGAGGGTGGGGGGAGCTGAGCTGAGTTCACTTCTGCTTTTTGGGAGTTTTGGTTTCAGTTTTGAGGAAAAGAGCTTGGGTGTGTCTGTGTTTGCAGTGAGCTGGATCTGCTTTGATCTCTGCCATGAAAGACTATCTCTGAATCATTTGGGTGATTTAAACTCATAATAGTAATGTCTTTAACCTGATGTGTTTCTGTTTAAAAGTGTTAAGTCTCTTGGATGTTTAAAGGAATAACTGAAGGATTATTTGGTGTTGTATTATTTTTGGGGTTATCTTTGAAGTAAGGGGTGTTGAGTGATCCAATGTTTATTTAAAATGTTAAGTTGAATTCATGGAAGAAACATTGTTTTGTGTTTAAAACCCACGTGTCAATAATTGTAATACCACATCTGGAGAACAAGCCGTGTGCTTCAAAAGCAAAAATCATTAAAGGGAGAGGTTGGTTGAACTCCATGATACATTTTGGGGTTCTGAAAATGCCGCTCCCATAACAGGTGTCAACAACAGTCAATCACGCAGGTTTTCGGTCTCACCTTCCAAAGAGACCTCATTTGCAAACTAAATGGCTGTCCCTTTAAATAACTTGAAAGGAGGGGGTGCGGGTCTCTCATGTGATTGGGAGGGGAAGTTATTATCTGGTCCTGTGTGGCCCAGGTTTACAAAACGTGCATCAAGCCAACCTAGAAGTGTTATGTCACGATCCTGCGCGCTCCCCACGGTTATGGTGCACGCAGAGCGTACACATCCAAGCGGCGCTGTGCAGATCACACTGGGAAGTGACCGTAAGGGTTGTAACCACCATTCTGAGGATCTGTGGCTGAACATCGCAACCAGAGCTCTCACCAGAGAGATAGACTGCAAGACAAAACCAAAATACTGCAAATCATTTCTAGAACGATAGAACGAAAAGCAGAGACATCATATTAAACATGTACTGAACCTTGGTTGGACCACATTTCGAGAACTATGCACAGGTCTGCCTTCTGATTATAACAAGGATATAGAGGCACTGGAGAAGGTGCAAAAATGATTTTCCGGCACGTTATCAGGACTGAGAGGTTGTAACTATCAGGAAGGATTGAACAGATGGAATTCTTTTCTCAAGATAGTAATCTTTAAGATTGTACAGTTATTCACATAAAGGCCTTAGAAAGGGGTCGGAGGAAATTTACTATTACCAGGGATAATCGGAGATTACGGACATGTGGTTACGAAGAGATTTTGATAATGTTTGGGTTGTTCTCCTTGGAACAGAAAAGTTCAACATGTGACCTAATCGAGCGATGCAAGGTGATGAGAGGTTTTGAGAGAGAAACCATTCCTCCCGTTAAGTTGGTCATAGATTTCAAATCACTGACAAATAATCTGGAGCGGAGACGAGGAGAAACCTTTTCACTCAGAGTGCTATTGGGATCCGGAACACTCAACTTGAAAAGGGCGACATGGTAGCACAGCGCCAGGGACCCGGGTTCGATTCCCGGCTCGGGTCACTGTCTGTGCGGGGTCTGCACGTTCTCCCCGTGTCTGCGTGGATTTCCTCCGGGCGCTCCGGTTTCCTCCCACAAGTCTCGAAAGACGCGCTGTTCGGTAATTTGGACATTCTGAATTCTGGCCACGCGTTCTGTGGCGGGATCAGAAGACGCAGCTCAGATCCAGGTATAGTTCGCCATACAGGACCAGAACCCAAGGAGTGGGAAGGAATTAGGGCCTCAAACCAGATCTGAGGTGGACTTCTCATATTGCGGGGGGGGACCTTCCCCAGGAGACCTGTCAGGTTCGGGGGTTTGTGTGCTTCCATTGCAACCGAAGGGGGCACATTCCCACGCAAGGCAAAGCATACCAATGCAAAACAACCCAGCTGCAACAGCAGCAGTCCACAGCACCACAACATAGTGGGGAAGAGCTCTGAAGAAGAGCGTGTAATCTATCAGTTGAATGCAGTCCAATTGACTTAGGTGGCTCCAATTGAAATTGTCTTAATGGTAAATCATAGACCCCTAATTGTAGAAGTCGGCACCGGGTCTTTAGTGACTGTAGGGAGTGAGGAGAGGAATACAGGCCGAGATTCTCCGATCCCGCGCCCAAGTTCTGATGCTGGCGTCAAAAGTGGCGTGAGCCACACCAGCGTCAACAGGCCTCCAGGCCCAGGTATTCACCCCTTCCTAGGGGGATGGTACGGCGCCAGAGTGGTGTCCACTGCTCCGGCGATCAAAAGCCGGCACGGCACGGCCGGCACGGGTCCGTGCATGCACGCCACGGTTGGCGCGAGTCCACTCATGTGCGCCACGGTCAGCGCGGTTCCACGTATGCGCATGGGTTCCCGTCTCCGCGCCGGCCCCCGGACAATATGGCGGAGCCCGACAGGGCCCCGCTGCGGAGGAACATAGGCCCCTCCACGGAATTAGCCTGCCCGCCCGCCATCGGTAGGCCCTGATCGTGGGCCAGGCCAGCGTGGCCTCCCCCCCCACCCCGGTGTCGGATCCCCCGCCCCCCCCCCCCCCCCCCCCCCTCCAGAACCGCCCCTGCAGTCAGAACTCTGAGGTCCTGCCGGGTGGGACCATACGTAACCCACGCCGGCGGGACCCGGCCGCACCCGGCAAGCACTCGGACCGTCGAGCAGCGGAGAATCACTGGGGGGGGGAGGCGATTTCAATGGCCACCAACCACTGCGGCGCCGACCCCGCGGGCTCCGGAGAATCGGCGGCCTAGCATCGGAGCGGCGTGGCGTGATTCTCACCCCCCCCCCCCCCCCCCCCCCGGCAATTCTCTGACCCGACGTGGGATTGGAGAATCCTGGCCACAGTCTTTAAGCTTGAAGAATAGTACAGCCAAACTTTCAACATACAAGGGGAAGATTTTGAAGATCCTCGAAACAGCCAATACCCCAGCTTCCTACAGAGGGTAGGAAGCCAATCTGCATTTGGTTGTCATGGTCAAGAGATATGTTAATCTGAATTCGACACCCAAATTCTTCCGAGCCATTGTACCAGAAGGGCGGGATTCTCGACTCCTGCTGGTTCTTTGCCAGTCCCGCCGGCGTGGATCAGACTAGATCCCTTACCAGCGGGACCTGGCAGCGCGGGCGGGCTCTGGGGTCCTGGGGGGGGGGGGGGGGTGGTGCGGGCAATCTGGCCCCGGGGTTGCCCCCACGGTGGCCAGGCCTGCGATCGGGGCCCACCGATCCGCGGCGGGCCTGTGCCGTGGGGCACTCTTTTCCTATGCGCCGGCCGTGTCAGCCTCCGTGATCGCCGACGCGTAGGTGGAACCCCCCTGTGCATGCGCGGGTTGACGTCAGCAGCTGCTGACGCTCCTGCGCATGCATGGACCCGCGCCAGCCGGCGGAGTCCCTTCGGCCCCGGCTGGCGTGGTGCCAAAGGCCTTCCACGCCGGCTGGCGGGCACAAACAACTCCGGCGCCGGCCTAGCCCCTGAAGGTGCGGGCCGACGCCGGAGTAGTTCACGCCACTCCGTCCCACCAGGACCCCCCACCCTGCCGGGTATGGGGGAATCCCGCCCAAAGAGTTTGGAAGAACTGTGTATCATCAATTCTGTTTTCAGAGTGAGCAGCATTGATAGTCCCTGTCATCAAACCTGATCAGCCAATAAGGATTTGTGGGGACTATAAGCTTCCAACAAATCAAGCTGCCCAGGTTGATTGACAACTATTTCCCCGAATTGAAGACCTCTCCGCCCTTACCTATTCAAAATTGAATCTCAGTCACATCTACTTGCAGCTAGAGTTGGATGAAGAATCTCAGAGGTTTGCGACAATCAATACCCATAAAGGTTTCTTCCAGTATACCAGGCTGCCATTCGGCTTTGCTTCACCCTGCACTATCTTCCAGCGCACAATGGAAAATCTCCAGGGAAACCACAAGGTGATGGTTTACCTTAACGATGTGCTAGTGGCCGGCCTTCACCAGAAGAACACATGGCCAGCCAAGAGGAAGTATTAAACAGGTTCATGATGCAGGGTACCTCCTAAATGCAAAAAAATGTACTTTTCAGGCCTCAGAAGTGACGCACCTAGGATTTTGCGCTGATGCAACAGGGTTGCCCTTGGAAGAAAAGGTCAGGGCCATAGGGGACATCCTTGCACCCAAAAATGTCAGCGGGTTTAAGTCCTTTCTTGCTATGGTCAACTACTGTGAAAGGCTTATTTCGAAATTTGCCACAACATTGGCACCATTACACCAACTCTTAAGGAAGAGTCAGTGGTGGCGATGGAGGGAGCCTCAATAAGAAGCCTTTCGAGTTGTGGAACAAGTAATACAGTTGTCAAACCTCTTGGTGCACTTTGATCCAGGGGAAAAAAATCGTGTTGACATGTGACACATCCCCCTATGCTATAGGGGCTATTTTTATCCCATAAAATGGAAGATTCTTCAGAATGCCCCATCGCCTTTGCCTCAAGGACTCTTTCTGAAGCAGAACAAAACTACGCCCAGATTAAGGATGGCTTGACTGTTATACTCGGTGTGAAGAAATTCCTCCAGTATGTGTGCGTTTGACGGTTCGACATACAGACTGACCACAAGCCATTACTGGGCTTGCCCATACTGCCTATAGTCTCGGTGAGGGTGCAGCGTTGGAACCTGGCATTGGCGGCTGACAGCAATGCTTTTCAGCACCAGCCTGCGATGCAAATTGCTAATGTGGATGCGTTATCTCACCTGCCGTGACCCAAGGGCATTCCGCCACCTGAGTCACGTCAGGCCTTCCAGAAGAGTCAGCAGAGTCTCAGAGCAGAGATTTTTAATTTTATTTTTATATGTTAAATTATTTTATTTTTTTATAAATTTAGTGTACCCAATTCATTTTTTTTCCAATTAAGTGGCAATTTAGCGTGGCCAATCCACCTACCTAGCACACCCATGCAGACACGGGGAGAATGTGCAAACTCCACACGGACAGTGATCCAGAGCCGGGATCGAACCTGGGACCTCGGCGCCGTGAGGCAGCAGGGCTAACCCACTGCGCCACCGTGCTGCCCATCTCAGAGCAGAGATGTGACAGGTTGTTTCGGGTGGGAAACTCACTTTTGGTCGGTAATTCTGCTGCCAGTTCGCCTTGGTTAGAAGGACGGGGCCGGTGGATTATGTGGTCGATGTTAACGGGTAGACCGTCGGAAAGCACTTCGACCGCCTGAGGAGTCGGTGGGTGGTGCCCCCCCCGATGTGGAGTCGACAAGTCCACCGAACACTGTGAGTGCTCCGGTAACTCGGCCCAGCCAAAGGGAGCCGGGGACTCGCATTTCTGTTCAAACACTGTCGAAGTCAGTGAGGCCACTTGAATGAAATGAAAATCGCTTATTGTCACGAGTGGGCTTCAATGAAGTTACCAGTTGCCGAAATAGGCCCTCCTGAGGTGGTATCGACCGTAGATCACTCGATCGCCCAAAAGTGTGCCGAGCCTGTGACTGGGCTATGGAGGTCCAGGAGGACCTGGAGGTCTCGGGACCGACTGACGTTTTGATGGACTTGCCTTCCTTGCTGGTTCCTGTTAACCACTGTAACCTTTGTGCATAGTTTTGGGATAGTGTATAAAGGGACTTGGGGGTGGGGTGGGGGGGGAAGGATGTGGTAGCTGTCATGTTCTTCACCCTGGGGTAACACGGATTGCAGCTGGATGCAGTTGTACTAGAAAGTAGACTCCAAACTGCGATGTTGGTTCAATACGCTTTATTGAACTTGTTAAGCAGTGCACACAGTTCGCTGTGGGTTTGACAATCTACTAATCTAAGCGTGCTTACTCTAACTAACTAGACCAGACTAGCTCTGAGTCACATGTAGAAGGTGCTAACTGATATATACACCCTGACTGTCACTACAGTTGTCACCAGTGGAAAGAGGCAGAGTGCTGATGCCTCGTGTGTTTTATAGTGGGAAACCACCCTCTAGTGTTCTGCCTGGTGATTGGTTGTGTTCTGTCCTGTGTGTTGATTGGCTGTACTGGACGTCTGTCACTGCCTGTCCATATCTCATTATGTACAAGAGTGCAAATCATGACAGTAGCATGGCCCCTTTAAGGGGGCAGGCTCCATGGACCACATGACTGGCTCAGGGCCAATTGTGTGGAAGAGCATGAACCCTGGCCAATGGGATGTTTGTGCGGGGCCCGTGGAGCAGGACCCTGGGCAGTGTAGACCAGGGAGCTGAAGTGTAAAGGCCTGTTGTGCAGTGTTCTGTGTCTGTTATCCAGTTGCCTTTGCCTTTCATCAATAACCCCCTTTGTTTACTCCTGGAAGCCTCCGGTGTCTGTCTCGAGCCACCACATTGGTCAATCCAATCGGGAATTTCTCTTTACCCAGGGAGTGGCAAGGATGTGGCACTCGCGACCACAAAGCCTATTTGAGGTGAATTGTTCAGATACTTTTCAGGGAAATCTAGAGGAACACATGAGGGAGAATGGAATAACAGGTTATATTGATGGGGTGAGAGAAGAGGGGTGGGAGGAGGCACACACACGCAACCCCCACACATGCACACGTACAAACAGACATACCTACACACACAAACACACACAGACGCATATATACACAGACATAGCACAAGGTATTCCAGAGGTTTTATCTAACAAACGCTGACACCAAAAGAAACAAGCTGACAATAAAACTTGAACGTCAAGCTAGGTTACAAGGAGCATCTTCGGGAAGGCGAGCGAGAGGTGGAGAGGTTTCGGTGGGGGGGTGGGGGGGGGGGGGAATTCCAGAATTTAGGGCCCAAAGGTGCAGAGATGGAAACAGTGAAAGGCCAGAATTGGAGGGGTGGCAGAGATCATAGATCATAGAATTTACAGTGCAGAAGGAGGCCATTCAGCCTATCGAGTCTGCACCGGCTCCTGGAAAGAGCACCCTACCCAAGGTCAACACCTCCACCCCATCCCCATAACCCAGTAACCCCACCCAACACTAATGGCAATTTGTTTTGGACACTAAGGACAATTTATCATGGCCAATCCACCTAACCTAACCTGCACAGCTTTGTGGAGGGTTGTGGGGAAGGAGGAGAAGGAGGTTACAGAGATGGGGGCGGGAGGGGGGAGGGGGGGGGGGGGGGGGGGGGGGGGGGGAGCTGCATGGACAGATTTGAACACAAGGATGAGAATTTTAAAATTGAGGAGCTGGTTAACAGTGCCAGTGTGGGCGACATCAGCACGCACAGGGTGAACAGGTCTCGGTGTGGGAGAGGTGAGGCAGTGAGATTTGGTCGGATAATTAATTATGGTGAGAAGGTCCTCACCTCAGTGATCCTGGTCGAGATGCCTAATTCCACTGTCGTTGAAATTATTTGAGAAGTACGACGAATATGGAACATTTGACAAGTTCGGCAATATCGACGATTGAAAGTGTGTCTTTACACGCTATTACCACGATGGTGTAATTGATGATTTTGTAATGAAAGGATATGGAAACAAAAGCTATCTAAGTTGCCGTGCCAACAAGGGACGAAGCAGGAAAATCTTAAAAATCCGTTCCTCTTTCATATTCTCTTGTTTAAATTCAGCTTTCGGCCTCCAACCTCAAACTCTTTTCTCAAATTTCCCATATTACCTGTGTTTTCTGGTTTATTTTGTACAAAATATTCTTGGCATACCCAGTGGAACAGGTTTTGGACACAAGGCAATGTCTTCAGGGTGGGTTTCTTCCCTCACTTTAACAAAAGAATCAGCGATATCTTGTAGATTTGTTGTCATTTCAGAGTTCCCTTCTTGTTCAACTTTTTCAGGCAGTGTGGTTGGTATCTCCAGAAATCGGCAAGTCAAAGTCTTTAGATAATTCACCCATGTGTTTGGTGAATGAGGACAAATGGGCAGTTTGTGCTCTGTTCAGTGCTTCGAACTTTTGGAAGTAAAATGACAAACTGTCTTTTTGCCTAAAGTTGTCCCCTTGCCTCACCTTCACCTTTCTGTGTTTTTGACTGTCAGATCGAAAGTGTTGTTTCAGGGCGGCATGTGGCGCGGTGGTTAGCACTGGGTCACTGTCCGTGTGGAGTTTGCACATTTCCCCCATGTCTGCATGGGTTTCACACCCCCCCCCTCCCCCCCCGCCCTTGGGGTCGGGCTGCCCCTATTCCCCTCACTGCTCAGTGATGGCGACCCCGAATCCTGACCGGCTGCACCACCATCATCCCTCCCTCGTGGTTTTTTTTTGGTCAATTTGCCCAGCCCTGATGGCACCTCACACCTCACAGAATCATACAATTTACAGTGTAGAAGGAGGCCATTCAGCCCATCGCGGCTGCACCGGCTCTTAGAAAGAGCACCCCACTTATGCCCACACCTCCACCCTATGCCCGTAAACCGGTAACCCCACCTAACCTCAGGCCTCTCTGTACGTGAGGCGGTTCCGCCAATGTGGCCGCACATTGAAATATTCAGCTCCTGTCTGGGGAGGCAAGCCGGCTCCTGCAGCTGGAACGGGAGAATGTGGTAGGTATTGCCGAGTTGTCCGTGTGTGTGTGTGACATCTCCTCACCCCATTCAGGTGTTTAATGGCCCCATGCCCAGCTAGCTGCCCTGCCCGGTGGGGTAGGGTGTGTTTTACACAGATTGACAAGAACATTAGGGCAGCACGGTAGCATTGTGGATTGCACAAATGATTCACAGCTCCAGGGTCCCAGGTTCAATTCCAGCTTGGGTCACTGTCTGTGCGGAGTCTGCACATCCTCCCCGTGTGTGCGTGGGTTTCCTCCGGGTGCTCTGGTTTTCTCCCACAATCCAAAGATGTGCAGATTAGGTGGATTGGCCATGATAAATTGCCCTTAGTGTCCAAAATTGCCCTTAGTGTTGGGTGGGGTTGGGGTTATGGGGATAGTGGGGAGGTATTGACCTTGGGTAGGGTGCTCTTTCCAAGAGCCGGTGCAGAATCGATGGGCTGAATGGCCTCCATCTGCACTGTAAATTCTGTGATAATCTGTGAAACATGAATAGTTTCTGGGAAAAATCAATTGGCGTTTGGTGGGATATTTTTTGTTTTCTTTACTGCTGGGTTGTTAGTTGGGTTTCGGCTACAGAAAGAGAAAGATTTGAAGGATGCTGACAGACAGGACTATTTGGACAGATCTTTCAAAAAGCCAAAACTGAAACGCCTTCTCTCAAACAACAACTGAAAATACTGAACAATCTCAGCAGGTTTGACAGCATCTGTGGAGAGAGAAGGGAGATAACGTCTCGAGTCTGGATGACTCTTTGTCAAAGCTGCTTCTCTCTGTTTCTTTCTTATATTATAAATGCAGTAAGAAGGGGGCACTTGTTGGTGGTGCGCATAGAATCTACACTGCAGAAGGAGGCCATTCGGCCCATCGGGTCTACATCGGCCCCTGAAAGAGCACCCTACCCAAGCCCACACCTCCACCCTATCCCCGTAACCCAGCAACCCCACCTAACCTTTGGACACTAAGGGCAATTTAGCACAGCCCTTTTTGCACATCTTTGGACTGTGGGAGGAAACCGGAGCAGCCGGAGGAAATCCACGCAGACACGGGGAGAACGTGCAGACTCCGCACAGACAGTGACCCAAGCCGGGAATCGAACCTGGGACCCTGGAGCTGTGAAGCAACTGTGCTACAGTGCTGCCCACAACCTCACCTCGGCGACCTGTCTCTCGCCGCTTGCTCGGCTGCCCGGCTCTGGTCTACCCAGCCCTGGCCTGGGGTCAAGTCACCCCAGCTCCCCTCAATGACAACCTGCTTCCAAGTCCCAACTGGCTGGCTGGCTTTACACCATCCTCACTCATGCCATTTTTCGCCAATTCACATAAATGTTAGCTAAGTAAGCGCAGGAGATTTTCGCCTTGACTGCTGCCTCACTCCCTACTGGTTACCTCAACTTTCACCAGTGTTTTCCTGCTCTAGGGGGACTCAACCAATCAGAGTCTGATGTCACTCTGCATTGCCTGCTGATAGACTCATTTGTAATCGATGAGCCTATCAGCAAATGCAGAGCTGTCAGGCCCTGATTGGTGCCCACAGACATTGGCCAGAACATGGCTCCCCCATTGGTCGGGGCACTGTGCCTAGGCACGATGTATTTCATTGTGCGTCTGCTTCTGTTTAATACTGAGATATAGATTGTTGTAAGATGTTGGTCTTAGGTATTTATTAACTACTAGGCACAATATATATGGGTACATTAAAGGTCCAAGCTAGGTGCTGTCTCCAAGCTAGCTTCTACACATGGCTCTGTCTAACAATTCATTGCCATACAGCTGTGGGTCATATGTTCTCTTACATCATCATGTGGGCAGTATTGTACTTAGTCCCACATTAACCCTTTATGTGTCAGACCCCTGTGCTACATCTGCCCCCAAGTCTTTATCAGACAGATTTACACGTTATCCCAGTTAACTTCATGTATTACATCATTACTACTAGCCGATTTCCTCCCGGCCCAAGTCTCTGAGTTGATAGGTTAGGATGATCTGGGGGATTATAGCCCTTCCTTATCTTCTTCTCGCTCTGTCGGGGGAGTGGCTGGCTCTGTCACTGGAGGGAAACTTGGTTGAATTGAAGGTTGTTCTGGCATTTGAGTATCTTTTCATCCCCTTTTTCCATTCCTTGGAATTGAATCACTCTTTGTCAATTTTCCAGTGGACGTGACAAATGGTGGTTGGTTATCTGACTCTTTCCCGGACAGGTGAACTCTGGGTTTGGCTACATAGTGTTTTTTTTTTCTTTTTCCTCTAAGCAGCTCACTGTGATGCACAATGAGATGAGAGATGGCTCTTCCCGTTGTGAGGATGTGACTGGGTAGTAAACCTGCCTTTGCGTTTGATGATGGGCTGTCATCAATGGATGGCTACTCCTTGGTTGTAACATTGTCTGTGGCTCTGACGTGCCGGCTGGAGATAGCAGCGTCTGCTTTGTGGTCTCAAGGTCTCGCTCTCCAATAGGCACCGGAACTGAGTGTTGACGTTCTGCTCATTGATGGTTCCTTTTCTGACGGCCATCGACTCGAGGTGCCGAGGTAACCATCTGAGTGCTTGGCTGCGGTGACCAATGAGGGGCGTCTGGCACCTGTAATGAAAGCGGAGAAATCTGCTCTGCAAAGAGAGAAGACATTTCAGAGCTGAAGCCCCAATTAAGAGAACCTTTCTTGTTGGAGCTCTTGGGAACTTGCAGGTCTGTATAATTGATGACAGTGGTTGTCTTGACATCGTCTGAGGATATTCTGGGCTACTAATACTGCTCAAGAGAGAAGAAAACCGGTTCCGGATGATATACATCAGCCCGAAGGTTTGTTTGCCACCGTAACGTAATGGCTCTAGAACAGGGGTGGGCAAACTTTTCCGTGCAAGGGCCACATTCAGAAATTCATAATTTTAAAGGGCCGCATAGTATATTAAGTAAAATAATTAATATTTTAAATAGCCAAAATAAAAGGTCTTTAAAGAAAAAAAAGTACATTTATTTGAAAAACAAAGTAACTCAGTAAGTAACAGAACAATGTCAATGAGAATGATGCATCTGACTGCAGTCTTTTACCAGTTTGTTGAAATCAGGTGTCAAGTTGCTTGTGCTGATCCTTAACACTGACAGAAGCACAGCCTAGCCAAGTCAACGATAAAAACGCGCGTAGTTGGGTGGATGAGTGGGGCTGCCTTATTGGTCGGTTTAGTTGGGTGTGCGACCAATAGGAGTCCAGGTTACAAACAATAATAAGGCTTATTAACCTTTGTCGGGCCGTAGTTTGCCCACCCCTGCTCTAGAATAATGCCTATGACTGTACGTCGGATTCCTCCAAGTGTTGTGTCTGTTGTTTGTAGCCAGAGGTTTCTCAACCATTGTTCTGAGGCTGTTCATAGGGGCTGGTTTAGCTCACTCAGCTAAATCGCTGGCTTTTAAAGCAGACCAAGCAGGCCAGCAGCACGGTTCAATTCCCGTACCAGCCTCCCCGGACAGGTGCCGGAATGTGGCGACTAGGGCCTTTTCACAATAACTTCATTGAAGCCTACTCGTGACAATAAGCGATTTTCATTTTCATTTCTTTGTCCAATAAGACTAACACTGGCTCTCATGTCCAACTTAAACATTGTGAAATGGCCATTAACCGAGATGACCACGTTCCAGAATAAAAACGTTGGTTCTTCGATCTCACCCAAAAAGCATGGTTGTGCGCCCTCTTGCTGTGATGTCTTGGCATTGCGAATCTTTGTTAAGATGCCGGACCAGACCCCAACATATGCTAGGATACCAGACAAAAACCCCAAACATTTATTTTAAATTGTAAAACTACGAGGAAGGGATATTTTGTTGCAGGACTGATTCCGCTGACAAATAGGCAGAGGATATGGTATATTCAAATAACATTTATTATTAACAAAGGATTAAAATCACAGAAAATGGCTTACAATTAGTATTTAAACAATTCTTAACAATAAAAGTAATCACTTTAACTTTGAACTGATACCTTCTCTATCTCTAATCAAGCAAAACCCATTACAGGTCAAAACAGTTAGCGAACACAGGAATACTTGCTGTCCTCTGGGGAGAGATTTCTTGGAAATACTGCTTAAAGAGAGAGAGGTCTTTTCAGGAAACAGCCTGCTGATCCATCTGTTTGTGCAGACCACTGCTTAACCTGACAGCCTTTGGCAAAAGCTGCTTCTCAGCTTTAAGCTCCTAGCAAAACCCCTAGCTAAACTACCTGCTACAGACCTGGCTCCTCCCATTAATTACATAATATTTATGCCACTCAGATCCCCTGACCTCCTTACCCAAGTCTAAGCACAATGTCTCAAACTATCTACTCTCCAGGGAATCTCTGGAAATCCTAACAAAATTCCATTAGGCTTTATATAGGTAAACAATTATGTGGTCATACTGCAGTCAAACCTCAGGAAGTCTGTTGTTCGTAGCCCAGATTGAGCCGGACTTTCTGCCACCGAGAGAATCTACTGTGACCTTATGTGGGAACAGGCCATGTGCAGCCCACACCACCAGAAATGGGACACCTGGGGCGGGCTCACGTGGCCTGTCAAACAGTCATCAACTGGACCAGTGGCTGCTGGGATCCCCTCCAAGACCTCATTGGGCAGAAGCCAGAGAGGTTTCTGGACAAGCGAGTGGAGGGGGATAAAAGTAGGCATCTCAGAGACACCAGAAGGCAGAAGACTCGAAGCAAAGACTCGGTGTGTGAGGTGACCCTGACCAGACCAGAAGGAAGAAAGCAAGCAAGAAACAGCCAGCGAGAATCATCTTTGCCAAGAGGAACCAGAGGGATTAAGGGATCGGATCTACAATTTACCAAACCACCTTTGCAGGTAGTATAATCAAATCCTCGGTGTTTCTTGTATGTATAGTGGGTAATTTACGTTTAATAAAGTGTGTTGCATTATATCCGTGTCCGTACTTTGTTCTCCTCTTAAATAATGACATCTAAGTAAACTTTAATTAAGGAACTAGTTGAAATATCTGAATTGGACAGATACAACGTGGTTGGAAAGAACGATGATCTTACTTTCATGACATCTTAATTGCACCTTTTGCAAACACAGAATCTGCCTATATGTTAAACCAGAAATTTAAAAAATATTACTACAACTGATATATATATATACCTTTGCCCAGGCTCTTAATAACATTACTGCAACAGATATTTATAACTCAATTTATGTAAAGAATTCCAACATTCATCATAGCCTCTGGGGATTTCCTGTGCATTTTAGTGTTTTAACTTTGCACAGCTTCCCAAAGAGTCCTATTTGGTTTCACTGAAAGCATTGAGCTGAAATTGGCGAGTATTGATCTTGCCTGTTGGGTGCTCTTTGCTCTGCAGTGTTGGCATGGTCACTCTACAGGTCAGTTAGAGTATTGCTTCCCTTGGCATGGAGTATCCCTGTTTCTGCACTGTTTCCCTTAATTGGGGTTTACTTTGCACCATGGTTTGTGTTCTCTCCTCACTATGGATCTGTGCTGCAGACTGATTTCAGATTGCTTGACAATCTGGGTGACTTTCTAAAGGGTTAGATCCGGATTAATTTGAAGCATGTCTGGGATTGCGCCGTTTGCCACTCCTAAAACTATTCTATCTCTGATTGGCCTTCAGCCATCCTGTACAGTTCATTAATGAAAGAGTTAACAGCTTTTCCTGGCTGCTGACCATATTTAATAAATTTAGCTCTTTCAAGGTTAAAATCTGCATCAAATAATTTTAAAGCTTCATCAAATTTTGCAAATGATTAGTCGATTCCTTGTCTAGCAATAATGTTGTCCATGCTCGGGCCCACAGAATAGAGCAGTGTGTTAACTTCTTCATCTTCTGTCTTTCCATCCAAACCTGAAGCAATCATGCACCTAAGGAATCTTTTTCTCCAAAGACCCCAATTTTGTGATTGATCTCAGCCTTAGGATAGTCCAAATTTAACTGGAAGAATGGGTTTCTGACCTGTGGTTAAAGATTTTAAATTGCAGGTTCAGCTTTAAGAGATTTCTGAAAACCCAAGGTGGCACCAATGGGGATTTTGCCTGCTTGTCAGGTTTGGGGGCTCTCACAGTAATGGAGTTCACAGTCTCAGCATTTAAATGTTTTCAAGAATAAATACCTGGACCGACAGGCTAGATTCTTCCCTGCTTTAGTACAATGTTCTTGGGTGTGTGTTATAACCTGCCTGCTTACCACTGGCTGGGGATTAATGGCAATCCCACAATCCTTTGGGAGTATGAGCTTCCCCAATGAGGGGGGAGGGCGTGGCGGAGAAATCATTAGCAGATTCGCTGCATAAATAAAGCTGCCCAGTTTGGAACCGGCCAGAGGAGAGTGAGCAGCAAGCTGCTGCTGCTGTATATATATGTTATTGTAAATAAATGTTATTTCTTTCTATCCTTCACCTCATGCCGGATTCTTCGTGGCCCTCACAAAAGTGTGGAAATGTCAAACCCCAGCTTTTACTGGGATTTTATAACTGCCTACTCAGTCATGATTAATTTTTGTTTCTTTGCAAGTTCAGCTGCCACGTGTTTAGGTGTGGGTCGGGAATCGAGTTTCTCGGACTGCAATTTAAACAATTTCTGACCACTGCAGTAATTAACTTCTTTCAGGATTTGTGTTTTTCAAGAATTTTTAACTTTTAGCTTACCCCTGCTAGGTCTGCTGGCTCTGCACACTCTGGGTATTGAATTTCGCAGGATTCAATGGAGTCTTCTGCTGCAATCAGGATTTTAATTTCTGCCTTCAGCTTCCAAGCCTTTCTTTGGAACTTTCCTCTGGAAATTTCCTTCTGTTCTTTACCTTCTGAAGCTTTTGTTAAGGTCCGAGTGCTTCTTTGATTTTTTTCCTTCAGTTCTTCAGGATTTTAATTTTCTTCGGCTCTCTGCGAGATTTTGAGTTCTTCCATTCGCTGCCATCACGTAGTAATGATGTGGAGATGCCGGCGTTGGACTGGGGTGAGCACAGTAAGAAGTCTTACAACACCAGGTTAAAGTCCAACAGGTTTGTTTCAAACACGAGCTTTCGGAGCACGGCTCCTTCACCTGAAGAAGGAGCCGTGCTCCGAAAGCTCGTGTTTGAAACAAACCTGTTGGACTTTAACCTGGTGTTGTAAGACTTCTTACTGTGATCACGTAGTAAGGTATTGTGTGTAATTTGGTGCGTCTTATTAAGGTATTCGTAGTCTTAGGTTGTTCAACAGTATTTATTAACCACAGTCAACCCGCGCCATACGCCTCTCGCAAATTTGTTTACCTGTGCAAATGCAGTTGTACACATAATCACAGTTCATGGTCCCAAATATCACTTAACTGTGATTTAAGAAGTTAAACTCTCACATTTAGTACGTCAGTCCCACGGAGAAAACGCGGATTGTGCATGCATCAACTGCGCGAGTGCATGTGCGAGTTGGTCGTTTGCGATTTCACACTTGACAATAATTCTCAGCAGTGGACCCCTGCAAATGGCAGTGGTGTAGTGGTATTGTCACTTAACCAGTAATCCAGAGATCCAGGGTAATGCTCTGGGAACTCGGGTTCGAATCCCACCACCAGATGGTGAAATTTGGATTCAATAAAAATCTGGAATGAAAAGCCTAACGATGACCTTGAAACCATTGTCAATTGTCGTAAAAACCCATCTGATTCACTAATGTCCTTTAGGGTAGGAAATCTGCTGTCCTTACCTGGTCTGGCCTACATGTGACTCCAGACCCACAGCAATGCGGTTGACTCTTAAATGCCCTCAGGGATGGGCAATAAATACTGGCCCAGCCAGTGACACCCACATCCCATGAACAAATATATATATTATTAATGGTAAGGGATTAATTACTGCACTAGAAATTATACACAGGCACAGTAAAGCTCGGAGTTGTCTCCATGCTTGCTTCAACACACAGCTCTACCCAATGCTACACTGAGCCCTAGGGGTGGGTCACATATATAACACTGGATGGGCAGTACCGAATGCAGTCCCTTGTTAACTCTTTCTGTGCCAAGCCCTTAGACTGCATCAATTTTAATTTCGTACTTAGATCTAGAACTGGGAAAATGGAATTAAGGAAAAGAACAGCCAAGATCTAATTGAGCGATGGAACAGGTTTGAGGAGCTGGATGACCTTCTCCTATCCCAAGGTAAACAGGAAGAAGATGGAAAACAAAATAACACAACAAAAGCAATGACTTGCCTTCATATAGCACCATTAACATCGTAAAATGTTCCAAAATCTTTCACAAGATCTCTTTGAGCCAGGCGCTAATTTACCATAAACCTATTTCTCAGCTTCATTAACCAATCAGTCTTCTACTGTGAACAATATAAACGTTAAAACCTAAACACATTTATTTGAAAGAGACAAGGTTCTCCTTTACTGTTTACCGCAGCCCTTATATTTAATGATTTGACCTCTAGCCCATGGAGGGGTCAGGCTTGTGTTTGCCTGTCACTAATGGTTCCATGATGTTGAGGACGTCTTTCCCAGGTAAGAAGATTCCTGAGCAGGGTAAAGTCCTGGGAGCTGTGTCAGTGAGCATCTAGTCAAGCAGTGGCAGATTTTTGGCAAGTTCTCCTGTCAAACGCCTTCTTCATATTTTTTTTCATGTTCATCGTGGGGTATTGGCACATTTCCACATGCTGTTCGTTGAGATGTTTTTTTTTGTAACACTGATGCTTAATTGGCCGTGCCAACACTGCCTGTGGTTAAACCCTCTGCCAGTTATAATCACACCCAAAATCACAAAACAATTTGCAAAGGAAAAATATGATTGCCATCTCCTCACTGAGAATTTGTTTGAAGATCAAAGTTAGCCTGTCCGAGATAGCTGACTGTGTGAATACGTGAACCAGGCTGGCATAGGAAGGGCTCCAGGAGTTGACAGAATTTGTTCCCATTGATCTAACATTTCAATTCAGTAGATATGAAGGTTAGACATAGAAATCACACACGTTTTGGGCTGAGTTAGATGTTTAACGGTCCCTTTTTCACGGAGGACAGTTGATTAGGGGAACAAGTTGTTTGCTCGGGTCAGAGAACATACAGTGCAGAAGGAGGCCATTCAGCCCATCAAGACCGCACTGACCCACTTAAGCCCTCACTTCCACTCTATCCCTGTAACCCAATAACCCCTCCTAACATTTTTTGGTCACTAAGGGCAATTTATCATGGCCAATCCACCTAACTTGTGGGCGGAAACCGGAGCACCCGGAGGAAACCCACGCAGACACGGGGAGAACGTGCAGAGTCCGCACAGACAGTGACCCAGCCGGGAACCAAACCTGGGTTCCTGGCGCTGTGAAGCCACAGTGCTAGCCACTTGTGCTACCGTGCTGAATGTTGCCTTTGCAAAGCTCCAAAAGGAAACTGGTCCTGATTGCGACACCAATTCCATCTTAGAAAAGTCAAAATAGCATCTTTCCCAAAACCAGGACACCCCAAAGCACTAACCAGCCAATTAAATACTTTTTTGATGGGCAATGTTGAGAGACACTGCAGCCACTTAGCACACAGCTTGCTCCCAGGAACAAAACATTGATGATGACCGCATGATCTATTTTTGTGATGTTGGGGGTACACATATTGGCTGGAATATTAGGGATAATGCCTCTGCTCTTCTCCGAAATAGCAGCTGTGGGCATTCTGGAGCCACCGGTGAGAGCAGACAGCGTCTCGGTTTGTCATCTCATTCAAAAGACAGCACCTCCGACAGTGCAGCACTTGCTCAGTACTGCCCTGGGAATGTTAGCCTAGATTATGTGCACTGCGGTTGGATTGAAACCCAAGACGTCTGACTCAGAGGTTACCCACCGAGTCAAAGCTAACACCTCCGCATGTCAGGCACAGTGTGCTTGGAGAGAACAGGCAAGTCAGAAGGTTGTGGGTTCAGCTCCCACTCCAGGACTTGAGCACAGAATCTGGGCCAACACTCCAGTGTCAGTACTGAGGGCGTGCTGCACTGCCAGACATGCCACCTTTCTGATGGGATATTAAACCAAGATCTCGGGAGCTTTCCCAAGAGGACGTAAAAGGCGAGGGGAATTCTCCCTAGTGTACTGGTTAATATTTGTCCCTCAATCAACATCACGCAAACAGATTATTTGAACATTATCACGTTACTCTTTGTAGCTTGGTGTGTGCAGATTGGTTGTCATGTTTCTGACATTATGCCAGCGACTACACGTCAAGTCCCAAGATTGAAAAAAGGGCTTTAGAATTGATGCCACCAAATCCCAAAGCCCAAAACTGGCATAGGACCCTGATTTAAATATTGAAAGTAGGCTTGCGGTAGCCATCTGCTCAGTCCAGTCTGAGGCCTTGCAGGAGACGTCAACAAGATAACTGACCAGCAAAGACAACTGGCACTTGTAATCTCCTTCAATAAAACAAAGCATTCCAAGATGCTTCAGAAGAGCCATTATTGAACTCAATTTGACACAATAGATAATGGGGCATATGAAAGGGGTAGGTTTTAGGAACATTCATAAGAGGGAGATAGCGATGGAGGGGTTCAGGGAGGGAATATCAGAGCTTAAGGCATGTTAGCCAACGGTGGGACAATTAAAATTGTGATGGTCCCAAGGCCTGAATTAGAGGAGGATTCCGGGTGATTGACTGTGATTCACAGCCAAATGTAACCATATTCCTGTGAAGTGGAGGCTATTAAAATCAACAGATATCACCACAGCAAATCCTTTCTCTAAAATTTCATTAAAGTTTACTTTTCCTTTCAATTACAAATACTCCACAAATGGAAAACTGCGAGTTTGGTGATTCAATTTATAAATATGTACAGGAATTACAAATCTATTTATAATTAATCACAGTTTCAATCCTGTCAGGTCTAAGGCTTGATGTGGGAGCTGTTGTTTAGCTCGATGCTGCCAGAGAATGAATGATTTGTCAAACTCGCTCTGCTCTGCAAGCTCGCTGGTCGGAGAAGTAACAATTCAACTTCCAAACGCCAACCCATATCTCAAACATCAGGATTCAACCAAAGATTAAAGGATAAAGTGGGAACAAAATTGGCATTTCAGATTTTGTATTTTAGACAAAACATGGAAAAAGTGATTGGCTAGACCCAGTTGCGTGGAATGGAAAAGGTGGTTGATGGAATAACAGAAACCCAAGAGTGAGTTACAGACTAGAATCTAATTGAGGGGTTCAGGGGTTTATATATAGAATAACAGATACCCGGGAGTGAGATTCAGACTGGAATCTAATCGAGGGGTTCAGGGGTTTATATATAGAATAACAGATACCCGGGAGTGAGTTACAGACTAGAATCTAATTGAGGGGTTCAGGGGTTTATATATAGAATAACAGATACCCGGGAGTGAGATTCAGACTGGAATCTAATCGAGGGGTTCAGTGTGGTTTATATATAGAATAACAGATACCCGGGAGTGAGTTACAGACTAGAATCTAATCGAGGGGTTCAGGGTGGTTTATATATAGAACAACAGATACCCGGGAGTGAGTTACAGACTGGAATCTAATCGAGGGGTTGAGGGTGGTTTATATATAGAATAACCAATACCCGGGAGTGAGATACAGGCTGGAATCTAATCGAAGGGTTCAGGGATTTATATATAGAATAACAGATACCCGAGAGTGAGTTACAGACTGGAATCTAACCAAGGGGGCCAGGGGTTTATATACAGAATAACAGACACCCAGGTGTGAGTTACAGACTGGAATCTAATCGAGGGGTTCAGGGGTTTACATATAGAATAACAGATACCGGGAGTGAATTACAGACTGGAATCTAATCGAGGGGTTTAGTGTGGTTTATATATAGAATAACAGATACCCGGGAGTGAGTTACAGACTGCAATCTAATCGAGGGGTTCAGTGTGGTTTATATATAGAATAACAGATACCCGGGAGTGAATTTCAGACTGGAATCTAATCGAGGGGTTCAGGGTGGTTTATATATAGATTAACAGATACCCGGGAGTGAGTTGCAGACTGGAATCTAATCGAGGGGTTCAGGGTGGTTTATATATAGAATAACAAATACCCGGGAGTGAGTTACAGACTGGAATCTAATCAAGGGGTTCAGGGGGTTTATATACAGAATAACAGATACCCGGGAGTGAGTTACAGACTGGAATCTAATCGAGGGGTTCAGGGGTTTATATATAGAATAACAGATACCCGGGAGTGAGTTACAGACTGGAATCTAATCGAGGGGTTCGGGGTGGTTTATATATAGATTAACAGATACCCGGGAGTGAGTTACAGACTGGAATCTAATCGAGGGGTTCAGGGGTTTATATATAGAATAACAGATACCCGGGAGTGAGTTACAGACTGGAATCTAATCGAGGGGTTCAGGGTAGTGTATATATAGAATAACAGATACCTGGGAGTGAATTACAGCCTGGAATCTAATCGAGGGGTTCAGGGTGGTTTATATATAGAATAACAGATACCCGGGAGTGAGTTACAGACTGGAATCTAATCGAGGGGTTCAGGGTAGTGTATATATAGAATGACAGATACCTGGGAGTGAGTTACAGCCTGGAATCTAATCGAGGGGTTCAGGGTGGTTTATATATAGAATAACAGATACCCGGGAGTGAGTTACAGACTGGAATCTAATCGAGGGGTTCGGGGTGGTTTATATATAGAATAACAGATACCCGGGAGTGAATTACAGACTGGAATCTAATCGAGGGGTTCAGGGGTTTATATATAGATTAACAGATACCCGGGAGTGAGTTACAGACTGGAATCTAATCGAGGGGTTCAGTGTGGTTTATATATAGAATAACAGATACCCGGGAGTGAGTTACAGCCTGGAATCTAATCGAGGGGTTCGGGGTGGTTTATATATAGAATAACAGATACACGGGAGTGAGTTACAGACTGGAATCTAATCGAGGGGTTTGGGGTTTATATATAGAATAACAGATACCCGGGAGTGAGTTACAGACTAGAATCTAATCGAGGGGTTCAGGGGTTTATATATAGATTAACAGATACCCAGGAGTGAGTTACAGACTGGAACATAATCCAGGGGTTCAGGGGCTTATATATAGCATAACCGATACCCGGGAGTGAATTACAGACTGGAATCTAATCGAGGGGTTCAAGAGTTTATATGTATAGAATAACAGATACCCGGAAGTGAGTTACAGACTGGAATCTAATCGAGGGGTTCAGGGGGTTTATATATAGAATGACAGATACCCGGGAGTGAGTTACAGACTAGAATCTATTCGAGGGGTTCAGGGGTTTATATATAGAATAACAGATACCCGGGAGTCAGTTACAGACTGGAATCTAATCGAGGGGTTCAGGGGTTTATATATAGAATAACAGATACCCGGGAGTGAGTTACAGACTGGAATCTAATCGAGGGGTTCGGGGTGGTTTATATACAGAATAACAGATACCCGGGAGTGAGTTACAGACTGGAATCTAATCGAGGGGTTCAGTGGGTTTATACAGATACCCGGGAGTGAGTTACAGACTAGAATCTAATCGAGGGGTTCGGGGTGGTTTATATATAGAATAACAGATACCCGGGAGTGAATTACAGACTGGAATCTAATCGAGGAGTTCAGTGTGGTTTATATATAGAATAACAGATACCCGGGAATGAATTACAGACTGGAATCTAATCGAGGGGTTCAGGGGTGGTTTATATATAGAATAACAGATACCCGGGAGTGAGTTACAGACTAGAATCTAATCGAGGGGTTCGGGGTGGTTTATATATAGAATAACAGATACCCGGAAATGAATTACAGACTGGAATCTAATCGAGGGGTTCGGGGTGGTTTATATATAGAATAACAGATACCCGGGAGTGACTTACAGACTGGAATCTAATCGAGGGGTTCGGGGTGGTTTATATATAGAATAACAGATACCCGGGAGTGAGTTACAGACTAGAATCTAATCGAGGGGTTCGGGGTGGTTTATATATAGAATAACAGATACCCGGGAGTGAGTTACAGACTGGAATCTAATCGAGGGGTTCAAGAGTTTATATATATAGAATAACAGATACCCGGAAGTGAGTTACAGACTGGAATCTAATCGAGGGGTTCAGGGGGTTTATATATAGAATTACAGATACCCGGGAGTGAGTTACAGACTGGAATCTAATCGAGGGGTTCGGGGTGGTTTATATACAAAATAACAGATACCCGGGAGTGAGTTACAGACTGGAATCTAATCGAGGGGTTCAGGGGGTTTATATATAGAATAACAGATACCCGGGAGTGAGTTACAGACTGGAATCTAATCGAGGGGTTCAGGGTGGTTTATATATAGAATAACAGATACCCGGGAGTGAGTTACAGACTGGAATCTAATCGAGGGGTTCAGGGTGGTTTATATATAGAATAAGAGATACCCGGGAGTGAGTTACAGACTGGAATCTAATTGAGGGGTTTGGGATGGTTTATATATATAATAACAGATACCCGGGAGTGAGTTACAGATTGGAATATAATCGAGGGGTTTGGGATGGTTTATATATAGAATAACAGATACCCGGGAGTGAGTTACAGACTGGAATCTAATCGAGGGGTTCAGTGTGGTTTATATATAGAATAACAGATACCCGGGGGTGAGTTACAGATTGGAATATAATCGAGGGGTTTGGGATGGTTTATATATAGAATAACAGATACCCGGGAGTGAGTTACAGACTGGAATCTAATCGAGGGGTTCAGTGTGGTTTATATATAGAATAACAGATACCCGGGAGTGCGTTACAGACTGGAATCTAATCGAGGGGTTCAGGGTGGTTTATATATAGAATAGCAGATACCCGGGAGTGAGTTACAGATTGGAATATAATCGAGGGGTTTGGGATGGTTTATATATAGAATAACAGATACCCGGGAGTGAGTTACAGACTGGAATCTAATCGAGGGGTTCAGGGGTTTATATATAGAATAACAGATACCCAGGAGTGAGTTACAGACTGGAATCTAATCGAGTGGGTCAGGGGTTTATATATAGAATAACAGATACCCGGGAGTGAGTTACAGACTGGAATCTAATCGAGGGGTTCAGGGGTTTATATATAGAATAACAGATACCCAGGAGTGAGTTACAGACTGGAATCTAATCGAGGGGTTCAGGGTGGTTTATATATAGAATAACAGATACCCGGGAGTGAGTTACAGACTGGAATCTAATCGAGGGGTTTGGGATTGTTTATATATAGAATAACAGATACCCGGGAGTGAGTTACAGACTGGAATCTATTCGAGGGGTTTGGGATTGTTTATATATAGAATAACAGATACCCGGGAGTGAGTTACAGACTGGAATCTAATCGAGGGGTTCGGGGTGGTTTATATATAGAATAACAGATATACGGGAGTGAGTTACAGACTGGAATCTAATAGAGGGGTTTGGGGTGGTTTATATATAGAATAACAGATACCCGGGAGTGAGTTACAGACTGGAATCTAATCGAGGGGTTCAGGGGTTTATATAAAAAATAACAGATACCCGGGAGTGGGTTACAGACTGGAATCTAATCGAGGGGTTCAGGGGTTTAACAGATACCCGGGAGTGAGTTACAGACTGGAATCTAATCGAGGGGTACGGGGGGTTTATATATAGAATAACAGATACCCGGGGTGAGTTTCAGACTGGAATCTAATCGAGGGGTTCAGGGGTTTATATATAGAATAACAGATACCCGGGAATGAGTTACAGACTAGAATCGAATCCAGGGGTTCAGGGATTTATATACAGAATAACAGATACCCGGGAGTGAGTTACAGACTGGAATCTAATCGAGGGGTTCAGGGTGGTTTATATATTGAATAACAGATACCCGGGTGTGAGTTACAGACTGGAATCTAATCGAGGGGTTCGGGGTGGTTTATATATAGAATAACAGATACCCGGGAGTGAGTTACAGACTAGAATCTAATCGAAGGGTTCGGGGTGGTTTATATATAGAATAACAGATACCCGGGAGTGAGTTACAGACTGGAATCTAATTGTACGGACTGCAGAATCACAGAAAGTTCCGCTTTGCCTGACAGTCCTCAGGAAGATGAAATCTTTCCCTGTACAAGTGCACTAACATTGCAAAGAATTACCAAGGGTCAGTTGAGAAGGGAGAATGTTATATTATGTGTGGTCTGGATTAGTCACATCCAGATGTTAGGCGTCTTGAATAAGATTGACGTTTGATCCAACGATACTGGGACGCCGGGTGAGCTCCACAACAGGTGCTACCACTGAGGCCCTTTGTCAGTTTAATAACTGTCTGGGTGCCAATCTCTTTCCCCTTTGTCCGTTCTCACGTTCCTAACTCAGCTAGCAGACTAAACAAGGTCAGATGTTACCCCAGTGCCATGAGTGATCATACACTACACAGCTCAAGGGTCACAAATGCCAGAGGTTGAAGATGAAAGGTCGCCCTGTCCACCATCCCCCTCAACCCAGTAAACTTGCAACGTGTCAAGACCAAAGCACCGTTTGACACTGATGTTATAATTATTGGATTAAGCAGCCTGAAGCCTTTAACCCTTTGTGTGCACCATTTGTCTTTTTGTTTCCTAAAATAAAAGCCAGGGTTGTCCCCCAATCACTTGATGGGGCAATGTGGCCTCCTGACGGTATTCGAGGATAATGGTCCCGTGGGCGTGAACCGTGAGGGCCCCGGGCTGTTTGACTGGGGGCAGCATCACCATTGAAGCCGACCCTCTCCTCTCCTCTCAGTGGCAGCCACTGGATCGGTGTCAGGAGCTGGGTCGAAGCTGATTATCATCCCCTCCACCCCTCTCCCCTCCCCTTTCCTTTCTGAGCACCCACATCACTGCCCCAGCAAAGATCAGTGAGTCCAGCCATCCCCTCTCCCCCACCACCCCTTGCTCAGTATCAGCCCACAGAAGTAACGGCCAGAGCGCAACACATATTCTTCCGCTTTCGGTATCTCAGGGAGCTTTACCAATGACATTTAAAGGGACAGTCCACCCTCGGTTCCTGGCAATAGCAGTGATTTTTTTTTAAATGACAAAAGACTTTCTGGTTTTCAAATTCCCTTCTTCAAATAATAGAATTCTGAGCAGATGTCGAGTTTGGCTGGAAAGGCAGATGGACCTGATGAGGATAGGGGAAATCCTCTTATAAAGGGATCCTCAGAGGCTGGTTTAGCACAGTGGACTAAACAGTTGGCTTGTAATGCAGAACAATGTCACCACCGCGGGTTCAATTCCCGTACCGACCTCGCCGGAATGTGGCGACTAGGGGCTTTTCATAGTAATTTCAGTGAAGCCTACTTGTGACAATCAGCGATTATTATTATTAAGGTGAGACCCAATCTATGCAAGGAGCGCAGTCAGTGAGTCTTCCTCTTTAGGAGGGTTCCCCTCTACAAAGAGGACTCTGATGGAGTCACTTAATCTTTTAAAAAGGGGTCCTAATAGTTTTACCTCTCTCTATAAAAGGGTTCTTTCGGTTGCATTTCTGATGGCCTTTAACTTTAAAAGAGACCAGGACCTCTTGTCATCAAAGAAGTTCGAATGAGCGAGTATCACCACACTAAAAACCCATCCGACCTCGAGAAACCCTCGTTAAAAAAAAAGGGGGCTCCTTCAAGCAAAGCACAAATCTCTCTTTTTTCTTAAAGTGATCCCAGATGCTCAGGTTCTGTTTGATTTTAATTCCCATTCTGCCCGGGGAGGAGTTCAAAAACCCCCTTCATAATATCTTCCTGGTGTTTCTCAAAGAGGTGGAAAGCGCCCTTCGCTTGATTCCCCCCTGGCTGTTACCCCAGCGTGACCAAGTACAGATCATGTGGGCTCTCTCCCTGCCCCCCACCCCCATCGCTCCTCAAGCCCAGGACGTTTCACAGTAACTTCATTGCAGTGTTAATGTAAGCCTACTTGTGACAATAATGAAGATGATTATTACTTTCTCTGCTCTGGGTAACAAATAAACCAAAAAGTCGACTTGATTAGTAAACATCTTTTCTATTCTTCGCCCTCTCTCTCTCTCTCTCCCCCCCTGTTTTGGTTGCTGAGAGTCCCAGTGATCTGAGGTGACCTCTCTTTGTCCCGATTCATTCTCTTTAGTGCCCCACGTTGCAGAGGATTAAACAGACCGGATTGTGTCCCGTCCCTACCCCTAGGGAGGTGGGCGTGCTGCTTGCTTCACCAACACAACGAGGTAGGTGCCTGTCACACTTTGATCAGCGAAGCTCCCAGCTTCTGAAAAGTTCCTGGTTCCTTCGACAGCCAAATGATTTCTTCTCATCCATTATCTCATCTTGATTCACCGGGGTACAGCCTCCCTCCCCACCCCCCCCCCCCCCCCACCCCAACAAGCAGACAACTCTGTCTCCTTCCCCCAATACTTCACCCCAATTGCTGTTGGTCACCTTCCACTCTCCGTGAACTCTGCTATCCCTGTGTCCGACCTCCCATTCACTTTATCACTCTCTGTGTTTTGCTGCATAGATTTAAGGTAAGGGGCCGGAGGTTTAGAGGGGATGTGAGGAAAATTGTTTTTACCCACAGGGTGGTGGGAGTCTGGAACTTACTGTCTAAAAGGGCGGTCACAGTAAGAAGTCTTACAACTCCAGGTTAACGACCAAAAGATTTGTTTGGAACCTCTAGCTTTTGGAGCGTAGCTTCTTCACCAGATGAGTACGCTCCGAAAGCCAGTGATTCCAAACAAACCTGCTGGACTTTAACCTGGAGTTGTAAGGCTTCTTACTGTGCCAACCCCAGTCCAACGCCGGCACCTCCACATCGTTAAAGGGTGGTGGAGGCAGAGACCCTCATAACATTTAAGAAGTATTTAAATGTGCACTTGTAATCCCAAGGCACACAAGGCTATGGGCCAAGTGCTGGAAAATGGGGTTAGAATAGTTAGGTGATTGTTTTGACCAGCGCCAACATGATGGGCCGTAGGGCCTTTTCTGTGTTGCATGACTCTGTGACTCTATGACATTTGTTCCTGGTCTGGCAACGCTGCAGTTTGATAACTGTTGTCTTTATTTTCAAATCCCTGCATGGCCTTACTCCTCTGTCACCATTTCCTGTCCTGACGACCTCCAATATCTCTGTTCCCTTCCATTCCGATCTCCTGCCAATCTCCAATTTTGTCCGTGCCTAGGGCCCTAAGCTATGGAATTCCCTCCTTAAATTCCTCGGCCTCTCCCTCATCGTAGAATACTTTCAGTGCAGGCCTGCACAACGCTCTGAAAGGGCACCCTACCTAGGCTCACTTGCCCGCCCTATCCCTGTAACCTCACCTAACCTTTGGACATTAAGGGCAATTTCATCATGGCCAATCCACCTAACCTGCACATCATTGGACTGTGGGAGGAAACCGGATCACCCAGAGGAAACCCACGCAGACATGGGAAGAAAGTGCGAATTTCACACAGTCACCCGAGGCCGGAATCAAACCCGGGTCCCTGGTGCTCCGAGGCAGCAGCGCTAACCACTGTGCCACCCTGCCGCCCACAGACCTTGACTAAGGTCCTTTCAGACCTTACTTAAAACTAAGTTACAAACTGGAATCTGATCGAGGGGTTTGGGGTGGTTTATATATAGAATAACAGATACCCGGGAGTGAGTTACAGATTGGAATCTAATCGAGGGGTTCAGGGGTTTGTATATAGAATAACAGATACCCAGGAGTGAGATACAGGCTGGAATCTAATCGAGGGGTTCATGGTGGTTTATATATAGAATAACAGATACCCGGGAGTGAGTTACAGACTGGAATCTAATCCAGGGGTTCAGGGGTTTATATATAGAATAACAGATACCCGGGAGTGATTTACAGACTGGAATCTAATCGAGGGGTTCAGGGTGGTTTATATAGAATAACAGATACCCGGGAGTGAGTTACAGACTGGAATCTAATCGAGGGGTTCAGGGGTTTATATATAGAATAACAGATACCCAGGAGTGAGTTACAGACTGGAATCTAATAGAGCGGTTTGGGATGGTTTATATATAGAATAACAGATACCCGGGAGTGAGTTACAGACTGGAATCTAATTGAGGGGTTCAGGGGTTTATATATAGAATAACAGATACCCGGGAGTGAGTTACAGACTGGAATCTAATCGAGGGGTTCAGGGTGGTTTATATAGAATAACAGATACCCGGGAGTGAGTTACAGACTGGAATCTAATCGAGGGGTTCAGGGGTTTATATATAGAATAACAGATACCCAGGAGTGAGTTACAGACTGGAATCTAATAGAGCGGTTTGGGATGGTTTATATATCGAATAACAGATACCCGGGAGTGAGTTACAGACTGGAATCTAATCGAGGGGTTCAGGGTGGTTTATATATAGAATAACAGATACCCGGGAGTGAGTTACAGACTGGAATCTAATCGAGGGGTTCGGGGTGGTTTATATATAGAATAACAGATACCCGGGAGTGAGTTACAGACTGGAATCTAATCGAAGGGTTCGGGGTGGTTTATATATAGAATAACAGATACCCGGGAGTGAGTTACAGAATGGAATCTAATTGTACGGACTGCAGAATCACAGAAAATTCCCCTTTGCCTGACAATCCTCAGGAAGATGAAATCTTTCCCTGTACAAGTGCACTAACATTGCAAAGAATTACCAAGGGTCTGTTGAGAAGGGAGAAGGTTATATTATGTGTGGTCTGGATTAGTCACATCCAGAATACTTTCAGTGCAGGCCTGCACAACCCTCTGAAAGGGCACCCCCTACCTAGGCTCACGTGCCCACCCTATCCCTGTAACCCTGTAATCCCACCTAACCTTTGGACACTAAGGGTCAATTTTATCATGGCCAATCCACCTAACCTTTGGACTGTGGGAGGAAATTGGATCACCCAGAGGAAACCCACGCAGACATGGGAAGAAAGTGCAAACTCCACACAGTCACCCGAGGCCGGAATCAAACCCGGGTCCCTGGTGCTCTGAGGCAGCAGTGCTAACCACTGTGTCACCCTGCCGTCCACAGACCTTGACTAAGGTCCTTTCAGACCTTACTTAAAACTGACCACTTGGACCAGGGTTTAGGTTGCTTGACCAACTATCTCTTTATTGGCTCAGGATGAAATTATGTTTGAGAAGGAATCCTGTGGAGCACCTTAGCACATTTTAGTGCACTAAAGTCGCTATATAAACACAAGTTGTTGTTCTTCAATGGTTTTACTCACCCACCTGGGCAGTTTCCATGAGAAGCTTGTTTACAGAAACAATATGCTGGGGTATGGAAAAAGGCAAGTGAACGGCTCGAAGTCACGTTGCTCATTTGAAGACATAATAGGCCAAATGGTCTTTAATGCCAAAATAATTCTGTGATTCAGTCGGCCACCACCAGTGGGGTCCTACCTGCATCGCAGGACCCCCAATTAGCGCATATCAACCAGGCTCCTGCTTGCAAAAATCTCAACATCAAAGGAATTTGGGATGCAGATCAGAGAATCTTCGAATGATGCAGCAGAGAAAGAGGCCCATCATGCCCATGATTGGGTGGCTCTTTTGAAGAGCCACCCGATCAAACTCACTCCCTTAACTTTCCCCTGGCCTTAACTTGTTTCCTAGACGACCAATTAAATCCTCACCGGAGAGAGAGTTAAACTCCTCGTTTCAAGCAGCTTTCTGAGGAAGTAGGAAGTTTCCCCTATAATCCCAGCTGCTCCTCCGTCAACCAGTGTGACCAGGCACTCATCTGCATTGCCTGTTCTGTGGGGTTTGCGTGTGTGCAAGATGAGTGTTACGGCCATCAATGTGTGGGAGGCGCAAGGGTTTTCAACCATTTCCTGGGTTGGTCAGGAATGCCCCGGAAATGAGCATTAATCGCTTGGACTGCATGTCCTGAATCTGTGTCAGCTCCGATGGAAACATACAAATGAGGCCTTCGCCTCCTCCAGCCTGCTCTGCCCATTTAATAAGACCATGGCTGATCCAATGGTAATCTCAAATTTGCATCCTGTCTACCCCCGATAACAATAAGACCTTAAGACATGGGATCAGAAGTAGGCCATTTGGCCCATCGGGTCTGCTCCGCCATTCAAGGACAATATGACTGATCAGATAATCCTCAACTCTACTTTCCCGCCTTATTTCCCCATAACCCTGATTCCCTTTCTGATTAAACATCTGCCTACCTCAGCCTTGAACACATGACCACCTCTCAATAGATAAATCTACCCACAGCCGCTCACCATTCAGTCAGCAGCCGAGATCTTTTTAAGGGCAGCACGGTAGCATTGTGGATAGCACAATTGCTTCACAGCTCCAGGGTCCCAGGTTCGATTCCGGCTTGGGTTACTGTCTGTGCGGAGTCTGCACGTTCTCCCCGTGTGTGCGTGGGTTTCCTCCGGGTACTCCGGTTTCCTCCCACAGTCCAAAGATGTGCAGGTTGGGTGGATTGGCCATGATAAATTGCCCTTCGTGTCCAAAATTCTATGATCTATGATTAACCTAGGACAAAAGTTCGGCACAACATCGTGGGCCGAAGGGCCTGTTCTGTGCTGTATTTCTATATCTATCTATCTCACCGCCATGAATGGAACATTGACTGGGTCTCACCCTCCCCCTGAAGCACTGCAGGTGACTGTGTGTTTCCAGCAGTTACTGTTAAAGAGGCAGGCTCAGATATGACTAATTCTGATGTAAGTCTACACTCAAAGAACTGTTTTCCAATCTTCATTCTAACTTTTCAATTTCGAGTTGAGGGATTTACATGTTTACACTCTGCAACAAACCTGTCATTTTCCTGTAATACATTGTGAACATTAATAGGAATCCGCATTTCTGCAGCATCTTTCACAACCTCAGGATCTCTATTTACATGCAAACAATTACTGTTGAAGTAAGGTCACTGCTGTAATGTAGGGAACACGGCAGCCAATTTGCGCAGAGTAAGCTCCCACCAACAGCAATGTGAGAACGAGCCGACGTTTATTGAGGAATAAATATTAGCCAGGATATCGGGGTCAACGCTCCTTTAGAGCTGAGATTGTTAGGTTAGGAGAGTAAGGGTTACAGAACCAAGCCAAGCAAATGTCGTTGAGAAACAGATCAACCATGATCTAGTCGAATGATGGGACAAGCTGGAGGGGCTGAATGGCATCCTTCTGTTCCTAAGCTTCTTATCCTCTTCAAAATAGTGGTCATGCGATCTTTTACATCCACCTGAGAGGGCAGAAAGTTCTCCCTGCAGCACTTGCAGTAACGCAACACTCCCTCAGTCGTGCAGAGGACTATCAGCCATGCTGTGGTCTGTGGAGCGGGTCTTTGAACGCATAATAATAATCTTTATTAGTGTCACAAGTAGGCTGACATTAACACTGCAATGAAGTTACTGTGAAAAGCCCCTAGTCGCCACACTCCGGCGCCTGTCCGGGTACACAGAGGGAGAATTCAGAATGTCCAATTCACCTAACAAGCACGTCTTTGGGACATGTGGGAGGAAAGCAGAGCGCCCGGAGGAAACTCACGCAGGCACGGTGAGAACGGGCAGACAGTAACCCAAGCCAGGAATCGAACCTGGGACTCTGGCGCTGTGAAGAAATAGTGCTATCCACTGTGCTACTGTGCAGCCCATGACCTTCTGAGTCAGATGTGAGAATGCTCCCACTGAGCCAAGACTGGAATATTCAGATTTTTAAATTATTGAGAACAGTATTGTTAACCAAGCAGAGAAGGCCTGGTCAGAAAAGCCTGTGAGGAAGTGTTGTACAACCACATGTATCCCTCGGGTAGGAGGCACTTGGAGAGTGTGCCAATTCCTTTTAATAGGTTGGTGCATTTGTGAACATGACTGTTTGCTTGTGGTTGAGAGAGACGGAGAGTGTGTGTGTGTGTGTGAAATGTGTGGGTGAGAGTGTGCGGAAATGTGATAAGAGGACTGTGTTTGAGAGATAATGTGAAAAAGAGGGAGTGCGAGATTGTGTTGAGTGTGTAAATGTGTCAGGGTGTGTGAAGGGAGAGAGTATGAGTATTAGAGAATAAGTGAGAGAGAGTGTATGTTAGGGAGAGTGTGTGAGAGGGAGAGACATATTGGGCTGGATTCTCCCGCCGCGCCACATTTTTGCCTCGACCCGCCGGTGGGATTCTCCGTTACGCCAGCCGGTCAATGGGGTTTCCCATTGTGGGGCAGCCTCACGCCATAGGGAAAACCCCCGGGCACCGGCAAAATGGAGAATCCCGCCCATTGTGTGTGTGTTTGAGTGTGAGTGAGTTTGTGGTGTGATTAATGTGTGAGTGTATGTTTTTGTTTATGAATGTGTGAGGGTGTTTGTTGTGTTGCTGAAAGTGTGAGGGTGTGTGAATGTGTGTGTGTGAATGTGTGAGGGTGTGCATGTGAATGTTTGAGGGTGAGTGTGAATGTGTGAGGGTGTGTGTGTGAATGTGTGAGGGTGTGTGTGAATGTGTGTGTATGAGTGTGTGAATGCGTTTGTGAATGTGTGAAGTTGTGTTGTGTGTGTGAATGTTTGAGAGTGTGTGAACGTGTGAGGATGTGTTGTGTGTGAATGCGTGAGGGTATGTGTGAAGGTGTGTTTGTGAGTGTGTGCAGGTGTGTGTGAATGTTTGAGGGTGTGTATGAATGTGTGAGGGTGTGCCTGTGAATGTCTGAGGGTGTGTCTGTCAATGTGTGAGGGTATGTGTGAGTGTGTGAAGGTGTGTGCGAGTGTGTGAAGATGTGTGCGAGTGTGTGAAGGTGTGTGTGTGTCTGAAGGTGTGTGTGAATGTTTGAGGGTGTGTGTGTGAACGTGTGAAGTAGTGAGTGTGAATGTTTGAGGGTGTGTGTGTGAACGTGAGTGTGTGAATGTTTGAGGGTGTGTGTGTGAATGTGTGAAGGTGTGTGTGAGTGTGTGAAGGTGTGTGTGAGTGTGTGTGAGTGTTTGAAGGTATGTGCGTGAATGTTTGAGGGGGTGTCTGTGAATGTTTGGGGGTATGTGTATTAATGTGTAAGGGTGTGTGTGTGAATGTGTGAGGGTGTGTGTGTGAATGTGAGGGTGTGTGTATGAATGTGTGAGGGTATGTGTGTGTGTGAAGGTGTGTGTGAGTGTGTGTGAGTGTTTGAAGGTATGTGCATGAATGTTTGAGGGTGTGTGAATGTGTGAGGTTGTGTCTGTGAATGTTTGAGGGTATATGGGGCCTCACGGTAGCATGGTGGTTAGCATCAATGCTTCACAGCTCCAGGGTCCCAGGTTCGATTCCCGGCTGGGTCACTGTCTGTGTGGAGTCTGCACGTCCTCCCCGTGTGTGCGTGGGTTTCCTCCGGGTGCTCCGGTTTCCTCCCACAGTCCAAAGATGTGCGGGTTAGGTGGATTGGCCATGCTAAATTGCCCGTAGTGTAAGGTTAATGGGGGGATTGTTGGGTTACGGGTATACGGGTTACGTGGGTTTAAGTAGGGTGATCATTGCTCGGCACAACATCGAGGGCCGAAGGGCCTGTTCTGTGCTGTACTGTTCTATAAGTTCTATGTGTGTTAATGTGTGAGGGTGTGTGTGTGTGTGTGAATGTGAGGGTGTGTATGTGAATGTGTGAGGGTGTATGTGTGAGGGTATGTGTGTTAATGTGTAAGGGTGTGTCTGTGAATGTGTGAGGGTGTGTGTTTGAATGTGAGGGTGTGTGTGTGTGAAGGTGTGTGAGTGTGTGAAGGTGTGTGTGTGAATGTTTGAGGGTGTGTGGGTGTGTGCGAATGTGTGAAGGTGTGTGTGTGAATGTGAGGGTGTGTGTGTGAATGTGTGAAGGTGTGTGTATGAATGTTTGAGGGTGTGTGTGTGAATGTGTGAAGGTGTGTCTGTGAATGTTTGAGGCTGTGTGTGAATGTGTCAGGTTGTGTGTATGAATATTTGAGGGTGTGTGAATGTGTTTATGGTAATTGAAGATAAGAGGTTAATTGGCTGTGAAGCCTGCTGTGGTTGACTAGCTGTAGGCCACGCTGTTTGGATGAGATGATCCTGGAGGCCACCTAATGCCTGAGGAACCTGTTTGCCCATCCCCCCCACCCCACCCCCCTCCAACCCTGCCAGAGGAGGGATGAAAACCTGAGTGTTTAGAAACAGAACCAGATGTTAAATAGAGGTGAGCAGCAGCAGAACACCATTTCAGTGACAGTAGGAGCTCAAACCACCTCTATGCTCTATTCTTCTCCAACGTTGCCCTCACCCACTCCCCCCCCCCCCCCCCCCACCCCACCCCAAAACTGCCTTTTTGCAGGATGACACTATCAAGGCAATTCCAGAACCACCTCAGCAAAGCCACAAAGTTTTTTTGCTGACAATTATCTGGGAAATTGCAAATTGTGCATTCAGCCTTTGCTTCCTGTCTCTGTTGGCACTGCTGACCTGTTTCTGGGAATGAGGTGGGCCAAATGGATCAAGTGTCAATAGGAGAATATTTAGGGGATGGTGATGTGTGTGTTAGTGCCTGTCTGTGTGTGTGTTAGTGTCTGCCTGTCTGAGTGTATACCTCTGTGTGTCTCTTGTGTGAGTCTGTTTGTGAGCGTGTCTCTGTGTTGGTCTTTGTGTCTGTCTATCTGTTTGTTTGTGTGTCTCTGTGTCTGTGAGAGTGCATCTGTCTGTGTGTCCATCTGTGTCTCTGTCCCTTTGTGTGTTTCAGTGTCTGTGTGTGTCTCTCTATGTGCCTGTGTTTGTGCCTATGTGTCTCTGCCCGTATCCCTTCCTGTGCGACTCCCTGTATGCGTGTCTCTGTGCCTGTGATTGTGTGTCTCCCTGCCTGTGTGTATGTCTGTGATTGTGTGTCTCTCTGTGTATCTTGCTGTCTCTGTGTCTGTGTGTGTGTATCTATCTCTATGTGCCTGGATGTGTCTCAGTGTGTATCTGTCTGTGTGTGTCTCAGTGTGTATCTGTCTGTGTGTGTCTCCGTGTGTATCTGTCTGTGTGTGTCTCAGTGTGTATCTGTCTGTGTGTGTCTCCGTGTGTATCTGTCTGTGTGTGTCTCAGTGTGTATCTGTCTATGTGTGTGTCTGTGTGTGTCTGAGTGTGTGTGTGTGTATATCTGTTTCTCTGTGTGCCTGTGTGTATCTGTCTGTGTGTGTGTCGCAGTGTGTGTATCTGTCTCTGTGTGTGTCGCAGTGTGTGTATCTGTCTCTGTGTGTGTCAGTGTGCGTGTGTATCTGTCTCTGTGTGTGTCACAGTGTGTGTATCTGTGTGTCTCATTGTGTGTGTGTATCTGTCTGTGTGTTTGTGTCTCAGCGTGTGTATCTGTCTCTGTGTGTGTCTCAGTATGTGTGTGTGTATCTGTCTCTATGTGTGTGTGTATTTGTATTTCTGTGTGTTCCACTGTGTGTGCCTCAGTGTGTGTATCTGTCTCCATGTGTGTGTATCTTTCTCTGTGTGTTCCTGTGTATCTTACTGTGTGTGTGTGTCTCAGTGTGTTTGTATCTGTCTCTGTGTGTGTGTCTCAGTGTGTGTGTGTCTCAGTGTGTGTGGTCACCATTCCTATCCCATTCTTTTGTGGTCGTCAGCAAGCTCACCCACTCACATTTTTCGTCTCATTTGAACTCTCTGTTGCCAAGGCTATGCAGTCTATTGAACTGACTTTGTAAAGTTTGTGCAGTCAGAGGCCAACAGCACCCCCCCCCCCCCCCCCACAACCAAACCACCACCCAGTGTCCAAACTACACCCCCCCCCCCCCCCCCCCCACACACACACATACACACACACACCCCAAACTCATACACACCTTCACCTTTTTTTTTGCTAAAACACTTCCCAGACCATAAGTATAAACCCTGTGTGGACAATAACCCCCCCACCCACACACTCTTGGCTCCCTGACACCAAGCTCCTTTATAAGGCAGTCGTCTCCCTGGTAACGGTCCGGCTTCAATAGCACTGTCAAAGCCCTCCACACGCGCAGTCACTGACTCTCATCTCCTGTTTTATTCAGGAAAAAAAAAATCGCCCTCGTAACCTCCCCTGGACCTGGCATCTCCATTTTAATCCACCCTCCCTCCCTTCCCAGGCAGGCAAGGCCCTGCCCCTGAGGCCAGTCTGTGGCACTCTCTCTGCACCCCCCACCCCCTCAGGTCAGGAGCCCCATTATCCCCCCCCCCCCCCCCCCCCCCCCCAAGTACTAACTTGCGTCCAGCCCTCGCAGCCAGCCACGGTTTAGTGAATCCCCGCTCGCTGAGCAGTGTTTGAGGAGGAAGAAGGAACAGCAACAACAACAACAAAAAGAGAAGCGAGAGAGAGAGAGAGAGAGGCTTTTCAAACTTTGGGAGTTTGGCAGAGAGTGTGAGAGTGTGTACTGTCTCTCCCCCCCCCCCACCCCCATCCTGTCTCCAAAAGCGACTTTACTTTTGTTTGTTTTTTTCTGGGAGGAGGTGTTGCTGAGGGTGTTGTGGGGGGGGGGGGGGGGGAGTTGTTGTTGGGAGGGAATGGGTTTGACATGGATGTGAAGTGATCGCTGTTGCTTTCCACATGACTTGCTCTCTGGCCCCTGGACGAGAGCAGCGAGTGAGTGAGTGAGTGAGTGAACCGCAGCAGCTTCTGGTCCGGGGATCTCTTTCTCTTTGGTTCTCTCTCATTCTCCTTCCCTCTCTCACTCTCTCTCTCTCACACTCCCTATCTCCCTCTCTCACTCCCTCCCTCTCTCCCCTTCCCTCTCTCTCCCCTTCCCTCTCCCCCTCTCTTTCCCCCTCCCCTTTCCTCCCTCTCTCTCTACCCCTTCCCTCTCTCTACCCCTCCCTCTCTCTCTACCCCCTCCCTCCCCCTCCCCCTCTCTTCCCCCTCCCTCCCACTCTCCCTCTCTTCCCCCTCCCTCCCACTCTCCCTCCCTTCCCCCTCCCTCCCACTCTCCCTCCCTCCCTCCCTCTCTCCCTCCCTCCCTCCCTCTCTCCTCCTCCCTCCCTCTCTCCCTCCCTCCCTCCCTCTCTCCCTCCCTCCCTCCCTCTCTCCCTCTATCCCTCCCTCCCTCTATCCCTCCCTCCCTCTATCCCTCTCTCCCCCCTCTCCATCTCTCCCCTCCCTCCTCTCTCTCTCTCCTCCCTCCCTCTCTCTCTCTCCCTCCCTCTCTCTCTCTCCCCTCCCTCCCTCCCTCCCTCTCTCTCTCTCCCTCCGTCTCTCTCCCTCCCTCTCTCCCTCCCTCCCTCCTTCTCTCCGTCTCCCCCCTCCTTCCCTCCGTCTCCCCCTCCCTCTCTCCGTCTCTCCCTCCCTCTCCATCTCTCCCTCCCTCCCTCTCCATCTCTCCCTCCCTCCCTCTCCATCTCTCACTCCCTCGCTCTCCATCTCTCCCCCTCCCTCTCTCCAGCCCGGGACACTCACTGACTTGACTGACCCTCAAGTAATGCCTCCCCTAGAAAATGCCCAAAGGAAGCTGTGACTGCCTGTGCTGGGCACTGCCCCAAACAGTGTGAAACCTCCTGTCTTACCCCCCCCCCACCCAAACTTTGGGCTTCTTGGAGTAGTGTAATGTTGGACTGGAAACATTAACCCCCCTCCCCTCCCTCCACCACCCCCCCCCCCCCCCCCTCTCTGCACACAGATGCTGTGTTTCTTTCCAGCCCTTGCTGTTTTTGATTCTGACCTGCCTCACTGTGTTTCCTCCCAAACTCTCTGTCCCTTCACCTCTCCTCACATTGCAGCCCTCACAGAGCTCCTGCCTCCCGGGTAGCTGGAAGGAGAGGAGAGGTGGGGGGGTGGGGGGAGGATTTGGTTGGGGTAGGTGGGTTTAGGGGGGCGGGGGGAGGGGGGGGGGATGGCCATGGCCGCCAGTGAGTGGGGAGACCCCCGGGAGGACAGCAAGCCTTACCCCCACAACGGCAGCGAGGATGCTCTGGAGAGCCCCGCTCCCTCCTCCTCGCAGACCGGGGGCAGCGAGTGCGAGCTGGGCGAGCAGGACAGGCAGGGGGGGCTCCAGGTGGACTGTGTGGTCTGTGGGGACCGGGCCAGCGGCAAACACTACGGCCAGTTCACCTGCGAAGGCTGCAAGAGCTTCTTCAAGCGGAGCATCAGGAGGAACCTCTCCTACACCTGCAGGTCCAACCGGGACTGTCACATTGACCAGCACCACAGGAACCAATGCCAGTACTGCCGGCTCAGAAAATGTTTCAAAGTCGGCATGAAGCGAGAAGGTAAATATCCGCTCATTTCTCTGTCTTTAAAAAAGTCTAGCTCTGTGCAGTGTGTCAGTCTGTGCTGAGTTAGTTCACTGATCTCAGATAGGGTCCGAGTTTTCTTCTGTAATCCCTGTGGTTATGTTAGTGGTATGTGCGCCCGTGTAAGTGTGTGCTTGTGCCGTGTGTTTGCACGTCCGTGTTTAAATGTGTGCATCTGTGCGTTTGTGTAAACCTGAAAGAATGTAGGTCTGCATGTAAGTGTGCATCTGTGTTGTGCGTGTTACTTTGTATGTGTAACTGTATGCATCTGTGTGTGTGTGTGTGTAAGGCTGTAAGTGTGTTCTGTGTGTTTGAGTGTGTGTGTTGTGTGTGTGTGTGTGCCTATGTGTCTGAGCCTGTATTTGTGTGCGTGTTTGAGTCAATGTATATGTGTCTGTGTGTGTTGGGTGTGTTTATGTGTGTCAGTGTGTGTGCATTTGTATGTCAGTGTGTGAGTGTGTTTGGATGTGTGCATTTGTTTGTGTGATTAGGTGTGTGTTTTTCTGTTTGGGTGTGTGTTTGTGTGTCTGGGTGTGTGTTTGTGTGTCTGGGTTGTGTTTCTGTGTCCGTGTTTGTTTGGGTGTGTGTTTTTATGTGTCAGTGTGTGTGTTTGTATGTCCGTGTGTATTTGTGTGTCTGGGTGTATGTTTGTGTGTCAGTGTGTGTGCGTTTGGGTGTGTGTTTTTATGTGTCAGTGTGTGTGTTTGTATGTCAGTGTGTGTTTGTGTGTCTGGGTGTGTGTTTGTGTGTCTGGGTTGTGTTTGTCAGTGTTTGTTTGGGTGTGTGTTTTTATGTGTCAGTGTGTGTGTGTTTGTATATCAGTATGTATTTGTGTGTCTGGGTGTGTGTTCGTGTGTCAGTGTCTGTTGGTGTGTGTTTTTATGTGTCAGTGTGTGTTTGTGTGTCCGGGTGTGTGTTTGTGTGTTCGGTGGGAGGGTGAGGACAGTAATCAGCCGGGGTTTGTGTTCCAGATTGGTATCCAGTGCCAGTTGTGTGTGCTGAAAGGGCACGGGGTAAAAGCCAGGAGTGGGGGCAATCTGACTGTGCTGCCACCTGTGGTTCATCAGCCATTTGGAGTCTGCTCTCTCTGTCACTCACTCTCTCTCTCCAGATTGGTTGTAGGGAGATGACCCCATGGTGGAGGGTGCTGGGTAGCTCCCTGTGCTGGTGGGTCTAGAACATAAGAGGGAGGGAGAGTGGAGTGTAGGTGGAGAGATTATTTGAAATGTAATTAATGCCATGAGGGATCATACAGTGATAGCCAACGCAGTCACCCAGCCAATGGCAGGACGTCTCCAACAAGCCCACTTGTTGAGCTAAAGTGGAATTGAAACGGCAAGGGTCAGAGGACAAGCATGAAACAGAATATGCTTGAAATGCTCATCAGGCTAGGCAGCATCTGTGGAGAGAGAAACTTGAGTTAACATTTTAAGTCGTTGACCTTTCATCAGAAAGTTTCTGACGAAAGGTCACAGAACGGAAAGGTTAACTCACTTTCTACCTCTACAGATGCTGACCAACCTGCTGAGCATTTCCAGACTTTTCTGTTTATATTTCCGATTTCTGGGATCTGTGGTCTTTTGCTTTTGTTACACAGCAAGCGAGTGGTCGTGATTATCTTGAAGGCTTGTGTGAACCCACGAGACTTGACAGATCTTGACAACAAGAGGTATGTCTCAGGAAAGAGCAGACACACCACTGGAGCCATGCAAATTGGCGGGGCTCCTTTGCAAGGTATGTTTAGGGTAGATTACTGGGGCAGCATAGAGAGAATCTCTGAATAATCCAGACATGGAATGGACACCAACCCCGAATGAACCAGGTAAAGAAAGTCTACTTTCTAAAAAAGAATCTAATTTAAAAAAGGGACTGAAAATTGATAATGTCTAGAGGTTGGGTCAAATTGTATAAGACAGAATTATTACAGAGTAACAGGGGATCTATTTGACTTCAGGTACTGGGGTATAGCAAGCGATATCGATCGAAGTGTTTATTATTCATGTGTCCTGACTTTCTAATCAATGTGTGTGTGTGTGTGTGTGGAGACCCTGCTTGACTGTGATGCCCCTCATAGTTTTTTTTTTTTTTTTTTCTATAAATTTAGATTACCCAATTATTTTTTCCAATTAAGGGGCAATTTAGCGTGGCCAATCCACCTACTCTGCACATTTTTGGGTTGTGGGGGCGAAACCCACGCAGACACGGGGAGAATGTGCAAACTCCACACGGACAGTGTCCCAGAGCCGGGATCGAACCTGGGACCTCAGCGCCGTGAGGCGGTTGTGCTAACCACTAGGCCACCGTGCTGCCCATGCCCCTCATAGTTAAATAAATTGTCTGTTGAGAAGAATCGCCAGTCGGGGAAGGAAGTGGACAGCAGCACCTCCAAGGGACAAACTGCAAACCCGACTCCCACGTTTTATACAGATGTTAGTTTTGAAGATCATGAGTTGTGTATTTTGACTTTTACTACAAGAGAAGCCATTGCCCAATAACTTTACTTAACATAAATATCAGTAGTTTCTCCCAGTAGATTAATTCAGCTCATTGAGTGGGGTAAAAATCTCAGGGCTACCACTAAGCGATCCCAATACCTTTGCTTAGCTTGCATGTAGCCCATATCTTCAGCGAGCTCGACCAGTTGCAGTTACACTGTGACCCCGCCACATGGGATATACTGGCCGATATTGTTGGTCATGCCTCATCCTCACTTTACCAACTTTTCAATGTCTAATGTCTTTCCTCTCTCGCTCTCCCGCTCTCTTTCCCTTGTATAATAGATACTCTCTGGTGTTTTCAAACCATGTCTGCACTATTTATTCTGCCTCTTTTTTTCTGACTCTATTCTTCCCTTCTCTCTCTCTCTCTCTCCTTTATCTCTTTCACTCCTCTGTTTCTCTCTTCACTTGTTTCTCTCATTCTTGTTCTCTTTCCTTGGTCTCTCCCACTTTCTTTCCAGTAAATAGACTGGATTCCTATCAATCTTGAGGAACATTGTTACCAGTCTGATATGTTTACCTCTCTCTTTTACTTTCATGCTCACCATCCTTATCCTCATTTCTATCTCCGATCTGCCTCCCTCTCTCTCTCTCTCTCTCTCTCTCTCTCTCTTCTATTACCTCTGCTTCTGTTCTGGCCGTTGCCTCTTCCAGGCTGTTTTCTTCCAGGTCCCATTAACTTTTCTCTTTCCCTCAAACCATTCCACTCATTTGAAGCCGCAAAAGACTCATCTGAAGTTACTCCTGCTTAAAAACAACAGAGGATTGATCATCCCTTTCCCAAGCATGCAAGCCTTTGCTGATCCCACTCGTTTCCCATACACACAGACACACATACACCCACATATACACACACACACACACACATACATAAACACACACACACAGGCAGACAGACACACTTACACGCACACATAGGTTACAGAAACACACAGCCGACATGTGATAACACTGGGTGTTTTGATGCCTGCAGACAGTTATTGTCAGTGCCCCCTTGGGACCTCAGCTCTCACCCGGGTCAATGTGCCATTGACCTCAGTGTAGCCTCCCCCCCCCCCCCCCCCCCCCCCCCCACCCCCCACCGCCCGCCCCCACACACAGTCTCCTGGCCAGAATGCAACCACTAAATCTATCGGCCACATGCTTCTTGCTAAAGTGCACACTGGCAGCTGAAAAATTCCAGAGTTGATACATTCACACACAGTGGCCTCTGCCACAGGCTTTCTGTCCTGTTCAAACTTACTTAAGGTGCGGGATTTAAGGCTGGATAGTTACAGAGTCTGTTGTACTTTACTTACTGAGGAACGGTAGAGAGAGGCCAGCCTTCCACACGGGAGTTAGCATATTTTAAAGAGGTACTACTCCAAGTGTCAGAGGTCACCACATCACTGCCTCCTTTCTTATTCTCTCTTTCTCTATCTTCCGCCTGCGTTTTCAATCACCCCTTCCCTCTCATTCAATCCCTTTCTCTCAGTTATTTGCTCGCTTGCTGTCCTTGTTCCCTTCTCCGTGACGAACCCACTTTTTGCTTTAACAAATTTAAGTTGTTCTTATTTTTCTCTTTTGCCTTCCTTGCTGCATTTCTCACTCAGCTCCCACATCTCTCTGCAGGATATAGAAACTTGATGCCAACTCACCATTCCAGACATAGGACATGTGGCTGCTATTTTGACCTTAAGAGGATTGTTGCAATATCTCACACGTCACTGCTAGAGTTTTATGTGGGTATTAAACCGACTTTATTTGGACAAAAATAGAGAGTGATCGACACCTGGCCAAATCAGTCCGAAGATATTTTGTTCGCCTTCTCTGCCCTTGATCTTTGAGCACAGTAAGAAGTCTTACAACACCAGGTTAAAGTCCAACAGGTTTGTTTCAAACACGAGCTCGTGTTTGAAACAAACCTGTTGGACTTTAACCTGGTGTTGTGAGACTTCTTACTGTGCTCACCCCAGTCCAACGCCGGCATCTCCACATCTTGATCTTTGAAGCTGCCCAGGGAGAATTCAACCACGTCCGACCCATTTATTGGGTGCATAATGGGCCCAAAGGCAGTCAGAACAGGAGGCCTTGTGGTGCAGTGGGGTGGGGTCCCTGGACGCCCAGGGTTCAAGTCCCACTCCAGGACTCGATGGCTAAGGGAGGTGTGTTCATAACGTGGCCAAACAGGTTGAGTATCAGCTTATAAATCCTTTCAACACGCCAATGGCCTGGGATTGGGAATGGGAGAGATTCCTGTTTGACCATGGGATGGATAGAAAATTGGCACCTCTACCATCACTATCCACAGTTCCAGGCTACAACATGCATGTAAAAGTTTAAGTTACTACAGCGTCTTGTGGGGGGGGTGCAATTGGCTTTATTGGCTGGGCGGATGCAGCGGATCAGAGTGGTTCCGACAGCATGTGATGAAGTTGGGACCTGCTTCCTCGCCCTGTCTGTGGTAGAGTTTGTGGTGCTGTGAGACGGACCTGCCTTCGAGCAGAGAACTCAAGAGGATGAATACACCAAAGTGGGCTGGGAAACTGTGCCCACTGAGATCGAGAGAAGACATGGCACTGGGAAATGCTTTACCTGTCCTGGGAGTGTGTGATGGGGACAGTGTAGAGGGAGCTTTACTCCGTGGGCAGCATGGTATCACAAGTGGATAGCACTGTGGCTTCACAGCATCAGGATCCCAGGTTCGATTCCCCGCTGGGTCACTGTCTGAACGTTCTCCCCCGTGTCTGCGTGGGTTTCCTCCGAGTGCTCCGGTTTCCTCCCACAGTCCAAAGACGCGCAGGTTGAGTGGATTGGCCATGATAAATTGCCCTTAGTGACAAAAAAAAGATTAGGAGGGATTATTAGGTTATGGGGATAGGGTGGAAGTGAGGGCTTAAGTGGCTCGGTGCAGACTCGATAGGCAGAATGGCCTCCTTCTGCACTGTTTGTTCTATGTTGTATATGTGTAATTGCCTGAATCTTGTACTCTCACAATGTCATCTAACCCCGTGCTTTACCTGTCCTGGGAATGTTTGATGGGGACAGTGTAGAGGGAGCTTTACTCTGTATCTAACCCCGTGCTTTACCTGTCCTGGGAATGGTTGATGGGGATAGTGAAGGGGGAGCTTTACTCTGTATCTAACCCCATGCTGTAGCTGTCTTGGGAGTGTTTGATGGGGACAGTGTAGACGGAGCTTTATTCTGTATCTAACCTCATGCTGTAGATGTCTTGGGAGTGTTTGATGGGGACAATGTAGAGGGAGCTTTACTCTATATCTAACCCCGTGCTGTACCTGTCCTGGGAGTGTTTGATGGGGACAATGTAGACGGAGCTTTACTCTGTATCTAACCCCATGCTGTGGCTGCCCTCGGAGTGTTTGATGAGGACAGTGTAGAGGGAGCATTATTTTCTATCTAACCCCCGTGCTGTGCCTTTCCTGGCAGTATTAAATGGGGACAGTGTAGAGAGAGCTTTGCTCTCTATCTAACTTTGTGCTGTACCTGCCCTGGGAGTGTTTAATGGGGACAGTGTAGAGAGAGCTTTACTCTCTATCTAACCCCATGCTGGTACTGCCCTGGGAGTGTTTGATGGGGACAGAGTAGAGGGAGCTTTACTCTGTATCTTACCCTGTGCTGTACCTGTCCTGGGAGTGTTTGTTGGGGACAGTACAGAGGGAGCTTTACTCTGTATCTAACCCCGTGCTGTACCTGTCCTGGGAATGTTTGATGGGCACAGTGTAGAGGGAGCTTTACTCTTTATCTAACCCACGCTGTGGTTGCCCTGGGAGTGTTTGATGAGGACAGTGAAGAGGGAGCTTTACTCTGTATCTCACCCCCGTGCTGTGCCTTTCCTGGCAGTATTTAATGGGAACAGTGTAGAGAGAGCTTTACTCTCTATCTAACCCCATGCTGGTACTGCCCTGGGAATGTTGGATGGGGACAGAGTAGAGGGAGCTTTACTCTGTATCTAACCTCGTGCTGTACCTGTCCTGGGAGTGTTTGATGCGGACAGTGTAGAGGGAGCTTTACTCTTTATCTAACCCCGTACTGTACCTGTTCTGGGAGTGTTTGATGGGGACTGTGTAGAGGGAGCTTTACTCTGTATCTAACCCCGTGCTGTACCTGTCCTGGGAGTTTTTGATGGGCGCAGTGCAGAGGGAGCTTTACTCTGTATTTAACCCCGTGCTGTACCTGTCCTGGGAGTGTTTGATGGGGACAGTGTAGAGGGAGCTTTACTCTGTATTTAACCCCGTGCTGTACCTGCCCTGGGAGTGTTTGATGGGGACAGTGTAGAGGGAGCTTTACTCTGTATCTAATCCCGTGCTGTATCTGCCCTGGGAGTGTTTGGTGGGGACAGAGTAGAGGGTGTTTTACTCTGTATCTAACCCTGTGCTGTACCCGTCTTGGGAGTGTTTGATGGGGACAGTGTAGAGGGAGCTTTATACATAATCCCGTGCCGAACCTGTCTTGACACAAACTATAACATTTGGAAAAACTTTGCATTCCTCAGTATTTGGGGGAAAAGATCCTTGAATTGTTGCAGCCTGATTTTGTGAAAACAGCAGAAGTGAAAATCAACTTTTAAACTGAACCATTCTTAAAATGAAAATTGACATTCACTTTATTTTCCATCTTGAAAACCTCAAAGGGTGATTCAGTGAAGTGAAAGAGAAGCGTGCCTGCCATTGGCTATCAGCTTGGTGTGACTTGCGCAGGGAAATTGAATACTTTCAAAAGAAGAGAATGAAGAGTTAATTATTAATTTGATTAACGGAGAAGGGAGGTCAAGCTTTGTTTTACCTTGAAGAACCTTTTAAATTTCCACATAGTCTAATCCAACCGGATGCTTCTGAAAAGGAATCCCAACGTTCCTGCGTCAATGAAAAGTTAAATATTCTCAGTGATGATTCATTGCTGCTGTCACCTTCCATTTGTCAGAATTCCTGGATTTTGCTTCGGGTAGTTCCTGTTGTGCTCACCATTGTGTTCCGTCGGAGAATTGTAAAACCCCTGGCTCCATCTCCCTTTCCACTTTCGCAATCAGCTCATTCTCTCGGCTTTTGAAAATCCACTTATCGATCGTGGGGCAAGGGGGGGGGGGGGGGGGGGGGGGGTGGCGAAATAACCCGTCCTTGTCGGAATTTGTCCAGGAAAGAGCCTTTTGACCCATGGGTGCCACCCATCCGGCCCAGGGGTCCTGTTTAGAGCCTTGAGTTAGGATTGGCCGCACAATGTGGGTGACCACAGCTATGAGAACATCCTGGTCAGCAGAATCGGATACTTGCTGAGGCTGTACTGGAGGGGAAAACCAGGTCAGCGGATTGGCGGTGGCGAGAGAGGGCTGGGGGGGGGGGGGGGGGGGGGGGGGGGGGTTGAGGTGGTTCCCAGAAATACAGTGCGGTGGACGTCTGAAATAATGAGCTTCCACCCACGTTTCATCATCGCTGTGCTTGGGTTCCCTGGATTCAACCAATGAAATGTAACTGAAAGTGTCAGAGAGGAAATAGGACTTTGATGAGAGTCGCGGTGACACTGGCTGATTAATAAGCTCTGGCATTTCCTCCCCGCACCTCTCTGTCTCGTCACCTCTCTCCCACTTTCCGACACCCCATGAGACCTACCTCTTTCTGGCCATAGAGTCACAGAATCCCGTCAGTGCAGAAGGAGGCTATTTGGATCATCAATGCAGCACTGATCCCCCGAAAGAGCACCCTTGGCCCAAACGCCCACTCTATCCCCATAACCCCACCTAACCGTTGGACAATTTAGCATGGTCAATCCATTTAGCGTACACGCCTTTGGACTGTGGGAGGAAACAGGAGCACCCGGAGGAAATCCACGCAGACACGGGGAGAACGTGCAAACTCCACACTAGACAGTCAGCCGAGATCAGAATTGAACCCACATCCCTGGTGCCGTGAGACAGCAGTGCTAACCACTGTGCGACTGTGCCATATCATCTGGCCTAACATCTCTTTATGTGGCTCGGTGTTAACATTTATTAATTAACGTTCCTGTGAAACACCTTCTGTTATGATGTAGGTGCTATATAATTGCAAGTTGTAGTTGTTGTACGAGAGACAAGCTTGGGGCTGTTGGTGGCTCTGTGCCAGAACTAAGGGTTGTGGTCGGTGAGGATTTTATTCGAGGGAATAATACTCACAGTCACCACACAACAACAGGAAGGCTGCACGACCCATAATGAAACAGTTCCTGAACTCAGCTGCAAACTGATTCATTTCTGGAGATTCCCAAATTCTTTCCCATTGGCCTTGCTTTCCATTCTCAGCGAGAATGCCATCCTGTCTCCTCCTCCTTTCTGTGATCACATTTCTCCTTTTGGTCAATTTTACAACAACTCAGACATAGTCCCAGTGACCGCATCTCGGAACAAACATTGTGTTTGCATGTCTAGCAACGGTAAACATATAGATCTGTAGCTTCAACTGCAGAGTCAGGCTTAGTATTATCATCGAATGGTTACAGTAGAGAAGGAGACCATTCAGCCCATTCTGTCCATACTGGCTCTCTGCAGGAGTAATTCACCCAGTCCCATTCCCCTGCCTTTATCCCAGTAATGCTGCAACTCCTTTCTCTTCGGATAACGACCCAAATCCCTTTCGAAAGCCATGATTAATCCTCCCTTCACCTCACTCTTAGACCATGCATTCCAGACCCTAACCACCCACTGGGCAAAAATAGTTTTTCCTTATATCACCATTGCTTCTTTTGCCAGTCACCTTCAACCATTGTTCCCTGGTTCTCAATCCTGTCAACAGGACCAGTCTCTCTCTCTCTCTACTCCGTCCCGAACCTTTCTGAACACCTCGATCAAATCTTCTCTTTTTCTTCCCTAACAAGAGCAACTCAAGCCTTTCCAATCTATCCACGTAACTGAAGCTCCTCGTTCCTTCAGCCAGTCTCGTGACCCTTTTCTGCACCCTCTCCAATGCGTTCACATCCTTCCGAAAGTGTGTTTGCAGAATTGGACACAGTACGGAGCAAGATGGGTGGGGGATATAATTCTAAAGTAGTGTAGTGCTCAGACCGCCCACTCGGAGGGCAGCTGAAAAGTCAAGTTTGGACTAAAGCATGGGCTGCAGTTGCCGGCAGTGATGGGCGTGAGATGAAGACTAATATGGATTTGGATTTGAGTGTTGCAAGCAGGTGAGCAAGGGTGAATTGGCTCCCCTCCATTCAACCGCCTTGTTAGTCATAACGCAGGCTGAAGTTTATTTTTCGTGAGAATATGCCTTTTCCAGATCAGAATGTATTTAACTATTTAGGCTGTGAGCAATAAAGATCCAATCAAACAAGTCAGAAAGAACACATACAGACATGGCTGCACACGCATGCACACATGTGTGCATACACACATGTACACATATGAATATACAAATATACACACATGTATCTATGCACATACACATATACACACACATATATACACGCACACCTGCATACATAGGAAGGCAGTGGTGCAGTGATATTATCACTGGACTAGTAATCCAGAAGTCCGGAGTAAGATCTATGGACCCGGGTTCAAATCCCACCACAGCAGATGGTGATATTCAAATTCTTTAAAAATTTGGAATTAAAAGTCTCAGGATTAGCATGAAACCATTGTTGTAAAACCCATTTGGTTCACTAAAGCCCTTGAGGGAAAGAAATCTGCCGTCCTTACCTAGCCTGACCTACATGATCCACAGCAATGCCCTTTGAAATTGAGGGCTGTTATGGACAGGTAATAAATGCTCATGTCCTGTAAATTGACACACACGGGTGTCAGAAATTAGGGGACTTTGGGTCCAATAAAAAAATAGGTAAAAGAATACAGTATACGGTTGATTGGATTTTAAATGCTGCCGATTAGGGTTAGTCTGTCTCTTGCGTGCAGTTTACTGGTAGGTTTCTGATAGAGTTGGCTTCTCGAGCTTATTCCAAAAGGGAGAGAGGGCAGCCTTCAGACTGGCTCCTCTTCTGAAGACTTTCTTAACACACCACCTGCGTTACTCGCAATCTCTCCCTGGCAGCTGGGAAGCCTTGACTTGAGATACTTCATCCATTGTAAAGGGGTTTGAGTGTGTCCGGTTGTGGAAGCGATTGTTTCAGCATCCAGTACTTTGCATGTTGAATGGCTCTTCCTTCAACAATTCTGAGTTTTAACGGGTGTCTGGATTATAGGAGCGGGTTCTCTCTTCACACTCCCCGAGGGTGATTTGTTTGTGCCTCACCTTCATCTTGGAATGTGGCTATTCATTTTTAAGCAGCTTGTTCTGTCTCAGTTCAAATTGGAAATATGAAAAACCATGGGCGTGATTTCCCCGGTCCCCGGCGGCGATATCGTAATTGCCAATCAGGCGGAGAATCCCTTTTTAAAAAAATTTAGTGTACCCAATTCATTTTTTCCAATTAAGGGGCAATTTAGCGTGGCCAATCCACCTACCTTGCACATCTTTGGGTTGTGGGGGCGAAACCCACGCAAACACGGGGAGAATGTGTAAACTCCACATGGACAGTGACCCAGGGCCGGGATTCGAACCCAGGTCCTCAGCGCCGTGAGGCAGCAATGCTAACCACTGTGCCACCGTGCTGACCTAGGAGAATCCCTTCTGATGCCCAAATTGGAGGTGGCGCTGGTTTGACGCCGGTTTCCTATCCCCTGCCTCCTCCAAAATGGTGTCATCGCGTCGCACGGCGCACGCCGCTGGAACGACGTTGGCACGTCACCTGAAGACCCTCCCTCGATGCACCGTCCTCGATGGGCCGAATTCCCGACCACGCGGGGGACGTGTGGTCTCAGCGGTTGGGAACCCGGCGTGGCGGCTGCCCAGCACCGCCACAGTTGGCCTGGAACTATGCTGCCAGTTTGGGGGGGGGGGGAGGGGTTTCTGCGAGGGCTGGGGGGGGCTAGTAGGGTGGCCAGGGGGTAGCCAGGGGGTCACTATTTTGCAGGTTGGGTCGGCACAGGGTCGGCGCCATGTTTTACGGCACGGCTCCTGCAGGTCGTCGCGGTGCGCATGCGTGGCCACGGACCCGGCCATTCTCCAGGCGTTTCTATCGTGGGAGCCGGAAGTTTTACTCGGCGCGGCTACTAGCCCCTCTCCGGTCGCAGGAATCAGTGAGGGTTCAGCACCGATTTTGCCATCGTAAAACGCCGCCATTTCCACGCCGGCGTCGGCACTTAACCTCCAAAACGGTGAATCCAGCCCGATATTTTCAGAAATAAAGGGGTATAGCCTCGTGACAAGTAGTCTCACTCACAGTCAATGTTGCCACAGATTATTTAACTTGATTCTACATGAAAGAGAGGAGATCATGCATCTGAGGACTCCGGATAGTTTCAAGCACAATGCCTATTGGAGGATGTTGACAGCTGTGAAACCTAATCACATTCTATTTTTAGCCATTTATTCATGGGTTGTGGGTGTTCTGGAAGCTGATATTGTCATCCCTATTGTGCTCGAAAAGGTGGTGGTGGGCCACATTCTTCAACCGCTGCAGTCCATGTGGTGTAGGTACACCCCAGCGCTGTTAGGAAGGGCGTTCTGGGATTTTGACCCAGTGACAGTGAGGGAACGGCGATATATTTCCCAGTCAGGATGGTGTGTGGCTTGGAGGAGAACCTGCAGGTGGTGGGGTTCCCACGTGTCTGCTGTCCTTGTCCTTCCAGGTGGTAGAGGCCACGGGGCTGGAAGGTGCTCTTGAAGGAGCCTTGGTGAGTTAATGCATCGCATCTTGCAGATGGCACACACGGCTGCCACTCTGCGCCGAGTGACTGTTTAAGGTGACGGATGGGGTGCCAGTAAAACGGGTTCCTTTGACCTGGATGGCGTCGAGCTTCTTGAGTGTTGCTGGGGCTGCAGTCATCCAGGCAAGTGGAGAGTATTCCATCACACGCCTGAATTGTGGGGAGTCGGGAGGTGGGTTAGTCGCGACGAAACATCTCGCATGTGGCCTGTTCTAATTGAAAATAAAATATTGAATTTCTTTAGTCATTTTCAACACACTTGGGATATCCCTGTCAATAAATTATGTTTTGATCTGTAGTCATTGCTGTAACACGGTCGTCAATTTGTGCACGGAAAGCTCCCACGAACAGCAATAGAATAATGGCCTGATAAATCTATTTTTCATGATGTTTGTTGAGGAATAAATATTGGTCATGACACAGTAATCAATATATTTATGTGGTTGTGTTTCCCATTTCCCATTGCTCATTTTTCCATCACTCGAGTCTAAATCACTTTTTTTCCATCAGCAGTCCAAAGGGGACGAATTCCGCCAACCCAAGCTAACCCTGGGGACCTCTCGCTGTCCAGCGGAGACCATTTGAACGGAGGCAACATCTCAGGACTCATCTCTCTCCTGTTGAGAGCAGAGCCGTACCCCACATCTCGCTTCAGCACCCAGTGCACCCAGTACAACCTCATGAGCATAGACAACATCTGTGAGCTGGCGGCAAGGCTGCTCTTCAGCGCGGTGGAGTGGGCCAGGAATATTCCTTTCTTCCACGAGCTGCAAATCTCCGACCAGGTGGCCCTGCTGCGGCTGAGCTGGAGTGAGCTGTTTGTCCTCAACGCGGCCCAGTCTTCCCTCCCTCTCCACATGGCCCCACTCCTGGCCGCGGCCGGCCTCCATTCCGCGCAGATGTCCGCAGACCGGGTGGTGAGCTTCATGGACCAGATCCGAATCTTCCAGGACCAGGTGGAGAAGCTCAAGGTTTTACAGGTCGACTCTGCTGAATACAGTTGCCTGAAGGCCATTGCCCTCTACACACCGGGTTAGTACCAAAGGCCAGAGAGGCCATTGTATTGTGTCAGGATTGACTTTGGCAACCTGTTGTGCTAACTCTGGGTAAAACAAACTGGCCTTGAGAGGTGTCAGATTGTCGTTAAACACTCCATTTTTATTTGTAATCATTTATGGGATATGGTCTTCACTGACAAGGCCAGCATTTATTACCAACCCTTAATTACCCTTGAGAGGTTTATGGTGAGCTGCCTTCTCCAATGCAATGCAGTGACTTGCTGGACCATTTCTGAATTAGAACAATATTGCTGCGGCTGGGTGACCGACTATCCTGGATTTCCTGGGATCATCCCATAATCGGGCCAGTTATCCTGGGTTGTGAGATGCTGCATTGGTGATGTTCGTACGGTGCGCGTGCGCAGAGCGCTCTCCTCTTCAATCACCTCCCCGGCACCTAGGAAAGCTCTCACGTGTGAACTCGCGGCTCTCACAGACTCTCACCGGCAAACCCCCCCCCCCCCCCCCCCCCCCACACACACACACTCCCTCCACTGCACCAGCACCACTGGCAGCAGCGCCCCCCCCCCCCCCCCCCCCCCCCCCCCAACTCCCTCCACTGCACCAGCACCACTGGCAGCAGCCCCCACCCCCCAACTCCCTCCACTGCATCACACCACTGGCAGCCCCCCCCCCCCCAACTCCCTCCACTGCATCACACCACTGGCAGCCCCTCCCACCCACTCCCTCCACTGCATCACACCACTGGCAGCCCCCCCCCCCCCAACTCCCTCCACTGCATCACACCACTGGCAGCCCCCCCCCCCCAAATCCCTCCACTGCATCACACCACTGGCAGCCCCCCCCCCCCCCCAAATCCCTCCACTGCATCACACCACTGGCAGCCCCCCCCCCAACTCCCTCCACTGCATCACACCACTGGCAGCCCCTCCCACCCACTCCCTCCACTGCACTCACACCAGTGGTTGTTGTGTTTGGTCTTTTATACCTGATGAAGGAATTCACCAAACACCTCCACTTGCCCAAGCCAGATTCTTCGTTGAATCTCGTGTGGTAGGATAGCAATTTGTTACAGAGCACGTTATTATGGTGTCTGCTTATTACACCTCTGGAATCTGCACCTCGGACTGACCATTCCCTTGTATGTCTTATAACCATCTCAATCTTCTTCTGGAGATGGCCGGCTGGGTCTCCCCTTATATGGGAGTCACTGGTCACATGACCTTGGTCTAGAGACCACATGGCATGTCTGCACTGCCACCTGCTGGTTGGAAGTCGCACACCATCCATCCATGATATAGTCCATAGGCATATCACCACACTGGTAATAGTACCCTTACCCACTTCGCCCACCACTGCACTCACATCACTGGCAACACCCCCCCCCCCCCCCCCCCCCCCCCCCGCATTGCACTCAAACCACTGGCAACACCACCGCTCCCACTCCCTCCACTGCACTCACACCACTGGCAACAGCCCCCCCCCCCCCCACTCTCTCCACTACATCACACCACTGGTAGCAACCGCACCCCACCACACCCCCTGCCACCACCCCCTCCACTGCACTCACACACTGGCAGCAGCCCCCCAATCCCTCCACTGCACCCAGACCACCGGCAATAGCTCTCCCACCATTTCCACCTTCCCCCCCCCCCCCCCCAGCTCTCACAGGGACGCTCCGATGGCAAGATGCCCCTCAAACATTTTGTCAGGAATTGGGCACCCCGTGCTGTGGGTCTGGAGTCACGGGCAGACCAGCCGGGTCAGACCGCAGAGGGACAACAGATTCCCTTCCCCAAAGTGAACTACGACAATCTGATACTTTCATGGTCCATTACCAACACTAGATTTATTTTTCAGATTTATTCAATCAACTGAGTTTAAAATCCTCCGCTTCAGAGACAGGATGGAAACTCAGTACCCGATCATTTGTTTGGGTTGCTGGATTACTAGCCCAGTCATATTACCTGTGCTACCATAACGCACTGAGAGAACACGGCAAGGGGAATTCAGCAGTCCTTAAAGGGACAAGAGTAAAACTTTGTGAGAGGAAATTACATCATCAGAAGGGAGGGGTTAAACTGGAAGTGACATCTTCGGAGTCAGCTGACCCAGTAGAAGCTGCAATACGCCACAATCAAATTCATACAGCGTAGTGAGATTTGAATTCACACCTCTGGATTATTAGTCGACGGGCCTCTGGACTTCTAGCCCAGTAAAGTAACTGCTACATTATTATTCCCTTGTGATTCCAATTCACTAATGGCATCACCACATGGCAGCCTGGTGGCACAGTGGTTGGCACTGCTGTCTCACAGGACCAGGGACCCAGGTTTGATTCCGACCTCGGGTGACTGTCTGCGTGGAGTTTGCACGTTCTCCCCGTGTCTGTATGGGTTTCCTCCGGGTGCTCTCGCACCATCCCCCCCGCCACCCCCATCTCTCCCCTCTCCCGCCCCCCCCCCCCCCCCCCTGACCACACACACACACGCCCCCGCCCCCTCAGTCCAAAGATGTGCAGGTTAGGTAGATTAGCTATGCTAAATTGCCCCTAGGTGGGGTTACGGGGATAGGGTGGGGAATTGGTCCCTGGGTGGGGTGCTCTTTCAGATGACTGGTGCACAGCCGATGGGCTGAATGGCTTCCTTCAACACGGTAGGCATTCTATGGCCTGTCCAACTCTTGGGTTGCCAGATTTTTTAACTGTATTCAAATGTCATCATTTGCCGCAGTGGGATTCGAACTCAGTTCTCCGGAGCATCACCCTGGGCCTCTAGATTTCATAGAATTTACAGTGCAGAGGGAGGCCATTCAGCCCATCAGGTCTGCACCGGCCCTTGGAAAGAGCACCTTACTTAAGCCCACGCCTCCACCCTATCCCCGTAACCCAGTAACCCCACCTAAACCTTTTTGGACACTAAGGGCAATTTATTATGACCAATCCACCTAACCTGCACATCTTTGGGCTGTGGGAAGAAACCGGAGCACCCGGAGGAAACCCACGCAGCCACGGGGAGAACGGCAGACTCCACGGGAATCGAACCTGGGACCCTGGAGCTGTGAAGCAACTGTGCTAGCCACTGTGCTACCATGACCTAGATTACTTGTCCATTGACAATACCACTCTGCCACCATCTCCCACTCTGGGGTTGCCAATCCTACAGGAATGCACTGGAGACCCCGGGTCTCAAATATAAAGCTCCAGCGCACCGACGTGAGAAAGCCCCCGAGAGGTAAACGGTTACGGCATTGAAGAAAATTGTGGTTCTTTTTCATTTCCATTGAAAACCTATAACTTTAACTGTCATAAAAATAATGGAGTATGGGGAAAGCAAAGCTGCTTGTCTGATCGTCAGGAATTGGCAAACAAAGATTCTACTCACTTTCCAATTGGCTGTTTGGGAGGCGGGGTAAACATGTCAGTCAACCAATGGCAGGGTTGTGGGGGTGGGGCACCTAGAGCTAGGAGATCATGTGACCAATCATCCAAGAATCTGTCCATCCAGAGTTGGCAACCCAACTGCATCTGTAGTTGACTCGGAATACCGTGTGAAATGTCTGGGTGATTGAGTTCAGTTGTGAACCATCCTCATCAACATAACCCACATCCTCAGAATAAATCATTAGAAAATCAACTTGTGACCACCAGAGTAGAAAGTCACCCGATAAGTATTTCTCTGGGACCACAGCCCCAGGCAACAACATGCATCTGCGACAAATGTTTCAAGATGATTCACACTGGTTTAATCAAAACAGTGTGATAATGATCTAAAAACAAAAGGCTACGTGAGGGAGGGGTGGTGAGCAAAGGTCTGGTCAAACAGTTGAGTTATAAGGAGGAGAGAGAGGGGCAGAGGCCGGGGGGGGGGGGGTGGGGATGAATTTCAGGGGGTCGAGCCAATGAGGCCAAAGGCCCAGTTGCCAATCATGGAGCACAGAATGGTAGACAAGCACCAGAGGCCAGAGTTAGAGGAACCTAGATGTAGATCGGCAGGGGATTGTTGGGGCTGGAGGAGGTTACGGAGATTGTGAGGTGAGAGGCCATGAAAGGATTTAACCATGAGATTTTCAAATTTGAGCCAATGGAGGGCAGCGAAGTAACAGGTGATCAGGAGAGAGGCACAAGAGCTTATGTATGAGATTAATTTTATGGAGGGAGAAGAGCTGGGAGGCTGGTCAGGAGAACCAAATGAATAGGCCAAAATGCAGCATCATTTGTGACTCCCCAGATACTGAACAGTCCTTGTCCATATGCAGCAAGACATGGATAACAAGCAGGCGTTGGTCGATAAGTGGAATTAACATTCGTGCCAAGCAATGACCATCCCCAACAAGGGAGAATCCAACCATCACCCCTTGACGTTCAAAGGCATTACCATTGCTAAATCCCCCACTATCAATTTCCTAGGGATTATCATTGACCAGAAAGTGAACTGGACCAGCCATATAAATACTGTGGCTACAAGAGCAGATCAGAGGCTGAGGATTCTGCAGTGAGTAACTCACCTCCTGACTCCCCAAAGCCTGTGCACCACCTACAAAGCACAAGTCAGGATTGTGATGAAATACTCCCCACTTGCCTGGATGAGCGCAGCTCCAAACAACGCTCAAGAAGCTCAACACCATCCAGGACAAAGCAGCCCCGCTTGATTAGTTCCCATCCACCATCTCCCTCCAGCCTCTTCCACAGTGACAGCCGTGTGTACCATTTACAAGATGCACTGCAGCATCGCACCAAGGCTCCTTTGACAGCATCTTCTAAACCTGTGACCTCTACCACCCAGAAGGACAAGGGCAGCAGATACGGGGGAGCACGGCCCTTGGAAATATATCACCGTCCCTTCACTGTCGCTGGGTCAAGATCCTGCAACTCTCTCCCTAACAGCACGGTGGGTGTATCTACACCACACAGCCTGCAGCAATTTACGATGACCGAGCCAGTGACGCCCACATCACCTGAATTAATAGATTTTTAAAAATCCTCATAAATTTCCTCTGTCGCCTCTTTCAAGTTAAAAAGAAATTGTGACGGTTCATTGGCTGCTAGGCTAAGGCAGGGTTAGAGATAAACAATGTTACAGAGGTGAATATCTTTGCAATGCAGACATTCTGGGGTTGGCAACTCAGTTTAGGGTCAAGGTTGGGTGCAGAGGCCGTCACAGAGGGGTGAAAGGGGTCGGTAACAATGCTCTGAAATTTGAGGTGGGAACCGAAAACTATTTTGAATTCCTTCATGGTATGTCAGCGTCACAGGCTAGGCCAGCATTAATCACCCATCTCTAATGTCCCTGGCGAAGGTGGTGCGGAGCTCCTTCTTGAACCGTTGAAGTCCATGTGGTGTAGGTGCACCCACAGTGCTGTTAGAGAGGGAGTTCCAGACGTTCCAGGAGTTTGACCCAGTGACAGTGAAGGGATGATGATATATTTCCAAGTCAGGATGGTGTGTGACTCGGGGGTGGGGCGGGGGGGGGGGGGGGGTGGGGGGGAGACTTGCAGGTGGTGGTGTCGCCAAGCGTCTGCTGCCTTTGTCCTTCTAGGTGGCTGAGGTCACTGGTTTGGAAGGTGCAGCCGAAGGAACCTTGGTGAGTTGCTGCAGTGCATCCTGTGGATGGTGCACACGGCTGCCACTGTGCGTCAGTGGTGGTGGGAGTGGTTGATGAAGGCAATGGATGGGGTTGCCAATCAAGGGGCTGCTTTGTCTTGGCAGTGGCCATCCTCTTGAATGTTATTGGAGCTGCACTCATCCAGCTTTAGTCTTTATAGCTTTCACCTTCCCAGCATTTCACTGGAAATGATGGCTCACCATGACCATGGGTTGCAGAATAGGTTTGGGAACATGGAGGTACTGGGAGAGATGAAAGGGACATAGAGCTTGGTGCCATCAGCAACAACGATAACCCAATATCTGTGGATGATATCTCCAAGGAGAAACCTGTAGCTAAGAAGCAGGAAGTACTTCAATGGTACTAAAGCCAAAATACAGCAGATGATGGTAATCTGAAATTAAAACAGAAACCGCTGCTGGTTTAGCTCACTGGGCTAAATCGGCGGCTATTAAAGCAGACCAAGCAGGCCAGCAGCACGGTTCAATTCCCGTACCAGCCTCCCCGGACAGGCGCCGGAATGAGGGGCTTTTCACAGTAACTTCATTGAAATCTACTCATGACAATAAGCGATTTTCATTTCATTTCATTTCATATCAACAGGCCGAGCAGCATCTGTGGAGGGAGAATACAACAGAGTTATTGTCTCATCAGAACTGGGACAGTTAGAGATGTAATTGGTTTCGAGCAAGTGAAGGAAGGGAGTGTGGGGCGGCACAGTGGCACAGTGGTTAGCACTGCTGCCTCACAGCACCAAGGGCCAGGCTTCGATTCCAGCCTTGGGTGACTGTGCGTTCTCCCCGTGTCTGCGTGGGTTTCCTCCGGGTGCTCCGATTTCCTCCCACAGTCCAAAGATGTGCAGGTCAGATGGATTGGCCATGAGAACCCTAGTGTCCAAAAGGTATGGTTGGGTTACTGGGATAGGGTGGGGGAGTGGGCCTAGGTAGGGTGCTCTTTCAGAGGGTCGGTGCAGACTCGATGGGCTGAATGGCCTCCTTCTGCACTGTTGGGATTCTGTGAAAAGGTAAAGTTTGGAGCTCAGGGGGAGGGCAGGATGGGATTAAATAAGAAAAGGGTCCATGGTGCAATGTCGAAAGGAGCTATTATGGGACTGTACTGTTCTATGTTCTATATGTCTTGAGGATGTGTGAATGACAGGACTCTGTGCAAGTGCCACCCAAAAGCAAAATAAAGGAACTCGTAGAGAAACCAGACACCATGAAATCTTTTCCTGCTCTGCGCACTATCACAGCCCAACCCTTTCGTTATGTTCTGGATGTGGGGAGTGAACTGTTTTGGGCTCCAAAAGAAAATTATTTTTCCACTTCTCTTCACCAGATGCTTCCGGTCTGTCCGAACCCGCCCACATCGAGAGCTTGCAGGAGAAGGTTCAGGAATCTCTTGCTGAGTACGTGCGCTGTCAGTATCCACCTCAGCCCCAGCGTTTCGGGAAACTGCTACTGCGGCTCCCGGCATTGCGAGCAGTGCCGGCCTCCCTCATTGGACAGCTCTTCTTCATGAGGCTGGTAGGGAAGACCCCCATTGAAACCCTAATCAGAGACATGCTTCTGTCCGGCGGTTCCTTCAACTGGCCTTACATGCCAACTCAATGACAAACCTGATTAGCAACAGTCTCCGACGGGTTCTGTGCTTGTATTGGGTTCTGCCAAGGATGGCACTTAATGCAGGCCTGAGATTAATGGGATGAGTTGACTTCAGAGACTAACAGGATCCTGGGATGCAGTATTTAAATTAGCACAGTATTTTTTTTTTTTCGTTTCTCAAAGAGATTGAGGCATAACTCGAGAATATTTCACAAAATTGGAAATAGCCCATTCCTGAACAATACAGCATCACAAGGTGGTGATGTCGAGAGTTCTGTCTCCCGAGCTCCACCAGCGCTCCTGATCCTGACGACTGTCCGTTGACTTCAATGGAAGATACCTGGGTACAGTTGAGAGGAAGATTGGATGTGGTGGCCCCAAACTGAATCTGCCGTGTTCACCATTTTAGTTCACTCGCAGAGAATGGCCAAGTGAGGGAGCTACTGGAGGCCACTGATACCCATCACCAAATCTCAGCGTGGGTCAGCCCCTTCAGGAGAGGCGGGAGGACAACCTGAAGGGAAGCTTGACTGCAACATCTGATGAATTGGGTATGATGTAACAAATGGGGAATCTCACTTTCATTAGATTCTCACCATGAACAAGCTTCAACTGTATAAGTGTACGGTGTGTAACTGTGTACAATTTGTGTGCATTGTAGCCAACATGGGATGTTTGGGAGCAGTATTGGAAGGGGACTGGGTTCCTCAACGTTTAACTCGTAAAAAGCACTCCAAGGTCACGTCTTAGTGCCCTGCTTATATTGTCCTTATCAACCTTCTGGAGCACTTCACAAATCCCCAAATACGCAAGGTTTTCATGCCCAGAGGGTCATTAAAACAAGGAGACGTGTCACCACAAGGGACAGAGATTTTAGCAATGTTTAAAACACAATTGGAGAACAGAAAAACAAATGCAAGGGTACAAAGAAGCAACAGTGTGACGTGGAATTAGTTTAAGAGCTTGCACTGACAGAATATGGCAGGATTGCAGACTTGTTTCCTGTGCTGTAATACCCTGTAACCCTGGTCAACTTGCTGAAATCCCCTTTACCTCACACCCATCGTAGAGGTCAGCATTGCAAGGCAAAGAATCACCCAGCAAAATCTGTTCTTGATGTTGTACAGTAGCATCATATTCATTAGCAATTGGATTCATGTGAGTGTATCTTTCAACTGTAACTTCAAGTTTGTGTGACATAACTCCTGATCTTCTGAGTGTGATGTTGCAATAAAATATTTTGAGTCTTTTGACTTTGTTAATTTTATTTGGCGGGGGGGGCGGGGGGGGGAGATCAGCAGAAGGAATGCATTCATTTTATTGTGTGAGGCCGCAGCTGACAGTGGGAACGGATAACGGCTTCCTCCATCTCAACACTGGCCACAGGAGGTAAGTGGGAGCTATCCAACATCCAGCTTCTGCCTGACAAAGCAGTGTCACCATTGAGAACATGCGTCAGGAGCAGGATGCACTGACTCGGATTTTACCTTGGTAATGACGGTGAAGCTGGGCGATATGATGGCACAGTGGTTAGCACTGCTGCCTCACAGCGCCACGGACCTGGGTTCAATTCCGACCTCGGGCGACTGTCTGCGCGGAGTCTGCACGTTCTCCCCGTGTCTGCGTGGGTTTCCTCCGGGTGCTCAAGTTTCCTCCCACAGCCCAAAGATGTGCAGGTTAGGTGGATTGGATATGCAAAATCTTTATTATTGTCACAAGTAGGCTTACATTAACACTGCAATGAAGTTACTGTGAATATCCCCTGGTCGCCACATTCCGGCGCCTGTTCGGGTACACGGAGAGAGAATTCAGAATGTCCAGTTCACGTAACAGCACGTCTTTCGGGAGTTGTCTTTCGGGAAACCGGAACAAGTCTTTCGGGAAACCGGAGGACTCGGAGGAAACCCATGCAGACACGGGGAAAATGTGCAGACTGTGCACAGACCCAAGCCGGGAATCGAACCTGGGACCACGGCGTTGTGAAGCAACAGTGCTAATCACTGTGCTACAGTGCCACCCATTGTCCCGACGTGTGGTTGCAAGGATATGGTGGGTGGATTGGACCTAGGTTAGGGTGCTCTTTCAAAGGGTCGGTGCAGACGCGATGGACCGAATTGTTTCTTTCTGGTCAACTTGCTGAAATCTCCTTTACGTCCCATCCTCACACTGTAGGGATTCTATGATTCTATGAAACAAACCGCGTTCGTGGTCATTATGCCACCGAAACTGGCAGCAACCTCTGCAGTCTGCATACCTGAAACAGAAATCCACACGTTAGAACATAAGAACATAAGAACTAGGAGCAGGAGTAGGCCATCTGGCCCCTCGAGCCTGCTCCGCCATTCAATGAGATCATGGCTGATCTTTTGTGGACTCAGCTCCACTTTCCGGCCCGAACACCATAACCCTTAATCCCTTTATTCTTCAAAAAACTATCTATCTTTACCTTAAAAACATTTAATGAAGGAGCCTCAACTGCTTCACTGGGCAAGGAATTCCACAGATTCACAACCCTTTGGGTGAAGAAGTTCCTCCTAAACTCAGTCCTAAATCTACTTCCCCTTATTTTGAGACTATGTCCCCTAGTTCTGCTGTCACCCGCCAGTGGAAACAACCTGCCCGCATCTATCCTATCTATTCCCTTCATAATTTTAAATGTTTCGATAAGATCCCCCCTCATCCTTCTAAATTGCAACGAGTACAGTCCCAGTCTACTCAACCTCTCCTCGTAATCCAACCCCTTTAGCTCTGGGATTAACCTCGTGAATCTCCTCTGCACACCCTCCAGTGCCAGTACGTACTTTCTCAAGTAAGGAGACCAAAACTGAACACAATACTCCAGGTGTGGCCTCACTAACACCTTATACAATTGCAACATAACCTCACTAGTCTTAAACTCCATCCCTCTAGCAATGAAAGACAAAATTCCATTTGCCTTCTTAATCACCTGTTGCACCTGTAAACCAACTTTCTGTGACTCATGCACTAGCACACCCAGGTCTCTCTGCACAGAAGCATGCTTTAATATTTTATTGTTTAAATAATAATCCCGTTTGCTGTTATTCCTACCAAAATGGATAACCTCAGATTTGTCAACATTGTATTCCATTTGTCAGACCCTAGCCCATTCACTTAACCTATCCAAATCCCTCTGCAGACTTCCAGTATCGTCTGCACTTTTCGCTTTACCACTCATCTTAGTGTCATCTGCAAACTTGGACACATTGCCCTTGTTCCCCAACTCCAAATCATCTATGTAGATTGTGAACAATTGTGGGACCAACACGGATCCCTGAGGGACACCACTAGCTACTGATTGCCAACCAGAGAAGCACCCATTAATCCCCACTCTTTGCTTTCTATTAATTAACCAATCCTCTATCCATGCTACTACTTTACCCTTAATGGCATGCATCTTTATCTTATGCAGCAGCCTTTTGTGTGGCACCTTGTCAAAAGCTTTCTGGAAATCCAGATATACCACATCCATTGGCTCCCCGTTATCTACTGCACTGGTAATGTCCTCAAAAAATTCCACTAAATTAGTTAGGCGCGACCTGCCCTTTATGAACCCATGCTGCGTCTGCCCAATGGGACAATTTCTATCCAGATGCCTCGCTATTTCTTCCTTGATGATAGATTCCAGCATCTTCCCTACTACCGACACTAAGCTCACTGGCCTATAATTTCCTGCTCTCTGCCTACCTCCTTTTTTAAACAGTGGTGTCACGTTTGCTAATTTCCAATCCACCGGGACCACCCCAGAGTCTAGTGATTTTTGGTAAATCATCACTAGTGCATCTGCAATTTCCCTAGCCATCTCTTTTAGCACTCTGGGATGCATTCCATCAGGGTCAGGAGACTTGTCTACCTTTAGCCCCATTAGCTTGCCCATCACTACCTCCTTAGTGATAACAATCCTCTCAAGGTCATCACCTGTCATAACCTAATTTCTGTCAGTCACTGGCATGTTATTTGTGTCTTCCACTGTGAAGACCGACCCAAAAAACCTGTTCAATTCCTCAGCCATTTCCTCATCTCCCATTATTAAAACTCCCTTCTCATCCTCTAAAGGACCAATATTTACCTTACCCACTCTTTTTTGCTTTATATATTTGTAAAAACTTTTGCTGTCTGTTTTTATATTCTGAGCAAGTTTACTTCATACTCTATCTTACTCTTCTTTATAGCTTTTGCAGTAGCTTTCTGTTGCCCCTCAAATATTTCCCAGTCCTCTAGTCTCCCACCAATCTTTGCCACTTTGTATGCTCTTTCCTTCAATTTGATATTCTCCCTTATTTCCTTAGATATCCACGGTCGATTTTCCCTCTTTCTACCGTCCTTCCTTTTTGTGGGTATAAACCTTTGCTGAGCACTGTGAAAAATCGCTTGGAAGGTTCTCCACTGTTCCTCAACTGTTCCACCATAAAGTCTTTGCTCCCAGTCTACCTTAGCTCATCCCATTGTAATCTCCTTTGTTTAAGCACAAAACACTAGTATTTGATTTTACCTTCTCACCCTCCATCTGTATTTTAAATTCCACCATATTGTGATCGCTCCTTCCGAGAGGATCCCTAACTATGAGATCATGAATCAATCCTGTCTCATTACACAGGACAAGATCTAGGACCGCTTGTTCCCTCGTAGGTTCCATTACATACTGTCCTAGGAAACTATCGCGGATCATTCTATAAACTCCTCCTCAAGGTTGCCTTGACTGACGTGGTTAAACCAATCGACATGTAGATTAAAATCCACCATGATAACTGCTGTACCATTTGTACATGCATCTGTTATCTCTTTGTTTATTGCCTGCCCCACCATAACGTTACTATTTGGTGGCCGATAGACTACTCCTCTCAGTGATTTTTTCGCCTTACTATTCCTGATTTCCACCCAAATGGATTCAACCTTATCCTCCATAGCACCGATATCATCCCTAACTATTGCCCGGATGTCATCCTTAAATAACAGAGCAACACCACCTCCCTTACCATCCACTCTGTCCTTCCGAATAGATTGATACCCTCGGATATTTAACTCGTGATCATCCTTTAACCATGTTTCAGTAATGGCCACAAAATCATAGTCATTCACGATGATTTGCGTCATCAACTCATTTACTTTATTCCAAATACTACGAGCATTCAGGTAAAGTACACTTATGTTGGTTTTTTTACCTCTGTTTTGAATCTTAACATCTCCAGTTTTACTCCTTTTAGTATTACTGGGCCTATTCACTGAGCTCCCCTCAGTCACAGTACCTTGTACTGTCGCCCTTTTTGACTATGTCTTCTCTGTCTTGCACTTTCCCCCTTACTTCCTTTTGCTTCTGTCCCTGTTTTACTACCTTCCAAATTCCTGCATCGGTTCCCATCCCCCTGCCACATTAGTTTAAACCTTCCCCAACAGCTCAAGCAAACACCCCCCCCAAGGACATTGGTTCCAGTCCTGCCCAGGTGCAGACCGTCCGGTTTGTACTGGTCCCACCTCCCCCAGAACCGGTCCCAATGCCCCAGGAATTTGAATCCCTCCCTCTTGCATCATCTCTCGAGCCACGCATTCATCCTATCTATCCTGACATTCCTACTCTGACTAGCTCATGGCACTGGTAGCAATCCTGAGATTACTACCTTTGAGGTCCTACTTTTTAGTTTAACTCCTAACTCCCTGAATTCCGCTTGTAGGACCTCATCCCATTTTTTACCTATATCGTTGGTGCCTATGTGCACCACGACAGCTGGCTGTTCACCCTCCCCCCCAGAATGTCCTGCAGCCGCTCCGAGACATCCTTGACCCTTGCACCAGGGAGGCAACATACCATCCTGGAGTCTCGATTGCGTCCACAGAACCACCTGTCTATTCCCCTCATGATTGAGTCCCCTATCACTATAGCCCTGCCATTTTTCTTCCTGCCCTGCTGCGCAGCAGAGCCAGCCACGGTGCCATGAACCTGGCTGCTGCTGCCTTCCCCTGGTGAGCCATCTCCCTCAACAGTATCCAAAGCAGTATATCTGTTTTGCAGGGAGATGCCCGCAGGGGACACCTGCACTGCCTTCCTACTCTTGCTCTTTCTTTTGGTCACCCATTTTCTATCTCCCTCATTAATTTTCACCTGCGGTGTGACCAACTCGCTAAACGTGCTATCCACGACCTCCTCAGCATCGCGGATGCTCCAAAGTGAGTCCATCCGCAGCTCCAGAGCCGTCAGGCGGTCTAACAGGAGCTGCAGCTGAACACACTTCCTGCACGTGAAAGAGCCAGGGACAGTGGACGTGTCCCTGAGCTCCCACATCGCACACGAGGAGCATGACACGGGTCTGGGATCTCCTGCCATGTCTTAAACCTTAGGTAAATTTATACAACTACAATTTCAAAATAAAAATAAATAAATTAGACAATGAAAAGAAAAGGATGGATTCTGTCAGTGATTGTCAGTTTCACGGATGGATTCTCTCAGTGATTGCATGCTTTCTCAAGAGATCGCACTGATCAGAAACCCCAAGATTCCAATCAATGAGATATCTTATGAAATTGATGAGAAATCCTGGTTTTATTTACACTGTTAGTCTGGCTGTAAAAACGTTTAAAGCAAGTATAACTGGGCTTTTAATTATATATTAACCAATAATTATTTTTAAAACACCCTCACTAGCCCTGAAAGGTTCATTTTAAATTTTTGGAATGTCAATTTCCCCATAAATAAAAATTACCCACATGTGTTTAACAATATAAAATTATCTTTTTTATTTTAACTTTCATCTTTATCCAATCATTATCATTCCTTTCTCTGTCTATAAAATGTATATTCAAAGTGAATCATTAAGTGATTTTGACTTTCAGGTTTTCTGTCTTTGGGAATACACAATTGTGATTGGCTGTTTGCTGATATCAATGCTGCTGCACAGCAAGAAATATCCTTGACTGGTTCCCAGATTTAAAGGGAAAGGGGATATTCCCATCTCAAAGAAGGCTTTTTGAGCAGCTTTCTTCCAAGACAGAGGCGAATCCCATTGCATCATCATTCATTGAAACATCTGGCCCCTTTAAGAGCCAGGCACTTTAGGAGCAGGATACATTAGGAGTGAGGTGTGCTGGACACATTTGGAGTGGGATATATTAGAAGTGATAAAAGAATGGTAAGGTACATAATGAGCAAAGCACATTTAGTTTGAGGTACCTTAGTAGTGACGTACATTAAGAGTGAGGTATCTAAGGAGCGAGGTGCATTAGGATTGAGGTACAGTAGTAGTGAGGTACATTAAGAACGAGCGACATTAAGATATATTACATACGAGGTACTTTAGAAGTGAGCTATATTAGGAACGAGATACATGAGGAGCGAGGTACATTAAGGGTGAGATACATTAGGAATGGGGTACTTTACGAATGAGGTACATTAGGAGTAAGGCACATTCAAAGCGAGGCACATTAAGAGTGATGCACATTAAGAGTGAGGCACATTAGGAGTGGAATTCGTTATGAATAAGGCACATTAGAAACAAGGTACATTAAGAGTGGGGAACATTAAGAATGAGGTATATTACGAGTGAGTACATTAGGAATGAGGTACATTAGTAATGAGGCACAATAAGAGTGAGGCACATTCGGACTGAGGTACATGAGTGAGGCACATTAAGAATGAGACACATTCGGAGTGAGGTACAATCAGAGTGAGGTACATTAGAAGTGAGGCACATTAGTAGCAAGGCACATTAGGAGCGAGGCATATTAGGAGCAATTTATATTACGAACGAGGTACATTAGAAGTGAGGTACATCAGGAGCGAGTCACATTAGGAATGAGATACATTAGGAGTGAGATACACCAGGAATGAGCTACATTAGGAGTGAGGTATATCAGGAATGAGATAAATTAGGATGAAGTACATTAGGAATGAGATACATAGGAGTCAGCTACATTAGGAGTGAGATACATTAGGAGTGAGATACATTACAAGTGAAGTACATTAGGAGTGAGGTACATCAGGAGCGAGACACATTAGGAATGAGATACACCAGGAGTGAGGTACATTAGGAATAAGATACACAGGAGAGAGCTACATTAGGAGTGAGGTACATTAGGAGTGAGGTACATTAGGAGTGAGGTACATTAGGGGTGAGGTACATTCGGAGTGAGGTACATTTGGAGTGAGATACATTTGGAGTGAGGTACATTCGGAGTGAGGTACATCAGGAGTGAGGTACATTGGGAGCGAGGTACATTAGAAGTGAGGTATATTACGAGTGAGGTACATCAGGAGTGAGGTACTTTAGGTGTGAGGTACATTAGGAGTGAGGTTCTTCAAGAGGGAGTCACATTAAGAGTGAGGTACATTAGGAATGAGGTGCATCAGGAGCGGGGCACATTACTAGTGAGGTACATTCGGAGTGAGGTACATTAGGGGTGAGGTACATTCGGAGTGAGGTACATTAGGGGTGCGAGGCACAGTAAGAGTGAGGTACATTATAAGTGAGGTATGTTGGGGCAACACGGTGGCACAGTGGTTAGCACTGCTGCCTCATTGTGCCGAGGTCCCGGGTTCGATCCCGGCTCTGGGTCACTGTCCGTGTGGAGTTTGCACATTCCCCCCGTGTTTGCGTGGGTTTCGCCCCCACAACCCAAAGATGTACAGGGTAAGTGGATTGGCCACGCTAAATTGCCCCTTAATTGGAAAAATTAATTGGGTATTCTGAGTTTATTAAAAAATAAATAAAAAGTAAAAATAGAATTGAGGTAAATTAGGGGTGAGGTACATCAGGAGCGAGTCACATTCAGAGTGAGTTACATTAGGAGTGAGGTACATCAGGAGCGAAGCACATAAGGAACAAAGTACATTGGGAGTGAGGCACATTAGGAGTGAGTTACATTAGGATTGAGGTACATTAGTAATGAGGTACATTAAGAGTGAGGCACATTAAGAGTGAGGTACATTAGGAGTGAGGTACATTAGGAGTGAGGTACATTGGGGTGCAGTATATCAGGAGCGAGGCACATAAGGAACAAGGTACATTGTGAGTGAGGTACATTAGGAGTGAGGTATATTAGGAGTGAGGTACATTAGGGGTGCGGTATATCAGGAGCGAGGCACATTAAGAGAGGTACATTAGAAGTGAGGTATATTAGGAGTGAGGTACATTAGGGGTGAGGTACATTAGGAGTGAGGTACATTAGGAGTGAGGTACATTAGGAGTGAGGTACATTAGAGGTGCGGTATATCAGGAGCGAAGCACATTAAGAGTGAGGTACATTAGGAGTGAGGTACATTAGGGGTGCGGTATATCAGGAGCGAGGCACATTAAGAGTGAAGTACATTAGGAGTGAGGTACATTAGGGGTGAGGTACATTAGGAGTGAGGTACATTAGGAGTGAGGTACATTGGGGTGAGGTACATTAGGAGTGAGGTACATTAGGGGTGCGGTATATCAGGAGCGAGGCAGATTAAGAGTGAGGTACATTAGGAGTGAGGTACGTTAGGAGTGAGGTACATTGGGGTGAGGTACATTAGGAGTGAGGTACATTAGGGGTGCGGTATATCAGGAGTGAGGCACATTAAGAGTGAGGTACATTAGGAGTGAGGTACGTTAGGAGTGAGGTACATTAGGAGTGAGGTACATCAGGGGTGCGGAACATTAGGAGTGAGGTACATTAGGGGTGCGGTATATCAGGAGCGAGGCACATTAAGAGTGAGGTACATTAGAAGTGAGGTACATTAGGAGTGAGGTACATTAGGGGTGCGGTGTATCAGGAGCGAGGCACATTAAGAGTGAGGTACATTAGAAGTGAAGTATGTTGGGGCAGTACGGTGGCGCAGTGGTTAGCACTGCTGCCTCATTGGGCCGAGGTCCCACGTTCGATCCCGGCTCTGGGTCACTGTCCGTGTGGAGTTTGCACATTCTCCCAGTGTCTGCGTGGGTTTCGCCCCCGCAACCCAAAGATGTGCAGGGTAGGTGGATTGGCCACGCTAAATTGCCCTTTAATTGGAAAAATGAATTGGTTACTGTAAATTTCTTTAAAAATAATAAATAAATAAAAAACAAAAAAAGAAGTGAGGTATATTAGAGCTGCGGTACATCAAGGGCAAGTCACATTAAGAGTGAGATGCATTAGGACTGAGGTACATCAGGAAAGAGGCATATTATGAATGAGGTACGTTATAAACGAGGTACATTATGAGTGAGGTACATTATGAGTGAGGTACATTATGAATGAGGTACATTATGAGTGAGGTACATTATGAGTGAGGTACGTTATGAGTGAGGTACATTATGAGTGAGGTACATTATGAGTGAGGTACGTTATGAGTGAGGTACATTATGAACGAGGTACATTATGAACGAGGTACATTATGAACGAGGTACATTATGAGTGAGGTACATTATGAGTGAGGTACATTATGAGTGAGGTACATTATGAGTGAGGTACATTATGAACGAGGTACATTATGAGTGAGGTACATTATGAGTGAGGTACATTATGAGTGAGGTACATTATGAGTGAGGTACATTATGAACGAGGTACATTATGAGTGAGGTACATTATGAACGAGGTACATTATGAGTGAGGTACATTATGAACGAGGTACATTATGAGTGAGGTACATTATGAACGAGGTACATTATGAGTGAGGTACATTATGAGTGAGGTACATTATGAGTGAGGTACATTATGAGTGAGGTACATTATGAACGAGGTACATTATGAGTGAGGTACATTATGAACGAGGTACATTATGAGTGAGGTACATTATGAGTGAGGTACATTATGAACGAGGTACATTATGAGTGAGGTACATTATGAGTGAGGTACATTATGAGTGAGGTACATTATGAGTGAGGTACATTATGAGTGAGGTACATTATGAGTGAGGTAAATTATGAGTGAGGTACATTATGAGTGAGGTACATTAGGAGTGAGGTATATTAGGAACAAGGACACCAAGAGAAGATTGCTACCTGCTGAGGCACAGCTGGATACAGATGTTTCACCTGGACTGATGGTATCAGAGTCTCCCTGTCTGGTTAGTAGGCCCGACTTATACTGGGTAATGGGCATTGAAACCTAAACCTAGGGACTTCAATGGAAATCTATACAAGGTGTGGCACCTGGCATTACTGAACCTATACCAGGTGCTGGTGCCACGTTCTCTTCATAAATATACACCTTCAAATGATAAACTGCAAATACATTCGTAAGTTTACAATATAAAAGAGCTATAATTTAACCTATTAGGACATGCTTGCTGAACCAGCTGTAGGAAGGGCTAATGAGTTGGATTGTGGATAGGAGCTCTTCCATTTTAGTACATGTGCAACATTGGGTCCCTTACACTGCTGAAGTAGCAGACTACAAAGCTATCATTAATCCAGTGAAATTCATTGAAAATCGTACAAATCTGCTGTTGTAGTTTCAATGTGAGGGCTGTGGGTCAGTCCTGTGACATTATGTATAATGCCTAGTGCATTGAGGGTTAAGGTAATATTTTATCCTACCACCAGATGGAGCTGGGGAGCAGACCTAATAAAAGGAATGCCTCTCAGACTTCTGGGAGAAGGCGGGAGAGGGTTAGAGTAAGAGAGCGAGTAGGAGGTGAGCAGAGAACAAGTAGAGATAGCGTGTGTGAGATAGGTGTTAGTATAGTGTAGACTGCAATTAGTTTATAGTATTTCTAGCTTTAGGAATAGTGTTCGAACTGTATAATATGTAGTGTAATAAAATGTAGCTTTGTTAATTTAACTTAGCTTTGTGGTCTCGGTGTACACTACGTCCAGAATCCATCCTGAGTATCAGCAACACAAAGAACATCACAGGTCCTGTCAGCCACAGAGGGCATTGTACTTCTCCAGGGTTTTGAGGTTCCTGCTGTACGTGGTCTACATTCCTCAGCCATCTAGGCTGGCAGGACAGAGATCGATAGGTTTTGATTAATAAGGGGATCAGGGGGTATAGGGAGAAACCAGGAAAATGAGGATGACAAACATATAAGCCATGATTGAATGACGGAGCAGACTCGATGGGCCAAATGGCCTAATTCTGCTTCTATGTCTTATAGCCTTTTGGGTATCACTACTGCTCTGTAGACCGTGAACTTTGTGCCGAGTCTGAGATCAGGCGGCCGAAGGCTATTCTGGCACATTGAAGGCGGTGTTGAACCTCATCGTCAGTGGTTGCCCTTATTGACAGTAGGTTCCCAAGGTATGGAAAGTGATCCACTTTGTCCAAGGGCCGCGTCATGTATTTTCACAACCGGGGGCAGTACTGTGTGGCGGGGACAGGTTGGTAGAGAACATTTGTCTTACGGATATTTTGTGTACGGACTATGCTCTTACATGCCTCGGTGAAGGTTTTGCGGTTAATCTGGAGCCACCTGACCTTTGGAGCATTGTAACAGATGATCATTGGGCAGGAGGCATACTGATCATGTGTTAATGTAAAGGTACAACCTGTTTACCCTCCCTGCTCAACAAAGAGGCAACTGAACTTCAAATGTAGAGGTGGGTCTTTCATTAATTCAAAGAGTGATTCAGCCACCTGTTTGTGACTGGCAGGTCTCGTCCGCGAGATGAATAATATCTCATACGACCCGTAGCCTCAGTGTGTCTATCACAGCTCCTCTTTCCTGTTATATTCCCTCTTGTTCTGAGTGCATTTTTTAATTAAGTTGCCGAGCTGATCCACAGAGCTTAAATGTCACAGCTGCGTGGCTCAGATCAGGAGATGCTATTCGACACGTATGAACATTTAAATATAAGGATTTTGACCTTTTCAAATGAACCTTTGTAAAACAACAATTAAGCTCGCTCTCATTACTCATGGCTGAAATATTTCAACAGGACGAAGCGGACAAAAGACCACAGCTACATTGGCAGACTGATCCAGGATTTCTGGCAAATCAGAAATGATGGGGCTATTGACTGAGCCAAGAATCTAGCTTCATTCTGATGTAGCCTTTGACTGTGTAACCCTGAGACCCTGAGATCCAGGTTGACACATGAAGAATGGCGACTGGTGTGAGGTTTCAGAGTGCTATTGACAGCCAGGGAACCAGCACACAACATCGCCTTCTCGATATTGGGACTTCAAACAACTTCAACACCAATGTAAAATCCTGCCGATGCTGGAAATCTGAAATAAAAACAGAAAATCAAGAAATCGCGGGATTGTTACAGTGCAAAAGGAGGCCATTCGGCCCACTGTGTCTGCACCGGCTCTCCAAATGTACATTCTGATTTAGTACCATTCTCCTGCCTTTTCCCCGTGCCCCTTCCACATTGGTTCTATTCAAATAATCACCCAATTGAATACCTCGATTGAACCTGCCTCCACCACACTTCCGGGCGAAGAATGTTAAACCCGAACCACTCGCTTCTTTTTTATTGTTCATTCACAGGATGTGGGCATCGCTGGCTGGGCCAACATTCACTGCCCATCCCCAATTTCTCTTGAGAAGGTAGCGGTCAACCTTCTTGTACCCAAACCGCTGAAATCCGAGTGGTGTAGGTATACCCACTGCGCTGTTAGGGAGGGGGTTCCAGGATTTTGACCCAGCGACAGTGAAGGAACGGCCGATATCTTTCTGAGTCAGGATGGTGAGTGGCTGGGAAGGGATCTTCCATGTGGTGGTGCTCCCACATCACATTCACTGGGAATGCTGGAAATACGTGTTGGTGTTGCAGCGTGCACTAGGAGACCTGGGGCAAGGGAAGATTTGCAGTGGCGGAAGCCACTGTCAGCTGATGATGCAACAGGTTCAGGCGGACCAGGAAAGAGACTCTTGCACAAACAAGGAGGCTCTTCATCACAGACACAGCAGCCGGGATTCTCCAACCCTGCGCCGGGTCAGAGAATCCCCAGGGGGGGAGGGGGGGGCACGAATCCCGCCCCGGCGCCTGCCGCCCTATGCTCCGGCGCTGTTTTTCGGGCGGGGGCGGGATTCCCGCCACGCGGGTTGGGGGCCGTTCAAAGCGCCCCGCCCCCGTCGATTCTCCAGGGCCCGATGGATCGAGCGGCCGTTCATTTTTGCCCAGTCCCGCCGGCGTGAATTACTCACCTCACACATGGTGGGACCTGGCAGGTGAGTATGTGGGGGCCGGTCCTCGGCAGGGCGCTGGGGGATCCGACTCCAGGGGGATGCCCCCCACGGTGGCCTGGCCTGCGATCGGGGCCCACCAATCTGCGGGTGGGCTTGTTCCATGGGGGCACTCCTTTCCTCCGCGCCGTGCCCCTGCCATATTGGCCTCCGCCATATTGCCCGGGGTCCGGCGCAGAGAAGAGAACCCCCGTGCATGCACGGAAATACGCCGGCCAGTCTGCGCATGCACGAGACCACGCGGCCGTTCCGCGCATGCGTGAACTCGCAGCGGCCCTTCGGCACAGGCTGGAGCGGCGCCAACAACTCCGGCGGCAATCTAGCCCCCGAAAAAGTGAGGGTAAGTGGAGAATTCCTCACCTTGGGGGGCTGTTGACGTCGGAGACATTGCCGCCGGTTTTCCCGTTGGCGTGGGGACACAGCCCCATTTTCTAAGAATCCCCGCCAGCTTTCCTGGAGTCAGACGCGCTGTCGCTGTGCCGCAAGCCCACCCAGACACAACTTTGCACAACATCGTGGGCCGAAGGGCCTGATCTGTGCTGAATTTTCTATGTTCTATGTTCTTTTTCCTGACCAACTCCATTGCCCTTAATATAAGGCTTATTGAGACCAGAAAGGTGGCAGGAGTTCTTGAAAATTAAGTTTCAAGTTGTTAATATTTTGCAGTATATTTGCGTCACTCTAGCCATGTGTTATTTATTGATACCAGCTTAGTCGGAGAGCTAAATGTACTGCCATGCCACATAGTCGACACACCCCGATAGTTAGGGGTAGTTATTTTACCTCGGAAGAAACAATGTTGTGTTTTCTCATTCACTCTTTATTGAATGTCCATGTTAGTGCCCAGTGTTTACTCCTGACTCTGTGAGACAAACCCTTCAGGGTGTTTGGGCATCGCTGGCTGAGCCAACAATTGTTTCCCATCAACCGAATGGTTGGCTGGGCCATTCCAGAGTCAACCACACTGCTGTGGAAATGGAGTCGGGTATAGGCCACTCCCGGTAAGGAGGGCGGGGTTTCGGCCCGTTGGCTTTTTGGTCATCATTAGACTTTTAAGTTCAATTTCACCGCCTGCTGTGGTGGGATTCGAACCCATGTCCCCAGAGCATCGCCCCGAGTCTCTGGATTACTAGTCCAGTGACAATATCACTAGGCCACCGCCCTCCCTTCCATGGATTGCAAAGGACGTTGTCTGCGATCACTCTCAGTGGAGCGAATTGAAATGTTGTCGGTGAAATCAAAGTCCTGGAAGGACTCTGCCAGCCAACACTCTGCAATGGACCCACATGTCGACAGACACAGACACTGCCGTTCAGGCCCTCGAGTTTCTAACCTTCACTTACTGACCACCATACCAGTACACGCACCCCTTGCCACTTCACTCCTCCATGCCCCGACCCACCCTCTATCCTCCATTGGAGATGAGGAGAAATTACTTCTCTCAAAGGGTCGTGAACCTGTGGAATTCACCACCCCAGAGTACGGTGGGTGCTGGAACCTTGAGTAAATTTAAGGAGGAGAGCAACAGGTTTTTAATCAGTAATGGTTTGAAAGGTTATGGAGAATGGGCAGGAAAGTGGAATTGAAGCGGACGGAAGATCAGCCATGTTCGTACTGAATGACAGAACGGGTTTGAGGGGCTGAGTGGCCTCCTCCGGCTCTTAGTTCTTATGTTGGTACAAACTGCCATTCTCCTGCTCCCCTTCCTTGTGCTGCAGTCATCAACCTGGGCTGCAGGATAGCACAGTGGTTAGCACTGTTGCTTCACAGTGCCACGGTCCCAGGTTCGATTCCCGGCTTTGGTCACTGTCTGTGCGGAGTCTGCACGTTCTCCCCGTGTCTGCGTGAGTTTCCTCCCGGTGCTCCGGTTTCCTCCCACAAGGTCCGAAAGACGTGCTTGTTAGGTAATTTGGACATTCTGGATTCTCCCTCTGTGTACCCGAACAGGTGCTGGAGTGTGGCGACTAGGGGCTTTTCACAGTAACTTCATTGCAGTGTTCCTGTAAGCCTACTTGTGACAATAAAGATTATTATTACATCACAAGAAAAACCGCCAACTTCATAGAAACAACTGCACAAAAACGACTTTTGCACACCAAAATCAACGTGACCCAGGAGCCATGGGACTCTCACGTGTCGCTGACTGTTTTCTGGAAGGTAAGATGTAATTAAAAATGTTTTACTCCAATGAGTAATCATGGCTCTCAAGTATGAGCCTGTCGCAGAATAGGTGTGTGGCTCAACCCACCACAAACACGCTGCTAATGAAATCTCTGCATCTCAATCCGCCGTCAGGAAATCAAAATGGTGGCTCCCGTCTAATCCAGTCACCCCACACCCCAACATTTCAGGCCAATGACCCTTGACCTGGAACAACTTTATCACTGAGGCAGCATTATCATTGGGAGGTGAAGTGATCCTTAGGCTAACAACGTTAGCTGCTGCTGAATGCTAACTCGTATGTAGTCCTTCAGTGCACACGTTAATTGTTGCCCTAATTACTCTGCAGTTGCAGAATCAATCATGATGTTATTTTGCAGACTAACAAACGGTATTAACATTTTAGCAGCAAAACATTTGGAAAACAAGCAGAATTACTGTTCAAACACCAGAGGACATGAGCATTCGAAGAAGAACAAGCGCTATTAATGACCACCACACAGTGTTGTTATTTCAATACAATAACACGTATCTGAAATGAAAATCGCTTATTGTCACGAGTAGGCTTCAAATGAAGTTACTGTGAAAAGCCCCTAGTCGCCACATTCTGGCACCCGTTCAGGGAGGCCGGTACGGGAATTGAACCGTGCTGCTGGCCTGCCTTGGTCTGCTTTAAAAGCCAGAGATTTAGCCCAGTGTGCTAAACCAGCCCCAATATCATTAGGAGGTGAAGTATCTGGGGTAATATCTTGATTCAGACACAAAACAACATCATGATTGGTCAGTGAGCCACATTGTCATTGGCTCAACAGATATTATCATTCGGATGGAACAAATAACCTGGCCATTGGGGCCAAGCTCCCACACAAAGAATGCATAACATTATTATTCATTTCTGGGATATAGGATTAGCATTTATTGCCCATCTCTAATTGCCCTCGAGAAGGTGGAGACCAGATGCCAACTGTGGAGATTATGATGTGTCAGAACCCTTTCTTTTTTTAAATTTAAATACCCAATTTTCTTTTGCAATTAAGAGGCAATTTAGCGTGGCCAATCCACCTACCCTGCATATCTTTTGGATTATGGGGGCGAAACCCATGCAAACACGGGGAGAATGTGCAAACTCCACATGGACAGTGACCCAGAACCGGGATCGAACCCGGGTCCTCGGCGCCGTGAGGCAGCAGTGCTAACCACTGCGCCACCATGCTGTCCATCAGAACCCTTTCCCTCCAGTCCAAAGGGCTCTTTTTCTGTTGCACTAAACAACTTGGAAACCATTTCACTGAATCTGAAGCAGCATCATTAAACATCTGAGCCGTATTACATACTCACAATGACACTGGTTGCTTAGTAATGCCGCAAGTGAGGGTGACCAGACCCCAACAGAAGGCTAGGATACTGGGCACAAACCCCAATATTTTATTTTAATTTTGTAAGACAGTGAGGAAAGGATAACTCACTCTAGGAGTGATTTCACACAAAATAGTATGGTATATTAAAACAAACTTTATTACTAACACAGTATTAAAATACCTTTAGCATTACATAAGAAACATAGCTGACAATTATAGTGACACACCTATCTTTATTCCCACACAAATCATCTCAGCTCTCAATCCACTTTTAAATACAATTAGCAGACCCAGGCATACTTGCTTCACAGCGATGTCCTTTGAAACTGTTTTGAAGAAAAGGCCAGAACCCTGTCAGAACCATGCAGAAACTCAGGCTGTATTTCTTCAGAAGCTGCTTCTCAGCTTGTTTCAGCTCACCTTCCAGCCACACAATTCTGAACGGCTTGGAAATAAAACTGCTAATCTGTCTACAGACATATCTTCAACGGAACTGCAGTGAGAGCAGATGCTTGATTTCTGCTCAAAGTCCAAACTAAAGCATAAATAAAACTGGTTTTCTGCAAAATGCCTGGTACCTGATCGCTTCCAATTAGTTACATCATCTAACCAAGCTGAAACAGATTTGTATCTAATTAACTCCACAGGGAACCCCCCTTAATCCAAACAAAACTCCATTAGCCCAAGCTTTTACAATGCCTTAATTGTGCCACTGGCTCCCAAAACCTTTCAAACAAGAATTTTTAAAAACACTACTGCAGCAATCATACACACACACATTAACTCGGGCTTTTAACCCTTACTACACCAAATACATATAATACTATGGGCAGGATTCTGCAATAATGGGGCAATGTCCCCCACGCTGGTGGGAAAACCGACGCCAACCACTCCGGCGTCAACAATCGCTGAAAATAAGGAATTCTCACCTTTCTCGGGGGTTAGGCCGACTCCGGACTGGTTCCCCCAGCTCCAGCCGGCGCCGAAGGGCCGCCGCATGTTCGTGCATGCGCAGAACAGCCGGCATGATCGCGCGCATGCATGGAACGGCTGGCGTATTTCCGCGCATATGCAGAACGGCTGGCGTATTTCCGAGAAGGTCATTCACTCTCTCCTGAGTGGACATTATCTCGTTCAGTTTCTGTGGACCAAGGGTGGGATTTTCTGGCCCATCTGCGGCATGTTTTCTGGAGGGGGCTCACCATTGGCCACTGGCTGATCTTCCGTTCCCGCCACATTCTATGCCGTTTTGCATGGTTTGCCCACCTTACTGACGGGGAACTCGCCGCAGGGGGTTGCCCGCAGCGGAACCGGAAGATCACGCCGGCGGGAAGGGCTGGAAACTTGTGTAGCAAGTGTCTGTGGCTAACCACCCTCTCATGAGCCTGCCCTGATATGTCTATGTGTGTGTATGTGCATGTGTGTGTGTGTGCGTGTGTGTGTGCGTGTGTGTGTGCTTGTGTGCATGTATGTGTGTGTGTGTCTGTATGCATGTGCGTGTGTGTTGTGCGTGTGCCTGTGTGTCTGTGTGAGCATGTCTGTGTGCATGTGTGTGTACATGTTTGCATGTGTTTGTGTACTAGTGTGTACATGTGTGTGTGCATGTCTGTGTGCCTGTGCATGCATGTGTGTTTGGATGTGTGCATGTCTGTGTGTGTGTGCATGTATGTGTGTGTTTGTGTTTGCGTCTGTGTTCATGTCTGTATGCGTGTCTGTGTTCGTGTCTGTGCATGTCTGTGTTCATGTCTGTGTGCGTGTCTGTGTGTGTGTCTGTCTATGCATGTCTGTGTTCATGCCTGTGTGCGTGTCTGTGTCTTTGCGTGTCTGTGTCTTTGCGTGTCTGTGCGTATCTGTGTGTGTGTCTGTGTGCGTGTCTTTGTGCGCATGTGTGTGTCTGTGCATCTCTATGCCCAGCTGGGCACCAGACTGCAGGGCCAGGGTACTACCCTGCCCAGAGAGCAGACCTGTAGTTTCTTAGAAGAACTGATGATGCAGTTGGAGTGGGGGTCAGATAAAAGCACAGGATTCTACCAGGTTTCTTGTAATTGAATCGTCAGCTGGTTGGCTTTCAGGTGAGCTTGAAGGTAGCACCGATTGGAGAAGATCCCTTCTCCCAAATTCAAGGGATAGTTGTGTTACCTTGGCTGCATTGCCTTGAACCTGTTCAACGGATTTCCAGATGATCTTTCAGATGGAACCACTCATCGCACTTCCCTCATCCGAGCATCTTCTGTTGCAATTTTTAAAAGGAGATACAAACATGGCTGCCTTAATCATGTGACCTACATAGGTCCAAAGACCTTTTCCCAAATAAAGTTTTGGGTTGGGCCGATACACGTCCTGTGTTGTGACCCTTCACACTTTAAGTGTTTTGAGATGAGGGACCATCACAATGTAATGAAAGATCAGTGAGGTTTGTTTCAATTTGTCTATCACGCCTTGGTTTTCGATGTCTCTCGTGTCCATAGTGAGGCAGGAAGGTGAATCAGCTGGCATGATAGTCCTGGTTGTTCACAGATCACCCTTAAACATTTTTGCTTGGGGTTTTGACTGGAGCTGATAGGGCCAAAGTCACATGGTGCGTTGTCAGCCATCTTTAAAAGAAACGCAACTTTAGATTCTGTGACATCTTCGTGCCTGGGCAGGGCACGGCATTGCCTCTTAATTGCCCTCTCTGCAATGGCTGAGCACGCCACTCTGTTCAAGGGCAATCGGGGATGGGCAACAAATTTTGGCCTTGCCAGCGATACCCACGTCCCCTGAAACAATAGAGAGGGAAAGAAAACAAACCCAAGTGTAAGTAAATGACTTGAGAGATGACAGCATTTGCATGGTCTGGAGTCATCGCAGGTCAGATTTTTGATGACCAAACAGCATTTGCATGGTCACCCGTCCTGAGAACTAGCTTTTTTAATGCCAGAGCTAATAATTACATTTTCTCAACTGTGACGGTGGGATTTGAACTCCAAATCATTTACCAAGTCCCTTGGGTACTATCTTAGAAACATAACCACCGTACGGCCATTCTGCACTGATTTCACAAAGAAAACAAATTACGGGAGATTAGGAATCGTTAAAAACACCAGCAAAGGAGAAGGGAGAAACTTTATTGGAGGAAGTGGCATCATTAGAGGGGGAACCAGCACCATCTGACTCAGTAGAGTCAATAACCGAGGTCCCACCAGACAGAGGGTAGCTGTAGAACCCTCAATAACAACACGAGAGTGTGGAGTGGTAAATGAAGGCTTTAATAAGTAGAGAACTAGCCAGCTACAGAGATGTGTACTCACTGAGTGTCGCCTACAGGGCGTCACCTTATATACGGCTCCCTGATGGGTGGAGCCGGAGGCGGAGTCCCCCAGGGTTCCAAACCCGGTCTTAAAGGGGCATCACCTACATGGTGTTAATGGTACAGTAACCATTCATCACACCACCCCCTGTTTAAAAAAACGCAAAGTCCGTCGGGGGTGAAGTGGAATCACATGTCTATTCTTTTCGGCAGCCTGATCGTCCTCACCGACATTCTCAGCTCGGGCGGTGCGGCGCACACGGACGTCTTTGGTGAGGGTACATCCGGGAGCATGGTGGTCGGAGCTTTCGTCCTGGTCGGGGTAGGGGGTCGGGGGGCAGGGGGAATAGCTGGGGGAGTAGCTGGGGCTGGGGGTAGCGGGGCCGGTACCGGCGTAGAGTGTGGAGGGGAGGGCGCTGGAGGGGGTGCGGTCGGTGTCTACCGGCGGTGTGGGGGCCCGGGGGGGGCATCAGTGGGGGAACCAGCGGGTACCAGATCCCGGAGGGAAACCGTGTCTTGCCTTCCGTCGGGGTGCGCGACGTAGGCGTATCAGGGATTCGCATGTAGCAGTTGGACCCTCTCGACCAGGAGTCTTATGGCTCCTCGCGTGCCTCCAGAGAAGAACAGGTCCTGGAGTCGTCAGCAAGCGAGACCCCCGAGGTGGACTTCCTGGGGAAGGCAAACAAGCGGTTGATAGGGGTCTCATTCGTGGCCGTGCAGAGGAGCTACATAATGGAGTGGAGGGCATCAGGTAGGACCTCCTGCCAGCGGGTGGTAGGGAGATTTCTCTACCGTAGGGCCAGAAGGACAGCCTTCCAAACTGTTGCGTTCTCCCTCTCCACCTGCACGTTTCCCCGCGGGTTATAACTGGTCATTCTGCTCAAGGCGATGCCCTTACTGAGCAGATACATCGCAGCTCATCGCTCATGAACGATGTACCCCGGTTGCTGTGGATACAAGCGGGGAAACCAAACAGGGTGAAGATGCTGTGCAGTGCCTTTATCACAGTGGCTGAGGTCATGTCAGGACGGGGAATGGCGAATGGGAAGCGGGAGAACTCGTCGATGATGGTTAGGAAGTAGATATTGTGAATGGTGGACGGGAGGGGGCCTTTGAAGTCCACGCTTAGTCACTCAAAGGGCCCCGAGGCCTTTACAAGGCGAGCCTTGTCTGGCCGGTAGAAGTGCAGTTTGCACTCCGTGCAGATCTGGCAAGCCCTGGTCATGGCCTTGACCTCCATGGTGGAGTAAGGTAGGTTGCGGGACTTGATAAAGTGGACGAGCCGGATAACTCCCGGGTGACAGAGGTCATCGTGGATAGCCCGCAGGCGGTCCTCATGCGCGTGGGCGCACGTGCCGTGGGACAGGGCATCAGGGGGCTCATTGAGCTTCCCTGGACGATACTTAATATCGTACGCATAGGTGGAGAGTTCGATCCTCCACCTCAAGACTTTATCATTTTAATTTTGCCCCATTGTGCGTTATCAAACATTAAGGCTACCGACCGTTGGACGGTAACGAGGGTGAACCTCCTACCAGTTAGGTAGTGCCTCCAGTGCCGCACGGCATCCACAATGGCTTGTGCCTCCTTTTCGACTGCAGAGTGCCGAATCTCGGAGGCGGTGAGGGTCCGGGAGAAGAACGCTACTGATCTGCCGGCCTGGTTGAGGGTAGCAGCCAGGGCGATGTCTGACGCATCACTCTCTATCTGGAAAGGTATGGTTTCGTCCACTGCGTGCATAGCGGCCTTGATGACGTCGGCCTTGATGCGACTGAAGGCCGACCGGGCCTCAGCCGTCAGGGGAAATGTTGTGGTCTTTATGAGTGGGCGGGCTTTGGGGACCCACTGGGCGTAAAAGGAGAAAAGCCCCCAGCACCATTTGAGGGCCTTGAGGCAACGGGGGAGGGGGAGTTCCTCAAGGTGGCGCATGTGGTCGGGGTCGGGACCCAGGACCCCGTTTTCCACAATGTAGCCGAGGATGGCTAGTCGGCTTGTGTGGAAAACGCATTTTTCCTTGTTGTAGGTCAGGTTGAGGGCCCGGGTGGTCTGGAGGAACTTTTCATGGTTTGCGTCATGGTCCTGCTGATCATGGCCACATGGTGACATTGTCCAAGTACGGGTAAGTAGCCCGCAGGTCGTACTGGTCCACCATTTGGTCCATCGCCCTCTGGAAGATGGAGACCCCATTTGTGACGCCGAAGGGGACCCTGCGGAAGTGGATAAGCCGGCCGGCTGCTTCGAATGCAGTATAGAGGCGGTCTCCAGGTCGGATAGGGAGCTGGTGGTAGGTGGATTTTAGATCGACAGTGGAGAATGCGCGGTATTGAGCGATCTGATTGACCATCTCTGCTATGCGGGGAAGGGGGTACGCATCGAGCAGCGTGAAGCGATTTATGGTCTGGCTGTAGTCCATGACCATCCGTTTCTTTTCCCCGGACTGTACTACCACCACTTGTGCTCTCCAGGGGCTGTTGCTAGCCTCGATGAACCCCTCCTTCAGTAAACGCTGAACCTCTGACTTGATAAAAGTCATATCTTGGGCGCTGTTCCGCCGACTCCTGGTGGCGACGGGCTTACAGTCAGGGGCGAGGTCGCGAATAGTGAGGGGGGTGCAACTTTCAGTGTTGCAAGGCTGCAAACCATGAGGGGGGGACAAGGGTCCGCTGAACTTCAGGGTCAGGCTTCGGTGGCTGCATTGGAAATCCAGACCGAGCAGCTGGGGGGCGCAGAGGTGAGGGAGGATATAGAGCTTGAAACAAGCGGATTCGGCGCCCTGGATCGTGAGATTCGCAAAACAATACCCTTTGATTTGGACCGAGTGGGACCCAGAGGCGAGGGCTATGGTTTGGGAAGCGGGATAGGTGCGCAAGGAGCAGCGCCTTATGTTTCTGGATGGACAAAGCTCTCCGTGCTCCCCGAGTCAAAGAGGCAGGGAGTGTCGCGCCCGTTGATCTGGACCTGCATTTCCGCAGGTGCTTTGGCCGTGATTGGTCAAGGGTGATCGCTCCCAGTTGCGGGTACTCTAAGTCCTCTGCCGACTCGGATTCACAAAATGGCCACCGCCGTCGATCGCACGTGTCGGATTTCGAAGATGGCTGCCGTCAAAATGGCCACCCCATGACTCGCCGAGGCCGATGACGCGTCAGAAAGGGGCGTGTCCGGCTGGTGCGCAGCCGCGTTGCGGGGCCTGCGGGCCTATGTGCTCGATTTTCGGGCCTGGTGATCTTTTTGTTTCTGGGCCTTGGGCCTGGCCAGGCAGGCCCTCGCAAAATGCCCTTCTTTCCGCAGGCGCTGCAGATGGTGGAGCGGGCTGGGCAGCGTTGGCGTGGATGCTGGCCCTGCCCACAGAAATAGCACGGTGTGCCCCCGGTCTGGGCGGGTCGCCGCACGGCGCAGGCCCGTAGCGTGGCCGAGTCTGGGGAAGTCCGAGGGGGGCTTACAGGGTACGTGCCAAGGTTGTGGTGGGCCACTTCCAGTGAGGTAGCGAGCGTTACCGTGTCCTGAAGGTCTTTAGCTCCATTTTCGAGGATGCGCTGTCTGATATAGGTCGAACGGATGCCGGACACGAAGGCGTCTTGGATGTGCAGGTTCATGTGGACTTCCCCCGTCACATCCTGATAGTTGCAGTTCCTGGCGAGCGCGGTCAGCTTTTCCACGTACTCGCCCAGCATTTCCCCTGAGCGCTGCCGGCAGGTACAGAGCAGGTGCCGTGCATGTGCCTCATTTATGGATTTGACGAAACGCTTTCGCAGGATCTCGATCACCTCATCGTAAGTGGTCGCCTTCTCGATCATGGCGGAGATTCTCTGGCTCACCTGGGCATGGAGTAGGCGCAGCTTGCGAGCCCCTTCGACGGGAGCTGTCGAGGATTCCAGGTAGAACTCGAAGCAGCGGAGCCAGTACTTAATAGTTTCTTTGGCCTCCGGTGTCCGTGTTTCCAGGTTGAGCCTTTCTGGCTTGAGAGTGGCGTCCATCCTAACCTTCTCTGCTTATTAAATTGTAGAACCCTCAATAACGACACGAGAGTGTGGAATGGTAAATGAAGGCTTTAATAAGCAGAGAACTAGCCAGCTACAAAAACGTGTGCTTACTGAGTGCCGCCTACAGGGCGTCACCTTATATACGGCTCCCTGGTGGGCGGAGCCGGAGGCGGAGTCCCCAGGGTTCCAAACCCGGTCTTAAAGGGGCATCACCTACATGCTGTTAGGCTTTCATCACAGTGGCTGTACATTGTCACTGCTAAAAACGTACAGCACCCAAAAAGGCCAATCAGTCCATTGTACGAATGTTAGCACATTCACAATGATTATCTATTTTACTTAATGGGTTTCGCAGTTGGGAATGCTTTGCACAGGGAATGGATAGTGTTTGATCTTTTCCCGAAAGAATGGAAAACATATTATCCACGAGGGAAAATGAGAAGAGCAAATAATTCCCAGCTGCCTCCGCACCCCCAAGCTCCTCGCCTCCCGAGTGTCTGCTCCTCAGGTCTATCCAGCCTCGCTCTGAGGCGGAAGGTTGTGGGTTCAATCCCTGCTTCAGAGACTTGGGCACTAAGTGCATTCTGACACTCCCGGGCAGTACTGAGGGAGTGCTGCTCCAGCGGAGGTGAATAAGATGTTTAAATGTGTCCCACTCTGCCCTCTCGGGTGGACCTGCTATATCCCTTGGCCACTAGAACAGGGGGGTACACTCTCCCTTCCTGGGGTGTCTTGGTCAAACATTGATCTGTCTACCAGCATCTGTACGAAGCAGATTTTCTGGCTATTACCACAGTGCCGTTTGTGGGAGCGTGGGGTGCATTGGCTGCCATGTTTCTCATGTTACAACAGCAACTGCAATTCATTGGCTGTGTGTGGTGGGGTTCTTTCCGTAATTAACAGGCCTCTGTTCCTGCAGGGTGCCATTAGCCCGTTTCTCCACATGGTGGTGCTGTATGTCAATCTGTCTCGATGCACGGGGCCGAATGAGGACACGGGAGAATTCGATCTGATTCAGGCTGTGCTCTCATGACTAAGAAAGAGAATGGGCACTTCTGGAGTGTAGTCACTGTGGCAATGTGGGAAATGCCAGTTTGCATATGGCAGGACCCCACAGACTGTGCCAATGACCAGTGGTCTGCTGTTCAGCGATGTTAGTATTTGCCCAGGATACAAGGGAGAGCCCTTCTATGAAATAGTGGCCACGGGATCCTCTACGTACATCGGAGTGGGAAATCGGGACCTCGGTTTTTATGCCTCACCTGCAAGATGGTTGACTCCCATTTTGTCCAATAAAACTGCTGACCAGTCACAGGCGTTGCTATGGCGACTCTAAATGATCCACAGCATGTAATTGAAAAGGCAAATGGAATGTCGCCGTTTATTGCAAAAGGGCGAGTATAAAGGTAGAGAAGTGTTGTTGCAATTGTACAGGGTGTTGGTGAGATTATATCTGGAGTATTGTGTCCAGTTTTGGTCTCCTTATGTGAGGAAGGGTGTCGTGGTACTGGAGGCAGTTCAGAGGAGGTTCACCAGATTGATTCCGGGGGTGACAGGGTTAACATACGAGGAGAGATTAAACAGTTTGGATTTATACTCACTGGAGTTCAGAGGGATGAGAAGGGATCTGACATAAGGGATTGATAAAGTAAACGTAGACCAAATGTTGCCCCTCATGGGGCAATGTAGAACGAGAGGTCACAGATATAGGTTAAGAGGTAGTAGAGTTGAGATGAGGAGGAACTACAGGCGGGATTCTCCCAACGGGAGACTAAGTGCCGATGCTGGAGTGAAAACCGGAGTGTTTCACTCCGGCGTCGGAGGCCGCTCCTCGCCCCCTATTCTCCCACCCCCGGGGGGGGCTAGGAGCGCGGCCGCGTCATTTACGCGCGCCGGGCCTTGGCGCCGCATAAAAGTGGCGCCGCGTAAATGACGCGGCCGGCGCTGCGTAAATGACGTCACCCGCGCATGCCCCGGTTGGCCAGTGCCAACCTGCGCATGCGCGGTTGCCGTCCTCCCCGCGGGTGCCCCGCAAGAAATGGAGGAGCGATCTTGCGGGGCGGCGGAGGAAAGGAGTGTGTCCTTCAGAGACTCCGGCCCGCCGCTCGGTGGGCACCGATCGCGGGCCAGACCCCTTTTGAGCGCCCCCCCGATGCTCGATCCTCCCTCCCCCACAGACCTCCCCCGCAGCGTTCGCGTGATGTTGACGCCGGCAGCGACCAGGTGTGGTTGGCGCTGGCGTGAACCTGTCGTATTGGGCAGGCTGCTCGGCCCATCCGGGCCGGTGAATCGCTGCTCGCCCGTTACAAACGGCGAGTGGCGATTCTCCGAGCGGCCTGACGTAAACCTCGACACGCCGTTTTGGGGGGGGTGGGAGAATTGCCGGGACTCGCCCAGCGCCCCCACGCTTCTCCCACCCGGCGTGGGGGGGGGGGGGGGGGAATTGCGTCCTACTTCTCGCAGAGAGTGGTGAGTTTGTGCAACTCACTGCCCCATAGAGCGGTGGAGTCTGAATCATTAAATGGTTTCAAGAAAGAGAGAGATATATTTCTGATTTTAAAATGGGTTAAAGGGAAATGGGAACAGGTAGGGAGGTATATTTGAGACCAGGAAGAGGGCAGCCATGATCTGATTGAATGGCGGAATAGGCTCGAGGGGCTGAATGGCCTACTTCTGCTCCTAATTCCTATCTTCCTACATGCCTTAACTTTGGTAAAAGGCACCGTGCACACTCACACAAAATATTCTATCACGAAAAGTGCACAGTGTTAGCAGAAAAAGATAGCTCACAAAATATATTTCATGTCATTTACTGAACAGAACTCTGGCGTAATTCAATAATCGACGATAGTAAAGATCATTGTGGATTTGTGTGGGGGGGGGAGGCTGGTATGTGTGTGGGTTGGTGTGTGTCGCAGATTGGTTCTGTGTGTGGGTTTGTGTGTGTGTGTGGATGTTGGTATGTGTGTGGGTTGGTGTGTATGTCTGTGGAGGTTAGTGTCTGTGGGGGTAGGTGTGTGTATCACAGATTAGAATGTATGTGGGTTTGTGTGGAGGAGGTTTGTACGTGCGTGGGTGTGTGTGTGTGGGGGGGGGGGTCCTGTGTGTGGGATGTTGGTATGTGTGTGTGTGGGATGTTGGTATGTGTGTGTGGGGATGTTGGTATGTGTGTGTGTGGATGTTGGTATGTGTGTGTGGGGGATGTTGGTATGTGGTGTGTGGGGGAGGTTGGTGTGTGTGTGTGGGATGTTGGTATGTGTGTGTGTGGGGATGTTGGTATGTGTGTGTGTGGGATGTTGGTATGTGTGTGTGTGGGGGATGTTGGTGTGTGTGTGTGTGGGGGATGTTGGTATGTGTGTGTGTGGGGATGTTGGTATGTGTGTGTGTGGGATGTTGGTATGTGTGTGTGTGGGGAGTTGTAGGTTGTGTGTGGGAGGTTGGTATGTGTGTGTGTGGGATGTTGGTATGTGGTGTGTGGGAGGTTGGTAGTGTGTGTGTGTGGGGAGGTTGGTAGTGTGTGTGTGGGGATGTTGGTATGTGTGTGTGTGGAGGTGTGGTATGTGTGTGTGTGTGGGAGGTTGGTATGTGTGTGTGGGAGGTTGGTATGTGTGTGGGGGAGGTTGGTATGTGTGTGTGTGGGGAGGTTGGTATGTGTGTGTGTGGGGGATGTTGGTATGTGTGTGTGTGGGATGTTGGTATGTGTGTGTGGGGATGTTGGTATGTGTGTGTGTGGGAGGTTGGTATGTGTGTGTGGGGGGAGGTTGGTATGTGTGTGTGGGGATGTTGGTATGTGTGTGTGTGGGAGGTTGGTATGTGTGTGTGTGGGGGAGGGTTGTATGTGTGGTGTGTGGGATGTTGGTATGTGTGTGTGTGGGAGGTTGGTATGTGTGTGTGGGGGATGTTGGTATGTGTGTGTGTGGGATGTTGGTATGTGTGTGTGGGAGAGGTTGGTATGTGTGTGTGGGGGATGTTGGTATGTGTGTGTGTGGGGGGTTGGTATGTGTGTGTGTGGGATGTTGGTATGTGTGTGTGTGGGAGGTTGGTGTGTGTGTGTGGGTATGTGTGGCTTGGTTTGTGGGGGTGTGGTGGGGGTCGTGGTGAGGGAGGTATGTATGTGTGCGTGTATGGTTTGTGTGTGTTTCTGTGCTTGTCGGGGTGTTTCTGTGTGCAGATATGTGTGTGTTTGTGAGTACATATGTGTGGCATCTTTGTTTGTTCACATATAATGTGTGCACATATATGAGTGTGCATGTGTCAGTGTCGGCATATATATATATATGTGTGTGTGTGTGTGTGTATGTTTGCATGTGTTTCTGTGTATTAGTGTGTAATGTGTGCACGTTTGCACAGACGTCCTGATGCAGCCCAGGAACATAAAGTCACAAAAGCACCGACTCAGCTGTGTAACTCCAGCGGCCAAATATCCTGTGATGTTTGCAGTGGGTGAGTTACTGCACAGGCTGCTGCAAACTCCAGAACCGCCATCCGTCATCTCCAGGGGTGGAGAGAGGGGGTGGGGGTGGGGGGGGGGGCAGAAAGAAATCTGATCTGCCAGAACTACACCGAAATTGCTTGTAAATAGCTTTCTTTGTTTCCCCCCTGCAGTGGCGGCCAGCGAATGGCTTCTCGCTGTCTTCAATTAATGTTGCACTAGCCAAGCTGTTAACAGTGATGGTTCTCTGAGACATCCATATGGATTAGAGGAGGTTCTGGGTGGGAAGCGGGGGTGGGGGGGGGGGGCAGGGATGTAATTTAATCGCCGAGGCTCAGGGAATGGCCCCCGACACGTTTAAGTTTCATTCACTTGCAGAGTTCAGGATGCCAGCTGATGCCTCTTGCTTACTGCCACCATGCCAAGGCTGGCACAGAGAGTAATGGCGCTACTTTATCACCCACTGATTACAGATTTGTCATTAATAGCCCTCCCCATCCATTACCGTCACCCTTCCCAGCCTTCCTCCTCATTAAGTCATTAATGATTGCGACTCCCAGTGCCAGTACAGTGGGTGTGCCGCACTATCTGAGCTGTCCCCTTTCAGATGAGGCATGAACCCGAGGCATCATCTGTCCTCTCGGCTGCTCGGAGATCCCGTGGGACTATCTAAAGATGAACAGCGGGGAGATCGCCCCAGTGTCCAGGCCAATATTTATTGCTTACCCTGTCGTGTTATTCACCCTGGGGTAACACGGACTGCAACGTGAAATGATCAAGCACACACCAAACACAGGCGTTGGTTCAATAAGATTTATTGAACTTCAGTAATGAAGCACACAGCTGCCTGTGGGTTGACTCTCTACTACTCTAAGTAAACTAACATTAACTATCTAGACCAGGCTAGCTCTGATCCACATGTAGAAGGTGTTGAATAATTTGTACACCCTGACTGTCACTACAGTTGTCACCAGTGGAAAGAGGCAGAGTGCTGATGCCTTGTGTGTTTTATAGTTGGAAGCCCCCCTCTGGTGTTCTGTATGTTGATTGGCTCACCTGTGTGTCTGTCACTGTCTGTCTTAGAATAGAATAGAATTTACAGTGCAGAAGGAGCCCATTCGGCCCATCGAGTCTGCACCGGCCCCTGGAAAGAGTACTCCACCCAAAGTTAACACCTCCACCCTATCCCCACAACCCAGCAACCCCACCCAACACCAAGGGCAATTTTGGACACTAAGGGCAATTTATGTGCGGTGTCTGCACATCCTCCCTATGTATGCGTGGGTTTCCTCCGGGTGCTCCAGTTTCCTCCCACAGTCCAAAGATGTGCAGGTAAGGTGGATTGGCCTTGCTAAATTGCCCTTAGTGTCCAAAATTGCCCTTAGTGTTGGGTGGGTTTACTGGGTTATGGGGATTGGGTGGAGATGTTAACCTTGGGTAGGACGCTCTTTCCAAGAGCCGGTGCAGACTCGATGGGCCGAATGGCCTCCTTCTGCACTGTAAATTCTATGTAATCTATGTAATCATGGGCAATCCACCTAACCTGCACATCTTTGGACTGTGGGTGGAAACCGGAGCACCCGGAGGAAACCCACGCACACACGGGGAGGATGTGCAGACTCCACACAGACAGTGACCCAAGCCGGAATCGAACCTGGGACCCTGGAGCTGTGAAGCGATTGTGCTATCCACAATGCTACCGTGCTGCTAACCTCATGATGTGCATGGGTGCATATTATGACATACCCACCATCACAAAATGTACAAAATTATGAGGGACCGGGATAGTAAGAAACTCCCCCCCCCCCCCCCCCCCTCACCCCTCATTGAGTGGTCAATAACCAGAGGTATAGATTTAAGGTAAGGAGCGGGAGATTGCGAGGGAATTTGAGGAAAAACGTCTTTGCCCAGAGTGTGATGGGAGTCTGGAACTCACGCCTGAAAGGGCGACAAAGGCAGGAACGCTCAACATTTAAGAAGCGTTTCGATGAGCACTTGAGAGGCCGCAGCATTCAGGGCTCTGTCCAAGTGCTGGAAAATGGGATTGGAATAAACAGGTGCTTGGTGGCCAGCACAGGTACAAAGGGCCTGTTTCTGCACCGTCAAACTCCGAGACTCTATGACTAAAGAAGATTATCGGGCCATATATTTTATCGTTGTTTGTGGGGTCTTGTTGTGTGTCGATTGGCTGCCGGGTTTTGTACATTGCAACAGTGACTGTACTTCAAAAAAGTGTTTCAGTCCCTGGTAGGTTTTCGGGGGTGTCCCCAGGGTATGAAAGGTGGTGTCCAGACGAATACATTGGAGTCCTTTTCTGCCTCACGACTGGATTTTGGCCTTGGCCAGCGGGGCTGGAGGTGGGGTAGTGTAGCCACCTGGGGTGGCCACTTCCCGATTCCAAAATGGATGCCCGCTAAGAATATAGGGAAAATCGGCCAGGCACAGGAAAACAAGCAGGTGCAAGGTTTCCTGTGTATTAAGACTTGCAGAACCCAGACAGAACCGAAACCAATAGCCATCTACATATTAATGAGCAATCCCCAGGAACAATTAGATACATTGAAGCGATCAGGACCAAACCAGACTCCCCGGCGCCAGCGGGAGCCAGGACAAAGGCAGGCCAACGGACACATAGGAACCGCCCAGCGATCAGGGAACAGCTCCAGTATTGGAGAAATCGATAGAACCGATCGAGACATGGTCCAATTAATTGGGACCAGGCCCGGGGTTCCGCCCCCATGGGCGCGAAACCCCTGGGGACTATAAATTAGAGTCCCCAAGTTCAGTTTGTTCTTTTTGGCAGCTCTCAAAGAACTCTTGACCGTGACTCTCAGCAAGGAGAGACCTGCCTAGCAGCTGCACCAACCAAGTAAGTCTCCAGTCAACGCACGCTATGAGATAGACACTCCTAGCTACTAGTCCATACCAGCTTGAAGCCAGCAGATTCAGACCCGAACAAAGGCCATTGTTCCTCTGACCTGGTGGGCCATTCCAAAGCTAAGTATAGGCCTTTAGTGTTAGTGATAGTCTAGTAAGTAGAGCTTTATGCACGAGTAGTGATTGACTGTGTATAATAAATGTGTTTTGATTTGAAACTTACTAACTGGTGTATTGAGTTATTGATCAGCACTTGACTTTGAACCTCGTGGTGGTATCATAAAGATACCAGGCGACTCTGGAGCAAAGGTTATTAAAACAGAGCAATTAAGTAAAAGCAACACCTAGTTTGGGGGTCTGCTGATGGGGCTTGGTGGATGTGGGGGTGGTTACTCTGAGGGGGTGTGTGAAGGTTTCGGGGGGGCTGGTGAACACGGGCCCGGCGAATCGGCTGGCGCGGCGTGATTTGCGACGTGGGGTCTCCTTAAGTGCACCAATTAAGGTTGAATTACGGCCTCGCCAGGCTGTGAACCAGGAAGCTCGTGGCATTTCCCCCTCGCTTCTACGCTTATAGAAACCTTTTCATTGGATTGCGCCCACAATTCGGGACAACACAGCAGAGGAAGCTGCAATTGGTGCCTGTGACTGACTCTGTAACACACTCTGAATGACTCTAATCTTTCCTTATTCCTACATGTTGTCATGGTCAGGCTGTTCAGCTGACCTCAGCTATAACAATCCTGAGCATAAATTGAGTTCTGTATCTGCCTGGCTCCCTTCCCCTGTCACTGCCCCCTCTCCCCTCCACACTGCACCACTTTACGTTTTGATAATGAGTTTTGTTTCTCCCACATTGGCCAGGCTGGCTTGCTGACAGTGAGAAAAGTTCCGGTTAGACCTTTGATTTCACGTCAGCGTTTCACTGTGCAGTCGATCGAGACAGAGAGGGAGAGTGTGAATGAGAAAGAGACAGAGAGGCAAGAGAGATAGCCCATCTCCTCTTAAACAACATATCCAGTCTGCCCGGTGTTTCAGTTCAATTTAGTTCTGCTGTGTGTAACCTGCTGTTCTCCTGTGTTCCTGTGTTTGCAGTTAGTAGGGGAAATGGTAAGTTGACACTGTCTATATTTACAGTCTGTGGGACCGTTTTGGTGCATTAATCATCTGAGAGGGCGCAGTAATAATAACCTTGACAAGCTGCATGGGAAGATACTGCAGTGCTTCTCAAAGAGCACCTCGCTCTGCATTCCTACACTAAAGTGTTGCTGGGCGCTCGCTTGAGATGCTGACTCTCTTTGTGCTGTTTATTCCAGCACTGGCTTGTTCCCATTTCTATTTTCTGTTTAATTGGTTTTTGGCTTTCTCTCTCCCTCCCATTCCCGGAGGTGGGCAGGTTCTCGCTGGATGTATTGTTCTGCAGACATTCTCCCCCCCCCCCCCCCTCTCCCTCTGCCCCCTGCCCCAGGGTCAGTTCCACTGTGTGCAATGTCGAATAATACTCGCACCCTATTTGACTGTGGGGTGGTTATTGTGAGTTGGATCACATCCTCCTGCCAACGCACCAACCCCGTAACAGGCCCCAGGCCTTCCCCCCCACCCCCAACCCCCCCCAACACCGTATTTCATCTCGTTCACCCTTGCCAGCTAGAATGCACCAGTATCAGATCGGGTGACCCCATACCAGATTTTATGTCCCCTTCCCCTTTATTCCAGGACAGTTGAAGCAGACCCCTATTGCCCCATTCCCTGCCCCTTCCCCTCCATGCCCAGTACTGCCCATCCTGGTTATCATAGAATTATCATAGAATTTACAGTGCAGAAGGAGGCCATTTGGCCCATCGACTCTGCACCGGCTCTTGGAAAGAGCACCTTACCCAAAGTCCACACCTCCACCCTATCCCCATAACCCAGTAACCCCACCCAACACTAAGGGCAATTTTGGACACTAAGGGCAATTTAGCACAACCAATCCACCTAACCTGCACATCTTTGGACTGTGGGAGGAAACCGGAGCACCCGGAGGAAACCCACGCACACACGGGGAGGATGTGCAGACTCTGCACAGACAGTGACCCAAGCTGGGAATCGAACCTGGGACCCTGGAGCTGTGAAGCAATTGTGCTATCCACAATGCTACCGTGCCGCCTGTGATCAGGCAATTCAATGCAGAGTGAGAACCGGGCCTGGAGCCTGCCTGGTCTGCACGGGTGCTCCGGAATACTATCTAGACCGTCGAGCCCTCTCCATGGTCCAGCCCATTCACCTCTTACAAGAGAGATCGCGGGACTGGGAGTGGTGGTTGTAGCTTTGGCTATAACCTGCCCCCCCCCCCCCCACCCTTTTGCATTTGTGGTTGGACCGCCTGTGCCCTCCCCATTGATCTAAGATCAGCCCCTGCTCATGGGGGCCTCATCCGAATGTCTTTGTGGGGGGGCGGGAGGGGGGGATAGGGACATGGCGCTTGACATACGATTGCCGCTGGGTGAGAAGATGGCAACGGGGAGGCTACAAACCTTCCCAAAGAGTGGCCGGTGCGGGTGGGGAGGACACGGGGTATAAAAGGACAAGCTATGGGATCAGCCATTCTGACAAAGCTATTACTCCGGTGGCAGTGAAGTGCTGAGTCTCGCTGTGGGCAGGTGGCGAATGGAGGCCCAGCCACAAATGGAAAAGGCCCAGTCAGAGCCAGAGGGGCCTTTAGTGGAGCAAATGAAAGGAGATGCTGTAAAGTGCTGGCGGCGTAGTTCGATAGGTCTTATTAAGATATTTGTAGTCTTAGGTGGTACAGCAGGAAGTAGTTCCAAGCTAACTACCAGACACGATATGTGTAAGGAGCTGTCTCCATGCTTGCTCCTACACTGGGCTCTGTCTAACGCTGCATTGACTCCCTAGCTGTGGGTCAAAGGTTCTCTTACTTCACCGTATAGGCTGCACTGTACTGAGTCCCACTTCAACCTTCATGTGCCAGGCCCTTAAACTACTGATTTTGTCTCCCCTTCCTCGACTTTCCTTCATTCTGCACCCTGCCACCCCTCCCCCACCCACCCCTCCCAACACCACCCTACCCCCTCATGGGGCTTTATGGGTAGAGTCAGAAAGATTGTAGGTCCATGCCCAATTTGAGATACTCGATCACACAATCCAGGCCCACATCCCAGTGCAACACGCAGGGAACTGCTGCATTGACAGAGGGGCTGTCGTCCGACCGAGCCGTTGAACTGAGGCCCTGTCTGCCCCCTCAGGTGAATGTTGAAGATCCTGCTGTGAAGAGGAACAGGGGAGCTTTCTCTCTGGTGTCCTGCCTAATACTCGGCTCCCAAACAAAATCGTTGGAAATAAACATCAGATTGCTGCCTGCGGGATCTTGCTGTGTGCAAATTGGCTGCTGTTCTGTTTCACACATCAGGACAAGTGACCGCATTTCAAATAACATGTACTTCACTGGCTTTCAAAGCACTTTCGAATTCCCTGCGGTCATGAAATGTGCTTCATAAATGCCAACTCTTTGTTTCAAGTAGTGTAGCAACTTGAGAAAAATCTCCTTTCCAGGAAAATTCAACTGTGTCTGAAGTTCATGTTAGGCAGAGAGTTCAAAGCTTTAGCACCAGCGTTAGTCCCTATTTTACACCCATACCTAACCAGCAGGGAGACCGATGAGACATCAAAACTGAGCCTCACTGCATTGTGACTGGGTGGGCTCTCAGTCTCTCAAGCCTGAGCTGATGTGCAGTTATGGATTTTAAAACTTTGCTTTTCATCCATAAATTGACTGAATTGTTCCTGTGCAACACCACCCGCCCCCCCCCCCCCCCCCCCCCCCCCCCACCACCACAATAATTCTGTTACAGCTTTTATTGAACCTCGTGCTTCACATGTCCTTTGTTGAGGCGTCAGGGTTATTAACAGGAAACAGCGTTGCCAATTTTACTGGTAGTTAGCGGGCTCCTGCAGCCTCTATTTGATCTGCACCATTCAGGCAATGAAGGTGTTAACCCGCAGGCAGCGGGTTTATCCACATTAGAAAAAAGAAAGGACCTGTGTCTCTATAATTCTCTGGCCCAACCCCCCCCCCCCCCATGGGCCCCCCTCTCTTTGTTGTGGACCCACGTCACACCCCATACCCCTAGTGACGTGGCGGCCAGACCCAAATGGCATTGAGACCCTCCGCCAATGACGTTAAGCCCTGCTCCATTTACATTCAGCCCCGCCCCAATGACACAGAACCCCACCCACAATGATGTTGAGCCACAGCACGAATGACATCAATACCATCCTGACCCCGTCCACCCTCAGTAACACCTTGCAAAGCACAGAAACCCAGAATTTCACCCTCGCCACCCAGTCCCGTTGCTCTGCCCAGCCCAGCCCTCTCACTCTCAGTCCTGCCTGGCTGGCCTCTGGACGAGTCGCCCCATTCCCGCTGCCCATAGCTCCCTGGTTCCCCGAGGCACGATGCCGCCGCTTGCCTGGCCTTCTTCGCACCTCTCGACTGTTGGTCTGCTCACCTCTCACTCGAGTGTTCGGCCCTCAAAGCCTCGACCCTCGACGACTGCGTGTGCTCCTGGCTGGCTGCCTGGCTGCTGGTTATGAGACCTGGTGGCCTCTGTTTTTTTTGATTGGTTGCCCACCCACCCTCCTCAGCCCTGGCCTGGAGGTAGAGAGTCCCTCTGTTGCTCCCCTCGACGGCCATTGGCCATCGCCTCCTCCTCGCCTCGCTGATAGCGATTAGATAATCTCTTTGTGACGCTGATTGAGGGATAAATATTGCCCAGCACACTCGGGAGACCTCCCCTCCATTTTTTAAAATAGCACCATCTTCTCTTCATTGCCCACCTGGGAGTGAAGACTGAAAGCAGAAAGTGTGCCTGTTGTGAGCACTTCCAACCTCTGTGTGTGACTTGAACTGCCGCTTGTACCGTTCAATCTGATCCGCCAAGCTGGGAGGGTGGGATGTGTCAACAGGCCGTCCCAATGTTCCCTGCGATTATCCCGTCTTCCCTTCATTCATAAGGAGCGCTGCCAATCAGAAAGTGTTTCACTCGAGAAAATAGGTTCTCTACCTTATGAGAGATTGAGGTGTCTTGTAAGTTGACTGACATATTAATTTATCCTCGAGGTAAGGCAAGAGTATCTGTGGGATCTTTAAAGCCACTGTGACATGTTGGTGTCTCGGAACCACATAGCTACTTGTGTACCTGAGAGAGCCAACCAGTTCTAGAAATCCTCCGGGAGACACGCACACGCACATACACACACGTGTTCAAGCACATGCTCACATATGGGCAATCACACAAATATATACCCACACAGATGCACATGTAACACATGTACACACAAACAGATTCATGCTCAAACATACATAGATGCTCATATGTGGGCACATGCACAAACTCATAGGTATATATGTGCACAATAATGCAAGCATACACACAGACACCCGCACATGCATAAACATCCACACAAACGCGCACTAACTCATACACAAGCATGCATGCACACACATGAATGCACGCACAAGCAGTCACACACATGTATATTCACAAGCATTCATACACGCATACATCCACACACACACATACATGTGCATACAAAAACACACATGCCTGCGTGTGGGTGTGTGCATGCATGTGCGCGCACGCGCACACACACACAGACTTATAGTCATTAAATTTAAACCAGATTGTGGAGCCAGAAAAACCAGTTGGGTGAGAAAGCAACATCTGGGGAGCCCAGATTTTGCATCTGTATTTATGTTTTGCATTAACTAAAACAAGATCTGGTTTCAATGAGTTCTGATGAAGGGACATCGACCTGAAGCATTAACTCTGTGTTTCTCTCTCCCCAGGCTGTGTCAGGCCTGTTAACTCCTCCCAGCACCCACAGCAAGTGTGATTTTTGCTCAGATTTCACTTCTTTCTTTTATCCAAAAATCCTTCAGGTTGAAAGCACAAGCAGTTTTGAGATGGTAATCTCCAGAATCGCGCTGATGTCCCCATAAGCGCCGTGGAGAAATAACATTGCAGAGTGCTAAACAGAAACTGTGTTTTTTAAAAGGTAATTTGTAAATTTCCAACAACAGTAACTTGAATTTATATAGCGCCTTTCACAGTGATGTATCCGAGGGTGCTTCGCAGAAGCGCGATCAGACAAAATTAAATATTGAGCCACATATGCAAAGAAGATAGGTAAGCAAAATAGAAAATGCTGGATAAACTCAGCAGGTCTGACAGCATCTGTGGATGGAGGAACAGAGTTAACGTTTCAAGTACTTACATAAGTAAAAGTCACCATAGTCCCACGTGACCGTAGACTGCTTTCCTGTCAGGGGAGGGAGGTTGGATGGGAGCTGAATTGGGGTGATTTAACCTGAGGTTCACCACACCTCAGGCAAAGGGGAGACGGCGGGGCCTTCGTGAATAACCTTAGCCTGCGCGGGAGTTGAACCCACGCTGTTGGCCACACTCTGCAGCTGCTCAGCCAATTGAGCTAATTCCTTCTGACTCAGCTACGGAACAGACAGGCAGGAGTTAAATGTATGGGTGGATAGATGGACAGACAGACAAGCGCATCTCCACATTTTAAAAATTCATCCTTAGGATGTCGAGAAGGTGGGCGGTGAGCCGTCTTCTTGAACCACGGCGATCTACGTGGCGTAGGCACACCCACAGTGCCGTCAGGGCTCTATCACGTTCTTCACTCAGAGCGTCGTGAATCTTTGGAACTGTCCACTCGAGAGCAGTGTTGATGCTCCGTCATTGAATATATTCCAGGCTGAGATAGACTTTTGGTCTCTCAGAGAATCAAGGGATATGGGGAGCAGTTGGGATTTCAGGATTTTCACCTTGCGACATGGATATGGATTCGTGTCAGGGTGGTGTGCCAATTGGAGGGGAGGAGAATTTGTAGGTGGTGCTGTTCCATGTGTCTGTTACCCTTGTCTTTCTCGGTGGTAGAAGTCATGGGTTTGGAAGGTACTATCGAAGGAGCCTTGACGAAGTTGCGGCAGTACATCTTTTATATGGTGCGCTGCTGTCACTGTGTGCTGATGATGGAGGAAGTGAGTGTTTAAGATGAAAATGAAAAAATGAAAATCGCTTATTGTCACGAGTAGGCTTCAATGAAGTTACCGTGAAAAGCCCCTAGTCGCCACATTCCGGCGCCTGTCCGGGGAGGCTGGTACGGGAATCGAACCGTGCTGCTGGCCTGCTTGGTAAGCCAGCGATTTAGCCTTGTGAGCTAAACCAGCCCATCCAGATGGTGGATGGGGTGGATGATTGAGTGGGCTGCTTTTGTCTATTGGTCACCACATTATAGGAAGGATGTTATTGCTCTGGAGAGAGGGCACAAGAGGTTTACAAGAATGTTGCCAGGGATAGAAAGGGTGGACAGGATACAAATATTTCCCTTGGTGGAGAATTCTAGAACCAGGGGACATAGATTCAAGATAAGAGGCAGAAGATGTAGAGGGAACATGAGAGGGAACCTTTTTAAGCGAAGGATAGTGGGAGTTTGGAATTCGCTGCTCGAGTTGCTGGTGGAGGCAGAGACCCTAAACTCTTTTTAAAAGTACCCTCGGTGCTGTAAGCTGCAGGTCTTACGTGCAGGAAGGTGGAATTAGAAAGGGCACCTTGGTGTCCTCGGGCTGGTGTGGACAGGATGGGCTGAATGGCCTCCTTCCATGCTGTAACCTTTTTAAGGTTCTATGGTATTGGGTGGTGTTAAGTACTTTAAGTATTGTTCGAGCCCTACTTATCCAGGCATGTGGAGAGTATTCCATCACAAATACTCTTGTAGATGGTGGATAGTGTCCTGGGAGTCAAGAGGTGACTTTGTCACCACAGAATTACTAGTGCCTGACCACTGTGTTTATCCTACCTGCTCCCCATACCCCTTGTTTCCCTGAGGAACCAAAAATCTCACTCAGCCTGGAATACAGCAAATGATGGAGCACCCACAATGCTCTGGGGTACAAAAAAACCCCAGGGATTCACAACCTCCTCAGTGAAGAAATTCCTCTTCATCTCAGTCCTAAATGATCACGACTTGAGACTATTCCCCGTCTTATGAGAGGGAGGAAACAAGACAGAGAGATTCAAGGAGGGAATACCAGAGGTTAGGGCCTCGACAGCTGAAGGCACAACCATCAATGGCGGAGTGATAGGTGTTATATTACCTTACGTAATATATATATATATATATACTCTTTGAACAGCCAACTTGATGAAATGAACAACGGTCCTTTAAAGATGAACTAATTTAACGAGTAAAATAAATAATATTTGTGAGTCCTTTGTACTTAATACTCAACTAGTAAAAGAAATAAAATACAATAAAGATAACCAACTAACTATACAATGTAATAATTAAATCACTTACAACTTGTCTCTCTCTTGCTATTCCATGTCTTGTCTGTTCACTCTCCTGAAGCACACTCTCAGAAAGAGCGGGAAAGTCTCTTTTATACCATCTGGTAGTGAGACATCTAGTGTTGAAATGACTGTACTACTTTTACATACATTCATCATGTATGTTGAAATGTAGAGATCACTGCAATAGGAAGCGGAATTGAAGGAGTGTAGAGATGGCAGAGGACTAGAGGAGGAAGGGAGGATATTTCCAATTGGATTGAGGTCTGAACAGTCTGGAGGTGAAGAGGTCAAATCAATTCTCGAGCTTAGTGACTGGGCAGGTGAAAAGGAAGGTATTCCGGGAGTTCTTTAAGCCAGACAAGCTGCTGGGGTCCTGATTGAATAGATCAGGAGGGACAATGGTGGAAGAAACTGCAGATGCTGTGGAAATGATATTCCAGGATGGTACTGAGGGGGGGGGGGGGGGAATCCCGAAGGGTTTGGAGAGAGGCCAATGCAATAACCAAGTTCAAAAAGAGAGAAAGGACAGCCAGATAATTACAGACCGGTGCATTTAACTTCTGTGGTAGGGAAAGTATTGAAATCTTTAATTAAAGATGAAATTATTAAATCTCAAGATTAAATAAAAATAATTAGAAGCTGCCAACACAGATTTCAAGGAGCATTCTGTGCTTGACAACTCGAATAGAGAAGATCAAGGGGACTAGAAGCTGTGGAATGTTAACAAATTGGATTGAAAATGTTTGAATGGCAAACACTTGGGAAATTTGTCCAAATTTCTCACTGGAACCATCTGTTTTATGATTCTCAATTACACATGTAAGTATGAGCCTTTATCTGAGCTGTGCTCTCTTGGGTCTTTATGTTCTTTCCTGGGGGGTGTCTGGAAGCAGAGGGATGTGCAGGTTGCCAGGCTGTGAAATGGGCACCCTCCATGGGAAGGAAATCTGCCATCCTTACCTGGTCTGGCCTACATGAGGCTCCAGGCCCACCGAAATGTGGTTGACGCTGAGCTGCCCTCTGAGGCGGTCCTATAACCCTTCATTCAAGGGCCTTGCCCACATCCCACGAAAGAATTAAAAAAACGAAAAAATACTCCCTCCACGCCCAAACACAAGAAATGTAGGCACAGTGGTTAGCACTGTGACTCAGCTTCAATTCTGGCCGGGGGTGACTGGCTGTGTGGAGTATGCACTTTCTCTGCGCGTCTGCTTGGGTCTCCTCCGGACGCTCAGGTTTCCTCCCACAGTCCAAAGATGTGCAGGTTACGGGGATAGGGCAGGGGAGTGGGGTTACGGGGATAGGGCAGGCTCGGTGCAGACACGATGGGCCGAATGGCCTCCTTCTGCACTGTCGTGGTTCTATAGACCTCTGCTATCCAATCCAGTCAATTCATTACATCCCTGAAGTTAAGCTCTGTTTAAAATAAACTGAAATGAGTTATTAACAGAATCTTTGAATGTTCCAGGGAAACAGAGCGGGATTTCCTTGCCCCTACTGCCGGAGGGACCTTGCAGTCGCACCGAAGCAAACAGAGATTCGACTGGCTCGCCACATCCTCCACGGGGGAATCCTGGCCTCAGGCTTTTTTATTCATTCATGGGATGTGGCCTTCCGCTAGCAAGGCCGGCATTTGTTGCCCATCCCTAACTGCCCCTGCCTGGCAGATTTCCTTCTCAAAAAGGCATTAGTAAACCGGACTGGTTTTTGCAATTATCAGCGAGAGCTCGTGGCGAACATCACAGACACTAGCTTTTCATTTCAGATTTTATTAATTAAATTTGAACTACACCGGTTGCTATGGTGGGATTTGACCCTGTGCCCCCAGGGTCTAGGTCTTTCGCTTACCAGTCTAGTGATATTACCATTACACTGCAGTTTAATCGCTTTTATTCTTTAAAACTGGTAGGCGCACCAGCCGTGCTGCCAGTGCTTTGGGCATCAAGTGCTGGGTTTGCTGCCTGGCAGAGAGCTTCCCATGGATTGAGGAGGCAGCTGATGTTAAATGCTTGTCCAGGGTATTCCAAAACCCAGAAGGGAAATTTGGAATGCCGATTCCCAACTGCATTTTTTTCAACTTGGTATATTGTGAAGAAAGACGTGAGGACCCAGAAAGGATGTTCGAGTCCTTTTGTAACAATTAAGCAAAATAAATATTTATTAAACAGTAGAACAGACAGCAAGAAAGGCAACTAAAATATATATACTTAACTACGCTAATGTCCGTACACATACATTTAAATTGACCCAGTACCAAATCCCTCCAAATTTACAGTATCCAATTAATTTTGTTTCCAATTAAGGGGCAATTTTAGCGTGGCCAATCCACCTACCCTGCACATCTTTGGGTTGTGAGGTGAGGCCCATGCAGACAGGGGGGGGAGAATGTGTAAACGCCACATGGACAGTGACCCGGGGCCGGGATCGAACCCGGGTCCTTGGCGCCGTGAGGCAACAATGCTAACCACTATGCCACCGTGCCACCCTAATCCCTCTGCTTTCCTAACATCAGATTGAAACCTTCCCAAACAACATCCCATGGGTTTTAAGGTATGAACAAAATCCAGCAATAATTACCGCACTCGGCACCAATATCTCTTGTGGGTTGCTTCTGGCTTAGAATGGAGACTAAAATGGCTGTTCTAACAGAATTTCTGCAGACACCCGCTGGTATCCGAGTGAACCCAGCTTCCTGCTGTGTGTGGCTGTGATCTTGGACCAGCTCTCTGTAGAGGGTGAACTTTACCACTGATATTGCTTTTCCTTTTGATCTTTTCTTTTCGGAACTACCTGTCTTTGAGGTCCCTCTTAGTGACAGTTCCGACATGAGCTCACCCTTTTTGAGTGTAAGTTTGAAGTTCACCCTCATCCTTGATGTACCATCAATCTGATACGGTCGTAGTGAGGATCCAAATATTAGGCTTTAATAAGCTAGATGTGAGCCCTGCAGTGGTTGTACAAGGAAAGGCTGACTGCCGCATGGTACGAGCTTTTATAACCATCCTCTTGGCCAATCGGCGGGGAGTCACATGACTAGCCACAGCCAATTGGCAGAGAGGCACATGACTTACCTGGGCCAATGGGCAGCGGGACTGCTGTACCAATGGCAGCCTGGTTCTAAGGTAATGTGATCTCCCTAGCCATACTACCACAATCTTCTCTTAAACTTTTAACGTCGTTGCTTTAACTCCCGAAATGTTATGCCCTATTGTTATCCACTAGCCTTCGGTAACATCTGTTTACAGTTTTTCCATATCAAAGACCTGAGTTCCTTCACCTCAGCCAACCTGTCCTCCAAACCGATCCCCATTTAAAAATAGTTTGCTCTCTTTTAATCCTACACATTTTCAGTTATTAGATTCCTTAATTTTCAATTCTATCACAACTCTTGACACACGGCCTGACACACGTGGGAATCCATGTGCTCAGGTGTGTTTCCGAGTCATGGCGTGTGGGATTTTCATCGTTTCAAATTAAAATGTCTGTTTGTCTCTTCAGCTCTGTCTGAGAAAGTCCCTCTGCCGCAGCTCTATCCTCCTGATGCTTCTCATTCCGACTGTCTCTCCCTGAACAATGACATTGGAACCAAGCAGAGTGTGCACGTGTCAGGTGAGATGGGAAACCCAGCTCGCAAGGGTTTGTGACTTCCACATGGCATTGTGCGAGGGAGGGTTGGGGGGGGGAGGTGTGATCTCTCCAGTTCTCCCTCTGATACCGCAGTGTTGAAATGCATCACTCTTGTGTGGTGAATGTATAATGCATAATTCACACTGTGTATCACTGTGTCCCTGTGGGCTCAGTCTGTGAGCCGTTGCGCGGCTCTGCCCACAGGGGGAGATGAGGAGCTTGTACAGGGCTCCACCCTTGGCTCCACCCATAGCTCTAGCCATGGCCCCTCCCACTACTGGAAGTATAAAGTGCTGCAGTCTTGTGAGTCTGCCCTCAGTTCTTCTGGTCGCAGGCAGGCTCAGTTGTAAGTCTATTAAAGCCACAGTTTACTTCCTCTCGTGTCTCGAGTGAATTGATGGTCACATCACTCTGTGTGATAAGGACCTGGTTATAAGATCAGAAGGATCCTGGGCTGGATTCTCCGACCCTCCCCCGCCAAAATCACGTTCGGCGCGGGGGTGGAGAATGGCCGTTTACGAGGAAATTGGGACTGGCGCCGCAGAAGCGATTCTCCGGTCCCCGGAGAATCACTCGGGAGTCGCTCGCGATCTACGCAGCGCGGGTAGGGAGTCATTAGCAGAGCCCCCCCCCCCCCCCCCCCACGATTCTCTGTGCAAAACTGGCCGAGTTCCCACCTCCCTGGTGGGGGGGGGGGGGGGGGGGGTTGATCACCAGGGGGGCCTGATGGACAGCCAGGGGAGCGATCGGGCGGCATGGACCCGCGGGGGGGGGCTACATTTTTGATATCGCTCCGCGATGCGTGTCCACCATGTCGCATGGCGCCGCCGTGCGCACGCGCGGACTCCCAACCGGAAGTGCGGGGCCCCGTATCCGCAGCCAGAGCTGCGAGGAGCACTCCGGGGCCCTGCCAGCCCCAGGCAGGTAAGGGAATCGCTCAGGACTTTCTGAAGGAAAGTCCAGAGTGAAACGCCAGCGTTGATAATTGGTTGGATATGGCCACTGATCACAACGCCGAGGTATTAACAACTTGTATCTAATATACTTAAATGTCCCAAAGCGCTTCATAGGAGCGGTGTAGACAACATGCAACATCGAGACACAAAAGGGGGTATTAGGTCAGGTCCTGAGCACCTTACAGGAGAGAAAGGCAGAGAGGTGGCGAGGTTTAAGGACAATTTCAGAGCCTAGGGTCAGGCAGCTGAAGACATGGTCCCCCCAGTGGTGGAGCGGTTAAAATTGGGGATGAGCAACACACCTATTTGGACTTATACAGAATGTTTTTTAATTTATTCTTGGGTTGTGGGCATTGCTAACTAGGCCAGCATTTATTGCCCATCCCTAATTGTCTTTGAACTGGGTGGCTTTATAGGCCATTTCAGAGGGCGTCAACCACGTTGCTGTGGATCTGGAGTCACACGTGAGCCAGACCAGGTAAGGATGGCAGATTTCCTTCCCCAAAGGACATCAGTGAACCAGATGAGGGGGTCATGTGTGGGGCCTCTCTTATGAGGGGGGGGGTTTCTGATGGGGGTCGCCCTTATGTGTAGTCTCTTGTGGGGGACGGGGGTCTGGTGGGAGTGGAGTGGGCAGGATTTGCATTGCAGGATGGCCCTCCGATGAACTTTGGGGGCAACTCCCTAAAGGAGTTTCCCCCTTGTCCCACCACACCAGGGCTACGCTGGGAAATACCTGCACTGATTCCGACCCACCTGAATCCCAGCCCAGAGGACCCAGAATGTCAATGGGCTTGGAGAAGCCGGTGTCCAGCCCGTTAATAGGGTGCAAATTGGTAAATCGTATTCATCTGCCTCCATCCCGCCTATCGCAGGTCCCATTTTCTGTCCAACGCTGGATTCTCTACGACATCAGGGTTAGGTGGATTGGCCATGCTAAATTGCCCGTAGTGTAAGGTTAATGGGGGGATTGTTGGGTTATGGGTATACGGGTTACGTGGGTTTAAGTAGGGTGATCATTGTTCGGCACAACATCGAGGGCCGAAGGGCCTGTTCTGTGCTGTACTGTTCTATTCTATGTTCTATCAGGAACTGGCAGCAAGCAATCCAGCCCATGATAGTTATTAGATTTTTAAATCCGTCTTTTTATAGAATTTGAATTTCACCATCTATCATGGTGAGACTTCAACAGGATCCCCAAAGATCCCCCCGGTCTCTATGGATCATTAGTCCAGTGATAACACCACAGCCACAGCCATAGCACAGAAATAGGCCACTTAGCCCAAATCCTCCATCCTGGTATTTATGGTCCAAATGTGTCCCTTCCCGTTGCTCTTCATATCACCCTGTCGGTATATCCTTGTATTCTTTTCTCCCTCCTAGAACACAGAACATACAGTGCAGAAGGAGGCCATTCGGCCCATCGAGTCTGCACCGACCCGCTTAAGCCCTCACTTCCACCCTATCCCCGTAGCCCAATAACCCCTCCCAACCTTTTGGACACGAAGGGCAATTTATCATGGCCAATCCACCTAACCTGCACGTCTTTGGACTGTGGGAGGAAACCCGGAGGAAACCCACACAGACACGGGGAGAACGTGCAGACTCCACACAGACAGTGACCCAGCGGGGGATCGAACCTGGGACCCTGGCGCTGTGAAGCCACAGTGCTAGCCATTTGTTCTATGTTCTATGTGTTTATCTATCTTCCCCTGAAGTGCTTCTGTACTTAATCACTCCCTGTAGCAGTGACTATCTTAGATTTATGACTTCTAGTTTTGGGCGCCCCCACAAGCGGAAACATTTTCTTGATGTACAATTGCTCCCACTGTCTCTGGGCTGGGTGACTGCGGGACGGGGGGTAGGGGTTGGGGGTGGGAGAGTGCTGCCATTCAGTGAATCATCCCAGGGTTCCTACCTATGATTGCTGTCGAGTGTGGAGATGTTGACTGAGGGCAGGATTCAGCTACCCCTTCCATTTGAATAGTCCTCCAACTCGCACACAAATCTACACCCTATAAACCAGTAATACCCCTTGAGATCAGGAACGTAACAGCCATTCAGCCCCTCCAAGAGTTCCAAACTCTAACCACCCTTGGCACATTGAAGGATGCAATCCTCCGTCCCTTCACACTGGCGGACTTGTCCGGCCCCGCTGCGGTCAATGGCTCAGCTCCAAACCCCCCATCCTCGCTGGCAACGGTGGTGGGGTGATCGGAGAATCCTGGTCGTAGTGTTTCCTAATTCCACTCCTGAAAGGTCAGGCCCAAAACATGTTGACCAAGCCCGCTAGACCTCCCAGCCAGCGGAAATAATTCAGCTTTCAGACAATGAGATCCACGCGATCTGCACAAGGTGTTTATTGTGTATAAAGGATTCAAAGACCAGAGAGGGAGACACTGGGCTGGATTCCCCGCTCCCTCCCCAGTCCCGTGTTTCTGAGCAGCCTGACGTTCCCTGGCAGCGGGATTCTGTAATTCCGCCGCATGTCAATGGCATTTCCCATTGAAGCCGCCCTTGGCTGCTGGGATGCCCGTGGACAGGGATGCTCTGCCGGCGGGAACAGTGCACCACAACGGCCGTAAAATTCCGGCCACTATTTCATCTGGTGGGGGAGTGCCCAGAAAAAGGGGGCAGAACTTTAAAATTGGAGTTTGGTGATCCCAGAATGTACTCTTCCGTTCAAAGGACTCCAGGTGCCTGGGGGAATGGCAAATGACATTTTCTAGCCTGAGAGTAATAGGGTCTTTATTGGGCAAAAATATTAAGGGATCTGGAACAAAAGAAGGTAAATGGGGTTGAGATACAGGTCAGACATGATCTGAGATCGGATTGGGTGATAGAACAGGCTTGAGGGGTTGAATGGCCTGCCCGCTCATTATTCACCTGCGAATAGAATGCAACCTAACCAATTCAATAGCGGAGTGATGGGTGTCATAACATCTACTAATATATATCATGAGATGCAGGCAGGCAGTGATTGACACATAGGATAACCAATGAACACACACGACACAGAACAACCAATCACCACCAATATAAAGCCCACAAGGCATTAAGGCTCTCCCTCTCTCACAGGACATGGCCAGGGAGATTGTTGCAGTACAAAGGCCAATGAACATCATCACCATGTGATAGAGAGCTAGTTTGGTCAACGCCGGCATCTCCACATCATAGTCTGGTCAAGCCAGTAGGAGGTTATCAGTTAGGTTAATAGAGTGTCAACCCACAGCAGATTATGTACAGCAATCAACAGGTTCAAAAAAAGTGTTGGACCATCTCCTGTGTCAGAAGCCTGTTTCTCGTTTTACTGCATCCAGATGCAGTCGATGTTAGACCAACACAGATAACACATCACGGTACCAGGCTGCTATTAACTCTAATGAACCTACCTCCAGTGAATCTGCAACGACCAGCTCGCAGCCATCTAGCGGCATGGAAAAGATCCAACCTCCTCCGCAACTCCGGATCTCCGGCAACCTCGGCGCCAACTGGAAAGTCTTCAAACAGAAGTTCCTCCTGTATATCGAGGCCTCCGACCTTGAGCTGCATCAGATGCCCGAAAGATCACGCTGTTCCTGTCGACCGTGGGGGATCACGCCATCCACATCTCTAACTCACTCACGTTTGCCGATGGCGAAGACAAGATGAAGTTCAAGACGGTTCTGCTGAAATTCGACAACCACTGCGACATTGAGGTGAATGAGAGCTTTGAACGGTACATCTTCCAACAGAGGCTTCCGGGTAAGGATGAACCTTTTCAGTCCTTCTTGACCCATCTCCGCATCCTAGCGCAGTCATGTAATTATGACTCGACGGCTGATTCCATGATCCGGGATCAGATCATTTTCGGGGTCCAGTCCAACTCCCTGCAGGAGCAGCTCCTCAAAATCAAACAGTTGACCCTCTCCGTCGCTATCGAAACGTGTGTTGTCCATGAACATGCCAGAAATCGTTACTCCTGCATCAGGGCAGCAGAAAATGCAAAACTGGCCTCCCACGAGGCAGAAAGGGTGCAGGCCATCGCAAAAATGCAAGGCCTGAACATCGAGGAGAGTGGCCGTTTTGTGCGCTTTTCCCGGGTCCCTACACATGCGTGCAACGATCGGGTGGACAATGGGGCCGAAGACCCCGGTGCGCATGTGCGAAAGGCGGCCGACCGCACTGCGCATGCGCGATGGCGCACGGAACGTGCTGACGTCAGCGTCATAACGTGCCCAAATTGTGGCTTCGCCCATTTAAAGCGGCACTGTCCAGCCAAAGGAAGGCGATGTCTACAGTGTGGAAAGCCTGGGCATTACGCGGCCTTCTGCAGGTCCACTCCACTGACCAACAGCCAGCGATCCCAGCTGCGGCGCAGACGTACCGCTGCGTACAACAAGGCATGCAGGATTCGGATCCTGACAGCCCAACGGATCCCGATGCTGACTACCTCGAGTCTCCATATCAGGTGGGCATAATCATCACGCACGAGCTGGCCTCCACCGTGCCTGCAAACCGCCTTTCAATCCTCACTGTGGATCCTGACGACTAGTGGTGTGCTGTTGTCACGGTTAACCAGTCCCACATCCGATTTAAATTGGACACTGGCGCATCTGCAAACCTCATATCACAGTCGGACCTTGATAGCATCCGAGACCAACCTAGCATTCTTCCACCAGCCTGCCAGCTTCTTGACTACAATGGCAATGCCATAGCTGCCAGTGGATCGTGTCAGCTAGATGTATCTCACAAGGCAATCAAAGTGACGTTACAATTCGAGATCGTGCGGCCTGACGAGGCATCCCTGCTCAATGCTCGTGCAAGCAAACTCCTAAATCTGGTCCAGCCGTCCATGCCATGTCCTCGACACCGGCGACTGCCTCGCCCAATGTAAATCTCCAGGCGGAGATAGACGACATTCTCACGCAATACCACAATGTGTTTGATGGAATGGGCACACTCCCATATCGTTCCAAGATATTGCTCAAACCGAATGCCATCCCAGTCATCCATGCACCACGCCGGGTGCCAGCCCCTCTGAAGGAACATCTGAAAATGCAGCTATGAGAGCTCGAAGACCAGGGTATCATCTCAAAGGTCACGGAACCTTTGCTCCACGCTCTGCGTCAAGAAGCCCTCTGGTGAACTCTGCATTTGCATTGATCCCAAAGACCTGAATCACAACATCATGCGCGAGCACTACCCAATCCCAAAGCGTGAAGAGTTAACCTGTGAGATGGCTCATGCCAAATTCTTTACCAAGCGGGACGCCTCCCGTGGGTTCTGGCAGATACAGCTGGACGAGTCCAGTCAGAAGCTGTGCACGGTTAACAGTCCGTTCGGCAGGTATTGCTACAACCGCATGTCTTTTGGTACCATATCGGCTTCTGAAGTATTTCTCGCATAATGGAGCAAATGATGGAGGGCATTGAGGGGGTGCGAATCTATGTGGACGACGTGATCATCTGATCCACGTTGCCCGAAGATCACATCGCGCGCCTCAAACAAGTTTTCCAGAGGATACATGAAAACGGCCTCCAGCTCAACAGGGCCAAATGCTCATTTCATAGGTCCGCTATTAAGTTTCTGGGTGACCACGATTCACAGCAGGGTGTGCAACCTGATGCTGACAAGGTGCTGGCAATCAATACCATGAAGACCCCAGAGGACAAAAAGACAGTCCTCCGTTTCCTCAGGATGGTGAATTTTCTCGGGAAATTCATTCCCAACATGGCATCCCACACCACAGCCCTCCGGCATCTCGTAAAAAAGTCGACAGTGTTCCAGTGGCTTCCCGCACATCAAGGGGAGTGGCTTGAGCTGAACGTGAAGCTCACCACAGCCCCAGTACTGGAATTCTTTGACCCAACTAAGGATATCAAGATATCCACAGACGCAAGCCAGGACGGCACTGGGGCGGTGCTCCTCCAGCGAGACGACTTCGCTTCCTGGGCTCCAGTGGAATACGCCTCCAGAGCCATGACTCCGACCGAACAACGGTATGTCCAGCTCGAAAAGGAGTGCTTGGGTCTCCTGACAGGAAAGTCAAGTTTCATGACTACGTATATGGCCTGCCAAAGTTCATGGTGGAAACAGACCTCAGGCCTTTAGTCCACATAATCCAGAAGGATTTAAATGACATGACACCTCGGCTGCAGCGAATTCTTCTTCGTCTCCGCCGACATGACTTCGAACTCGGCTACACATCGGGGAAGGAGCTGATCGTCGCGGATGCCCTATCCCGATCAGTCATCACGCCATGTGAACAGGGCGACTTCATTCGCCACATTGAAGCACAGGTGCAGCTGTGTGCCAACAGCCTCCCAGCCATTGATGAACGAGTTATACAAATACACGAAGAAACTGCCAAAGATCCTCTACTGCAGCGCGTGATGCAGCACATCGCCCATGGCTGGCAAAAGGGGCAGTGCCCCCAGTTCTTCAACGTTAAGGACCAGTTCACGGTTGTTGAGGGGATCCTTCTTATACTAGATAGAATTGTAATTCCCCAAAGCATGCGAGCTATGGTGCTCAGACAGATCCAGGAGGGTCACCTGGGGGTCAAGAAATGTCGACGCAGAGCTCGGCAGGCAGTTTACTGGTCTGGCATCAGCCAGGACATTGCCAACACAGTCCTCAACTGCACAACATGCCAGAAGTTTCAACCAGCTCAGCCAAAGGAAACGCAGCAACAGCACGAGATCGTGACCTCTCCGTGGTCCAAGGTGGGGATAGACCTCTTTCGCACCAATGGGCGTGATTACGTGCTCCTGGTCGATTACTTCTCCAGCTACCTGGAAGTCGTAGGTGTTGTTTGCATTCAGCTGCCTGAGGGAGGTTGGTCAGCCCCAGCTCTTGTCGTCAGACAGGCTACTCCCAGGTCTTTCGTTGTCAAATGGCTGATGGCTCCATTTTGCGGCGCTGCGTAAAGTTCCCTGCCCATCACCCGACCGCACTTCTCCGCATGTCATCATGCCTCCTCCGGACGTCTTGCACCATGAGGCCACCGATCTGGCAGCGATCCCTCCTGTCCACAAGGCCACCAAGATGGCAGCGATCCCTCCTGTCCAGGTGCCGGCGTCCCCCCCTCCACCTCTGCGGCAATCAACGAGAATTCGTCGCCCACCACAAAGACTGAATCTATAGACTTAAATCTTGTTCAGTTTGCTCTGTATCTGCACGATCGACACCTTCCCATGTACATATGTTCATTCATTCCCCACTTGTACATAGTTATGCATGCATATACAGCCACGTTTCAAAATTTATTTTAAAGGGGGAGATGTCATAATACCCACTCATGTATATCATGAGATGCAGACGGGCAGTGATTGTCACACAGGATAACCAATGAACACACACGACACAGAACAACCAATCACCAGACAGGACACCACCACTATAAAGCCCACAGGGCATTATTAAGGCTCTCCCTCTCTCACAGGACACGGCCAGGGAGATAGTCACAGTGCACAGGCCAATGAACATCATCACCATGTGATAGAGAGCTAGTCTGGTCAAGCCAGTAGGAGGTTATCCGTTAGATTAATAGAGTGTCAACCCACAGCAGATTATGTACAGCAATCAACAGGTTCAACAAAACAGTGTTGGACCATCTCCTATGTCGGAAGCCTGTTTCTCGTTTTACTGCATCCAGTTGCAGTCGATGTTAGACCAACACAGATAACACATCAATGGGGACACCTATTTATCCTTACCAGTCTCCCAGCAGGTGTGACGGGACAGTCATCCGGCAAGACTCCTTGTTGATCTAGAACCATAGAAATGATACGATGCTGAAAGAGGCCATTCATCCCATCCTGCCTGCCCTGGCCAATAAAGAAACTAGCCATTCACTTTGATCCCACTTCCCAGCACCTGGTCGGTAGCCTTGCAGGTTACGGCACTTGCAGATGTCGACCCAGGTATCTTTTAAATGAGTCGAGCATTTCAGTCTCAACCACCAACTTTGGCCGCGAATTCCAGACGTCCACCACCCTCTGGTTGAAAATGTTTTTCCTCATGTCCCCTCTAATCCTTCCATCAATCACCTTAAATCTACGCCCCCTGGTAATTGACCCCTCAGTTGGGGGGAAACAAGTCTTTTCTGTCCACCCTATCTAGGCCTCTAATAATTTTGTACACCTCAGTTAGTCTCTTCTGTGCTAAGGAAGACAACCCTAGCCTAGCTAATCTCTCCTCGTAGCTGCAATTTCCAATCCCTGGCAACATTCTTCAAAATCTCCACTGCACTCTTTCTCTCGAGCAATTATGTCCTTCCTGTAATGTGGTGACCAGGACTGTGTTCAAAACTTCAGCTGTGGCCTAACCAGCGTTTTATACAGTTCCAGAATTACATCCCTGCTTTTGTGTTCAATACCTTGCCCAATAAAGAGAAATATATTATTCCATATGCTTTCTTGACTACCATCTTCAGGGACCTGTGGACATGCACTCTAAGGTCTCTCGCTTCCTCGATCCCTCCCAATATCTTTCCGTTTATTGAGTATTCCCTTATTTTGTTTGTTCTCCCCAAATGCATTACCTCACATTTTTCAGGATGGAATTCCAGTTACCACTTCTCTGCCCAGTCAAACAAACCATTGATATCATAATGGAGTCAGCGGGGGTAGCCTGTGGCGTAGTGGACAGCACTGGGACTTTGGCGCCGAGGACCCAGGTTCGAATCCCGGCCCTGGGTCACTGTCCGTGTGGAGTTTGCACATTTGCCCCGTGTTTGCGTGGGTTCCGCCCCCACAACCCAAAGATGTGCAGGGTAGGTGGATTGGCCACGCTAAATTGTCCCTTAATTGAAAAAAAAAATTGGGTACTCTAAATTTCATAGAATTTACTGAATTTACAGTGCAGAAGGAGGCCATTCAGCCCATCGAGTCTGCACCAGCTCCTGGAAAGAGCACCCCACCCAAGGTCAACACGTCCACCCTATCCCCATAACCCAGTAACCCTACCCAACACTAAGGGCAATTTTGGACACTAAGGGCAATTTATCATGGCCAATTCACCTAACCTGCACATCTTTGGACTGTGGGAGGAAACGGGAGCACCCGGAGGAAACCCACGCACACACGGGGAGGATGTGCAGACTCCGCACTGACGGTGACCCAAGGCGGAATCGAACCTGGGACCCTGGAGCTGTGAAGCAAGTGTGCTATCCACAATGCTAGCTACCGTGCTGCCCTTTATATTTATATTTCAAAAATTATGGAGTCCGCAGCTATCCTCTTCACTATCAACTACACAGCCAATTTTTGTGTTACCTGCAAATTTCCCAATCATGCTTCCCACATTTAAGTCTAAATCATTAATATACACAACAAACAGCAAAGCCCCAGCATTGAGCCCCATGGAACACCACTGGAAACCATTTTCCTTTCACAAAAACATCCATTGATCATTGCCCTTTGCTTTCTGTCACTGAGCCAATTTTAGATCCAATCTGTCGCCCTTCCCTGTATCCCACAATACCTCATTTTTGAGAAGTTTGCCACTGTTCTCCTGAAATCCATGTAGACAATATCCCATCAATTTTCCTGGCTACTTCCTCAAAAAAGTCAGTTAGTAAGACACGATCTTCCCTTAACAAAACCATACTGACTATCCCTGATGAATCGGTGCCTTTCTAATTGGCAATCAATCCTGTCTCTCTTGTTTCCAATAATTTGCCCACCACCTAAGTCAGACTGAGCAGCATTTGTCTCGCATCCGTTTTAAATTCTTTCCCCTCCCTGACCCAGAGGGTCCCACTCCTCAGCAGCACTGATTGGCGAACTCACCCAAAACTGCATCAATAATAATAATAATCTTTATTGTCACAAGTAGGCCTACATTAACACGGCTGGGAAGTGGGAGGAGGGGCTCAATATGCCTGTAATCCCTCCTGTATAACATAATAATCTTTATTGTCACAGCTAGGCTGGGTCACTGTCTGTGTGGAGTCTGCACGTCCTCCCCCTGTGTGCGTGGGTTTCCTCCGGGTGCTCCGGTTTCCTCCCACAGTCCAAAGATGTGCGGGTTAGGTGGATTGGCCATGCTAAATTGCCCGTAGTGTCCTAATAAAAGTAAGGTTAAGGGGGGGGTTGATGGGTTACGGGTATAGGGTGGATATGTGGGTTGAGTAGGGTGATCATGGCTCGGCACAACATTGAGGGCCGAAGGGCCTGTTCTGTGCTGTACTGTTCTATGTTCTATGTTAGGCTTACATTAACGAAAGAGAAAATGCTGGAAAGTCTCAGCAAGTTTGGCAGCATCTGTAGGGAGAGAAAAGAGCTAACGTTTCAAGTCCGATGACTCTTTGTCAAAGCTCTTTGTCTAGCTTTGACAGAGTCATCGGACTCTAAACGTTACCTCTTTTCTCTCCCTACAGATGCTGCCAGACCTGCTGAGATTTTCCAGCATTTTCTCTTTTGTTTCAGATTCCAGCATCCGCAGTAATTTGCTTTTATCCAGCAGGCTGACATTAACACCGCAATGATGTTACTGTGAAAACCCCCCCAGTCGCCACATTCCGGCGCCTGTCCGGGTACACAGTGAGAATTCAGAATGTCCAAATTACCTAACAACACGTCTTTCTGGACTTGTGGGACGAAGCCGGAGCACCCGGAGGAAACCCACGCAGACACGCGGACAACGTGCAGACGCCGCACAGACAGTGACCCAACCTGGGAATCGAACCTGGGGCCCTGACGCTGTGAAGCAACAGTGCTAACCACGGTGCTACCGTGCCACCCTTTATTCTTCATCTTGAGATCTTGGCCGAAAGGCAGTCCCAACCCTCAGTCACTACATGGTAAGGGCGAGGAGTCAGGTCCTGAATTCAGCCCAGCCGGAAATGGGATTGAACCCAATCGGATTCACATCGGCCATCCGACTAATCCTCCCGATGGTGAACAGATTATTTCTGATATGTCACCCAGTTTGGAGCATTGATTCTCCCCTGTCCTTTTAATCTTTGAATTTTCCCCCAATTTGGCAGGACACAATTGCTATTATGAGTTTTCCATGCAGTTCCTTCACTGGAACAGAGAATAATGCATTCCCAGGAGGGATTAGAAGGCAGCAATCTCATTATGGGGTTAAGAGGATATCATAAATCACCAACACTAAAATAAAGATGTTTCTCATCGCCTGAGCTGAGATTTCAGCCTTGAAATTAGTCTTGCAGTCTTCGTTTCATCTGGGGTATGCTGGACATTTAATCAGGTTTCTAATATCTGACGGAATAAGCGAGGTGGAAAGGTCTCCATTGAGAGAGAAAAAAAGTTCCTGCATTTACATTGCACCTCCCATGATCTCAGGAGGATTCAAAAGTGCTTCACAGAAAGAGATACTTTCTGATGTGCACATCCATTCTCGGAATGAGTGTTTGATACCAGCCAGTTGTTTGTTTGTTTTTATTAAGAGATTTAGAGTACTCAATTCATTTTTTCCAATTATGGGGCAATTTAGCGTGGCCAATCCACCTAGCTTGCACATCTTTAGGTTGTGGAGGCGAAACCCCGTGCCTGCATGGGTTTCTTCCAAGTGCTCCGGTTTCCTCCCACAAGACCCTAAGTAACATAGAATGTAACATAGAACATAGAACAGTACAGCACAGAACAGGCCCTTCGGCCCTTGATGTTGTGCCGAGCAATGATCACTCTACTCAAACCCACGTATCCACTCTATACCCGTAACCCAACAACCCCCCCCCCCCTTAAACCTTAGTTTTTAGGACACTACGGGCAATTTAGCATGGCCAATCCACCTAACCCGCACATCTTTGGACTGTGGGAGGAAACCGGAGCACCCGGAGGAAACCCACGCACACACGGGGAGGACGTGCAGACTCCGCACAGACAGTGACCCAGCCGGGAACCGAACCTGGGACCCTGGAGCTGTGAAGCATTTATGTTAACCACCATGCTACCATGCTGCCCTGCTGCCACTTACCTAAGTGCTGTTAGGTAATTTGTCATTCGGAATTCTCCCTCTGTGTACCTGTGTGGCGAAGAGGGGATTTTCACAGTAACTTAATTGCAGTGTTAATGTAATCCTACTTGTGAAAAACATGGGGAGAAAGTGACCCAGAGCCGGGATCGAACCTGGGACCTCGGTGCCGTGAGGCAGCATTGCTAACCACTGTGCCACAGTATGACGTCCTATGCTGCAATGGGTAGTGTCCTTGCCTCTGAAGCAGAGGCTCTGGGTTCAGGTCCTACACCAGGACTTGATGCTCAAGGAAGGTGTGAGTGTTCATAATTCGGGCAAAAATGGGGAGACAGCTGATTGGCTCGGGTTACCTTACGGCCAATGTGGACCAGTTAGGTGCCAACAGCCTGAGGCTCCATCCCTCTTCTGGCGGGGTGGATTTGGGATCTGCCTCCTTGCTCTCCCCTTGCTGGAGGCTGCCACACCCTGCTTGGACCTGGCCTTGGGGAGAGAACATCAGAAGAATTCCTAAAGAATGGTTTTCTCTTATCTGTGTTTACTGACCTACAGTGAGTGTTGCTCCATGTTTTACAACTGTGCAGGTGATGAGAGCGGGCTCGTGGTGGTCCAGACTGCCCCAGGGAAAGTCCTCACTCACCGAGGAGGTTCGATCATCCTGCCCTGCAGATACCACTACCAGCCGGAGAGCCAGGACCCCGAGAAGATCCGCATCAAGTGGACCAAGGAGTCCGACTCATTGCAGAGCACTGACATTTTTGTGGCCTTAGGCAAGATTCAGAAAGCGTTTGGGATATACAAGGGCAGGGTTTGGTTACAAGGGGACGGAGAAGGTGACGCATCCCTCATCATGCAGGACGTGACGCTGCAGGATTATGGGAGGTATGAATGTGAAGTCATCGATGAGCTTGAGGATGATACAGGAATCGTCAAATTGAATTTGGAAGGTACAGCTTTACTTTAATGCTACATTATTGACATCTATTTGCCCTACTCTGTTTTTTTGATTCATTGAAGGATTTTGCTGGCTAGGCCAGCATTTATTGCCTATCCCTTGTTCTGTCATCTGAACCGCAGATTGACCCGTGGCCTAACTCCAAGAAGCCACCATTTCGCCCCATGCCCTGGAATACCCTGGTTAACAAAAATCTAGCAGCTTCAGATTTGAAATTCCCAATTGACTTATCATCAATGGCCATTTACAGAACAGAGTTCCCAAACTCCTGCCACTCTTTGTATCTCGAAATGTTTTCTAATTTAACTCCGGAAGGCCTGGCTCTAATAATTTCACTCTGTCCCCTCGTCCTAGATTATCCAACTCGTGGAAATAATTCAGAGTTTTGAAGGTTGAGCCATGATCTTGTCGAGGTGTTTAAAATGATTAAGAGTTTTGATGGGGTGGACAAATATCTTAACCAGGTCGATAATTTGTCTTCAATTCCACGAGCTAGTCAACAGCCTCTTATTATATTATTGAGTTGTTGGGTTGGAGTCGTTTCTATAACTTCTGAAGACCTGCAAACACTCTGGGCGGGATTTTTTCGGTCGTGCCCGCCCAGAGAATGGAAATTGCCACCTGTTTCAACGGACCTTGTGGTGATTGTCCCTTTAAGGGCAGCACAGCAGAGTAAGGGTCACCTGGTCTGGGTGACCAATCAGGACTCAGGGTGTGGAATCACCCCATGGTGAGCAAGGTTCCTCAGCAGGGACATTTCGGGAGCAAACTACACCCATGCGGTTGCTATACAATTCTTATTAATAAATACCTGTTGTGTCCACTAATGTAGCCTATGAAAGTGCATCTTTACAGATCTTTAAATGGTCCACTAAATCATCCATCCTGCCCACTGCGATTCCCATAGTGCGTGGAACAGGAACATTTATCCCTCTAACTTAATTGAAACCTATTTAGTTACGTGAACACACCTGGCTTCTTTCCACACTGATTTTGTTACTTCCTTCTGTGACATCACAGACTATTAATTGTCACGGACTATCAATTAATTTTGTACATTGCTGATTAGAGTGCAGGTCTTGCAAACCACGGCTCGCGAGTTCAATTCCTTCTGGAGCATGTGATCAAAATATACCCTTGCTGTTATTCATTAAGCTGCCCTGCCACACAATCCTGTTTAACATTGAAGTTATGAAGAGGGTTGGATGGGCTTGGGTTATTTTTGTTGGGGCAGAGAAGACTGAGGGAGTGACCTGATCGAGGTGTACAAGATTATTGGGGGCATGGACAGGATGGATAAGGAGTAGCTAGTCCCCTTAGTTGAAGGGTCAGTCATGAGGGGGCACAAGTTCAAGGTGAGGGGCAGGAGGTTAAGGGGGGGGGGAATGTGAGGAAAAACGTTTTTCCTCGGAGGGTAGTCTGGAATGCACTGCCTGGGAGGGTGGTAAAGGTGGGTTCCCTCACATCCTTTAAAAGGTACCTGGATGGGTACTTGGCACATCTGTGCTTACAGTTAACCCTTTGTGGGGCATAGTACAATACACATTGTACTACACTTATGAGGGATTTGATCAAACGCTACTGGAAGTCCATACAAATAACAACAATGCACGTTCCCCTGCCGAAAGGGCATTTCTTAGTTCTGAAGCAGAGTCACATTCAACTCAAAACGACTGTTTCTTGCTCCACAGATACTGCCAGACTTGCTGAATATTTTGGGTTTTTTTATTTTCCAGCATCTGCAGTATTTCGCTTTGCTTTTATATCTTCCTCTCATTACTTTAGTCACCTGTTCCAAAAGTTCAACTACATTCATGAAGCCTGACCAATCCTTTACAAACCCATTCTGCCTCTCTGATCAGCTCAAAAATCTCAGTGCGTTCAGTCATGCCATTGTTAATTATAGACAACAGACGCTGGGTCTATAATTCCCTGCTTTCCCTCTTTTCCCTTTTTATAAATAACAGATTACAATTTGCCAATCTAAAGGCACACTTCTCTTGTCAAGAGAACCCATCCATTCAAACTCCACTTCATCCCATCCATGACGGGATTAATGATATGTCTTTTTGTTGCATTGCTCCTCCTAGGCCCTGGCAACTCGCCCAAGTAACCCTTTCTCATGTATCAGAACTGACTGGGCTAATTGGCCAGGGAGGGTATCACAGCCTCTCAACTGCTGTCAGTTCAGAGGGGCGAGAATCCTTCCCACGACTGATCTCTGCTCCAAACCCAGTGGGGTTTAGGATTAGATCATAGGTTTAAAGTGGGTTTTCGGGTGATGGGGTGTCTTTTTGTTGAAGAACGTAGAGCGGAGGGTGGAGATGCTAAGAATCCCAGAATGGTTCCCGGGAATTTTGGATCATCTGAGCACTTCAAATCCACGCATAATTTTCCATTCAGTCAACATAGAAAGATAGGATTTAGGAACAGGAGTAAGGCAATTCGGCCCTTCGAGCCTACTACGCCATTCAATATGATCATGGTTGATCTGGTTGTGACCTCGGCTCCACCTTCCTGTCTCCCCCCATCACCTTGACTCTCCATTTTCAATCACAAGTCTGTCTAACTTGGCTTCAATGAGGCAGCCTCTGCAGCTGTCTGGGGGAGAGAAAGAAAATTCTCCTCATACCCTGTCTTTAAAGGCAGACCCTTTCTGTGGGATTCTCCATCGTTGGGATCCTCCGCTTTGCCGGCACCGCACCCACACCCGCGGGTTTCCCGACAGCGTGGGTGTGGTCACAATGGGAAACCCCATTGGCTGGCTGCAGAAATGCAGAATCCCACTGTTGGCAGAGTCACATCTCGCTGAAAAACAGGGCTGGTGGGGCGGAGAATCCAGCCCATCATCTTTTAACTGTGTCTCCTAGTTCTGGTCTCCGCCACAAGAGAAAACATCCTTGCAGCATCCGCCCGAGCAAGTCCCCTCAAGATCCGGTAAGTCAAATGAAAGGCCTTAATGAAATGGGGGATGTCCCTTCTCCATGTGATCCAAAATCACCCAGTAACCTGAGCAAAACACTTCACCCTCTATTTCTGCCTCACTGTATGTAACGGTGCTTTTAATTCAATTAAAGGTGTGGTGTTTCCTTACCATCCACGGCTGGGACGTTACACATTAAACTTTGAAGACGCCAAAAAGGCGTGCGCCGAACAGGATGGGATACTGGCCTCGTACGAACAGCTGCATGAGGCATGGCAGAAAGGGCTGGACTGGTGTAATGCAGGCTGGCTGGATGATGGCTCCGTCCAGTACCCCATCTCCATGCCCCGGTTCAAGTGTGGCAGATCAGACCAAGCCGCTGGCATCAGGAACTACGGCTACCGGCACAAGGATGATGAGCGATACGATGCTTTCTGCTTCACCTCCAACCTCAAAGGTGAGGGGTCGTTTCACACTGAGACAGTGTTGTCACTCTTATTTTACCTTCAAATAAGAATCGGTAGTCCGGTTGTTGGAGGTGTAAAAAATACAACTTTATTGCTAATTACTCACTCAAATACACTTGAATAAGAACTGAATCAAAATTTAGAAACAAACTTTCAACGATGCATAAAAACGTCAAGCACATGGCAAAAAACATGCAGCATAAAAATAAAGCACTTTAACACAAACAAATATATAGATGATTCAAGAATTCAGGTACAAAAACTTTGACTACAACTTTTAAGGGAATTCTTTTAAGGGAATTCTTATCTCTGATTTAACCCCTTGTTTACTTTCATTGGCTTCTAATTCTCAGTTGCAACATCCTGGTTTGTTCAAATTAATGTCTGTTACTTAGAGGATGAGTAATTAATCAAACATTGGACATTATTCAAGATTGACCGGTGCCTATCAAAACTAGCTCAGTGTCTGCGTGCGCAGTATTAGGAAATTTACTGGATATGTTTCCCACACACTCCATGTTACACAGCTCGGTGGAGACCTTGCTGTAATTGATTAGTTGATTCGACAGAGAACAATACATTCTTAGTGCTGAATACAATGGTTAATTCATTATATGAGGCAATGACTGGATTCCCACAGTCAAGACACTTTTACTATTTAGCACTCTTTTAGATATATGCATTCAACTAGCCCCTATGTAATAAACTATGAATAAATCAAAACTCTATTAGGAATCCATGGGGAACACTCCAGAAGAGAAATAGATACATCGAGGAGAACTGTCAGGTACTCTTCAACTGCAAACTATCCCTTGTGTATCGGCAACTGGGCAGTTTGTATCTTGTGCACAAATGTCCTTTAAACAGTCAGATAAGCAGCCAATTAAGATGTTAGTTTTTGCCTTTTGGGTTGCACTCTAGCTCTTTGAGTGCAGAACGCTAGGGGCTCAAGTCCCACTCCAGAAAATGGAGCACTGCACACACTGGCTGATGCTCCTAGTGCAGAACTGTGGGAGTGCTACTCTGTCAAAGCGGCCGGGATTCTCCGACCCTGTGAATCCCGCCCTGCTGCCCCGACGCCGGCGTCCCTATTCTCTGGCGCCATTTTTCGGGCGCCGGCGGGTTTCTCGCCACGCCGGTCGGGGGCCGTTGACAGCGCCCTCAGCCCCTGTGATTCTCTAGGCCCCAATGGGCCGAGTGGCCGACGGGTTTTGCCCAGTCCCGCCGGCACGGATTACTCACCTCACACATGGCGGGACCTGGAAGATAAGTGTGCGGGGGCCATCCTGGGGGGGGGGGAGGGGCGGCCCGCAATCGGGGCCCACCGATCGGAGGGCAGACTGGGGGCCTACTTTACTCCACGCCGGGACCCTGTAGGGCTCCGCCATACTGCCCGGGGACCGGTGCGGCAAAGGGAACCCCCGCGCATGCGTGGAAATATGCCAGCTGGTCTGCGCATGCGCAGAAATACGCTGGCCATTCCGCGCATGCACAGAAATACGCTGGCCGTTCCGCGCATGCGTGGAAATAAGCCAGCTGGTCTGCGCATGCGCAGAAATATGCTGGCCATTCCGCGCATGCACAGAAATACGCTGGCCATTCCGCGCATGCGCAGAAATACGCTGGCCGTTCCGTGCACGCGCGAGTATGCACCGGCCCTTCGGCGCCAGCTGCAGCTGCGGGAACCGCTCCGGCATCAACCGAGCCCCCTAGAAAGGGGAGAATTCCTCACTTTTGGGGGCCGTTGACGCCGGAGTGGTTGGCGCCGGTTTTCACACCGGCATGGGGACATAACCCCATTATTGGAGAATCCCACCCGCTGTCTTTCAGTTAGGATGTGGTTCTGTCCATGTAAAAGATCCCAAGACACTAAGAGCAGACTGGTTCCCCATTTTGTCCTGTTCAATATTGATCAGTCAATATCCGATTATCTGATCATTGCCGCAGTGCTGTTTGTGGGAGCTTGCTGCGCAGAAATTAGCTGCTGAGTTTCCTACATTACAACAGTGGTGACATTTGAGAAGAAGTGTTTCCAAATCGCTTTGGGGTGTGACAGGCACTATCTGAATGCAAGTCTTTCTTCCTGCCACTGTGTCCGGAGTTTTCTGGCCGTTGGGATTCATTTTTCCCGTCGGCAATGCACCCCCACCTGTGGGTTTCCTGGCAGAATGGGGTGGCTTCAATAGGAAATCCCATTGGCAGGCGATGGGAGTAGAGAATCCCGCCACCTGAGAACGGCATGCCTCCGAGAAATCCAGCCCTGTATCTCTGGCTGCCAGAGGTCACCTGAAAAGTGAGAGCCTGTCGGGTATGTGCAGACATTTATTACAGTCTTGTAATTTTGGTGTTTATTTTTCACGAAGGTAATGTTTACTTCTTGAGGACTCATCGGAAGCTGAACTACGGTGAAGCGGTGAAGGTTTGCGAGAAAAACGGGGCAGCCATCGCCAAGGTGGGCCAGCTGTACGCAGCCTGGCAGGTGCAGCTACTCGACCGCTGTCAGGCAGGATGGCTGGCAGATGGAAGCGTCCGTTACCCCATCGTCAACCCCCGAGCCAAGTGTGGCGGCAAGGAGCCCGGGGTCCGCAGTTTTGGCTTCCCGGACAAGAAGCGCCGACTCTACGGGGTCTACTGTTTCAAGGAGAAGAAATGAGGGAGGTGGAGAGTGTGTGTGGGAGGGAGAGAGAGAGCGTGAGGAAGAGAGTGTGAGAGGCAGAGGGAGAAAGATGATTGGGACAGGACTTTGCGGGGAGTCAGAGAATGGCAAAGTTTTAAAGCAGAAACTGCAGCTGATTCGGATCCTAGAATAACATTTCGCAATCTCAGGCTGGAAATGGTGAATATAAAAGGCCAAAGTACATGCAGTAATGTTTATAGGTTAGGAGCGCTTCTAGTTTCCATTTATTCTCTGGAAATAGTCCATGCTTTGGAATGCAATGTGATGATTTTCAAAATTCTCAATGCCATTTTTCCAGAGACGATGGGAAAATATCTCAACAATTTAGCGGCTCCTCACTCTGAAATTAGGCTCTTATACTCTTTGTCTAGATGAATATAAAGTCCATTTGCCTGCTATTTTACAGGAGGAGCTTGCCTTTTTATTTCCTTTATGGAATGTTCCTCTTTGGCAAGGCCACCATTTGTTGCCCATCCCTTATTGCCCCTGAACTGAGGGACGTGCGAGGCCAATTTGAGGGGGCAGTTCAGACTCAACCACATTGGCGTGGGTCTCTCGTCATGTGGAGGTCAGACCGGGTAAGGTTGGCCGATTTCCTTTCCTAAAGGACATTAGTGAACCAGATGGGTTTTCGCAACGTTCGATGACAGTCGTCGTGGTCACCGTTGCCGGGACTAGCTTTCAATTCCAGCTTTATTAATTGAATTCAACTTCCACCAACTCCTGTGATGGTGGTGGGAGTTGAAAGTTTTTGCCCAGACGTTGAGCTTCTAGTCCAATGGTGTTACCAGAATGTCACCATCTCCCAATGTTTCAAATACCATCTCTATTGAAATGATTTTGAGTAAATTTGGCAAGCACTAATATTTAAAGGACCCAGCCTGTTCTCCTTGTGCAAAGACTAACCAATCAGGACTAGGTGGGGGTCATGGTTGGAGGACTGTCACCATACTCTCCAGTCAGAACATCTATAGCCTTTGGTTGATACTGGGCTACATGAGCACCCCAGGGTGCATGCTAACTGAGATGTTCTCAGGGAATCCGGCAGTGACGCCACGCCTAATCATTGTCTGGGGACCCCTCAGTTCTTAATAATCATCTTTTATTGTCACAGGTATGAAGTTACTGTGAGAAGCCCCTAGTCGCCACATTCCGGCGCCTGTTCGGGGAGGCCGGTACTGGAATTGAATCTGCGCTGCTGGCCTGGTTCTGCATTACAAACCAGCTGTCTAGCCCACTGAGCTAAACCGGCCCATGTAAGCCACAGTTGGGTGGTGGAAGGATTGGACTTACCCACAGTGCCTCAGAGTGAAATAATCAGCTGATGTCAGCAAAGGACCGTCCACGTTTAACGCTGTGAAAATGAATGTGTTTTGAAGGAATTAAATTTGCGTGCCTGAGTCACCAGGCGGCTTTGTGGAATTCCACCCAGGGAAGGAAGGGATAGGGGGTGGGAGCCTAGGGAACTGAGGGGAAGAACCTCAAGAACCTCATGGGGTGGCATGGTAGCACAGTGGTTAACACTGTTGCTTCACAGCTCCAGGATTGCAGGTTTGATTCCCGGCTTGGGCCACTGTCTGTGTGGAGTCTGCACATTCTCCCCATGTCTGCGTGGGTTTCCTCCGGGTGCTCCGGTTTCTTCCCACAGTCCAAAGATGCTCAGGTTAGGTGAATTGGCCATGATAAATTGCCCTTAGTGTCCAATAAGTTTCGGTGGGGTTACTGGATGACGGGGATTGGGTGGGGGAGGTGTGGCGTAAGTAGAGTGCTCTTTCCAAGGGTTGGTGCAGATTCAATGGGCCGAACGGCTACCTTCCGCATTGTAAATTCTATGTTTCATTAATTATTGGGTCTGGGTTTGAATTCTACCCAGACTGATAGGGTGGCGCCTCGTGTGTACTACCTGCAAGTGCGCAGAATGTAATTTACACACAGGGTGGGATTCTCCCGTACCCGGCGGGGCGGGGGGTCCCGGCGGGTCAGAGTGGCGTGAACCACTCCGGCGGAATCCTCCGCACCTTCAGGGGCGAGGCCGGCGCCGGAGTGGTTTGCGCCCCGCCGGCCAGAGTGGAAGGCATGCGCGCCACGGCCATCTCTGTGCCGGCTCGCAGGCAACATGTTGGAGCCCTACAGGGGCTCTGCATGGAAAAGCATAGGCCCCCTCCCTGGTTGACCCCGATCACTGGCCTGGCCACCGTGGAGGCCACCCCCCCCCACCCCAGAGTCAGCCCCCCTTCCCCCCCCCCCCCCACCAGGACGGCCCCCGCAGCAGAACACCGAGGTTCTGCCGAGTACGACCATACGCAAATTTAGATAAGGGAACATAATATCATGGCCAGGATTCTCTGAGCCCGTGCCGGGTCGGAGCGGAGTGGCAGGGTTCACGCCCCGCCCCTCCCCCCCCCCCCCCCCCCCCCGGCGATTCTCCGACCGGGCTCGGAGAATCCCGGCCATGAGATTTTGTTCCCTTATCTAAATTATTAATATATATTGAGAATATCTGGGGTCCTAGCACCGATGCCAATTTGTAGAAGAGTCGTTAATTCCTACTCTTTGTTTCCTGTCTGCCAACCAGTTTTCTTCCATCTCAATACACAACCCCCAATCCCATGCGCATTAATTTTACACGCTAATCTTTTGTGCGGTGCATTGTCAAAAGCGTTCTGAAAGTTCAAATGCACCACATCCACTGGCTCCCCTTCATCAATTCTACTAGTTACAGCCTGAAGAATTCCAGTAGATTTGTCAAGCATGATTTCCCCTTCATAATCCATGCTGACTCTGTCCGATCCTGCCACTGCTTTCTAACTGCTCTGCTATAAAATTTTTAAAAATGGATTCTAGAATTTTCCCCACTACCGACGTCAGGCTTCCTGGTCTATAATTCCCTGCTTTCTCTCTACCTCCATTTTTAAACAGTGGAGTTACATTAGCCACCCTCCAATCTGCAGGAATTGTTCACCGTTTATAGAATCCTGGAAGATGATCACCAACGCATCTATTATTTCTAAAGCCACCTCCTTCAGTACACTGGGATGTAGATTATCGGGCCCTGGAGATTCATCCGCCTTCAATCCCATCAGTTTACCCAACACCATTTCTCTACTGATAGTGATCACCTTCAGTTTCTCCCTCTCACTAAACCCTACACTCCCCAACATTTCTGGTATCTTATTTGCGTCCTCGTTTGTGAAGACATTTCTTTGTCCCCTATTATATATCCCACTGTTTCTGACTGTAATGTTATGGGCCAGGGTTTAGAGAACCCCAAAGTGTATCATGGAGTTCACCTGACCCACAACTTTTAATAGATTGTGGTTATGGGGAGCACAAGGGCCTACTTTACAGGTCTGATGCAATAGAGATCTAAAGTACTTTTAAAGCAAAACCATGTTTATTTATGAATCCAATTAACACTTTATAAACCCACAGTAAACATCTTAACAACTATCAACAGAAATAATCCCCACAGATACAATATTCTGTAAGTAACCCTTCCTAACTTTCCTAACAACATCCATATGTTCAACCCTTTTCAAAGAAAGACAGCAGGTTTGAATTCTCTACAGAAACAGGTATTACTTTGAAATCCTAAAATGGGCTGAAGACAGTCTGTAGCTTGTAGAGAGAGATCATTATACAGCTGTTTGCTTTGCTGTAGCTATCCAGCTCTGAAAACAGAACTAAACACACTGTAGCTGCCTGCTCACAAACGGAAGGAAAAAAGACAGACAGCTCCACCCACACTCTGACATCACTGCAGTTATTTTTCTTGGCCAATTTGTGTGCTACTTCCTTGGGTTGAATACTATCCCTAATTTCTCTTGTAATATGGATGGGCCACCTTTCCTGTTTTACTTTTGTGCTGCAGGAATAGACAATTGTTGCAGTTTCTCCATGCGCTCTTTGAATGTTTGCCATTGCATATCCACTGTCATCCATTTAAGTAACGTTCCCCAATCGATCGTAGCCAACTCACGCCTCATATCATCGTAGTTTCCTTTGTGAAGATTCAGGATCCAAGTCTGAGAATCAACTACTTCAATGTTGTCTCCTCAACATATTGATCCAGAAAACATCCCGCATACACTCCAGGAATTCCTCCTCTATGGCATTGTGGCGAATTAGATTTTTCCAATCTATGTGCAGATTAAAATCACCCATAATTATAGTTGTTCCTTTATCACTTGCGTCTGTAATTTCCTGTTTAATGCCAACCCAACAATATCACTGCAGTTTGGGGGTCTATATATGACACCCACTAATGTTTTTTGCCTGTTGCTATTTCTAAGCTCTACCCATACAGATTCCGCATTGTCAGAGCTAATATCCTCCCTCACGATTGTCTTAATTTTCTCCTTGATCAGCAATGCAACCCTACTGCCTTTTCCTTTTATTCTGTCTTTCCGAATGCTGAATACCCCTGGATATGCAGTTCCCATCCCTGGTCACCTTGCAGCCATGTTTCTGTAATCCTGACTATATCATAACCGTTCCTGTCTATTTGACAATTAGTTCATCCACTTTGCTGTGAATGCTCCGCCCGTTATAGCACAAAGCCTTTAAGCTTGTCTTTGTAACATTACCCAGTCCCGTTCCCAATATTTTTCACTGTGGCCCTTTTTGAATCTGGCTCTTGAAATGAAATGAAAATCGCTTATTGTCACGAGTAGGCTTCAATGAAGTTACTGTGAAAAGCCCCTTTGGTTTATCTGCCTATCACTTTTCTTATTCCCCTTTCTGTCTTTTGTTTTTGTCCTCCTCTGACTCCTTGCATAGGTTCCCATCCCCCTGCCATGTTAGTTTAAACCCTATACAACCACTCTATCATCAGTCCCAGTCCTGCCCACAGGTAACCCGTCCAGTTTGTACTGGTCCCGCCTCCCCCAGCACCGGGCCCAATGCCCCAGGAATCTGAAACCCTCTCCCCCGCACCATCTATCCTGCTTTTTCTGCTCTGACCAGCATGTGGCACTGGTAGTAATCCAATTGCACATTATGGAAATAGCGTACAAAGGAAGTCCACACTGTATCTAGACTTGGTTATACATAACCTGGGGTTGGTTTGATGTTGACATTTGATGCCAAAAATGGAAATTGACTTTCTGCCTTAACTTATTCACCCAGAAATGAGACTTTGACTTTTTGTTTCTTTGTTTTTGTCACGGGATGTGGGCAACGCTAGCAACCGTCAACATAGGTTACCCATCCCTAATTGCCCTTGCTGTGGATCTGCAGTCACGTGTAGGCCAGACTGAGTAAGGACAACAGGTTTCTTTCCAGACATTTTACAAATATCGACAATTTGAGTCGTCAGTTGCAGATTTTTGGGGGGGAAAATTAAATTCCATCACCTACCGTGGGACTCGAACCTGAGACCCCAGAGCATTATCCTGGGTCTCTGGATTTCTAGTCCAGTGATAACACCACTGCGCCACTGCCTCTCCTCCTATTGCTTCTCTCTGCATTGCAAAAGGACGCCATCATAATGGGACGCTAAGCCGTAAGACAGGATCAGAGAAAACTAAACTCTGAGGGTTGATTAAAGTATTGAAACTTTTTTCTCCAGTCAAGGGTGGGTCTGGATAGCATTGTTAAGGTTTGAAAGAGATGGAGTTTTTTTCCTGTTGTACAAGGGACTCCAGAATCAGATAGCGTCCATGAAGGCTGAATGGGGGATTGAGATGGTTTGTGGCGATCAGATGGTCAACGTTTGGAACAAACCCCCCAGGGAATGTGGGTGAACAGGGACCTTTGCGGGGTTGAATGGTCAACCCCTGGCTGGGATCAATGGTCAACGTTTTGAACAATACCTCACAGGAAAAGAAAGTGTTAATGGGGCAGCTTGGGCACACATCCTCTCAGGGCTTTTAATGTGTGAGCCTGGTGGAACAGTGTGTACCCAGTGTCAACGCGGAGTCTCACGTTGTTTTGAGTAGGGAATCTCAAAGTCTTCTGACAAAAGAAATAAGAAGACAATGAGATGCTTTCTCGAAAATTTTAATGGAAGTCTGGAAGAGATAAGACAGAGCCAAATGTTTCTCCATGAAGTGGGTAACCCAGAAGCTTACCACAAGTCGACGCAGTCATTTAAAAGACATATAACATCTGGAATTGGATGAAGTCCAACTCTAAATCGACCAGCACTTCCTCCTCACAAAGCAATTTCAAGACAGAATAATTGGGCCTAAGGACAGTGGATTAATTTAGGAAACAGCTGGATAGTATAGGGATCTGGTAGGGTTAACTAAAGGTAGCTTCAAATGGGCAAACCCATCTTGTGATATAGCATATGATGCTGTTGAATATTAAATGAAATGTTAATAGACAAACAAGAAGCAGTTTCTTCAATAGACACTGTCCACAAACTTTTCAGTTTTGGAGAAATACATATTGAAATCTCTACAGTGCAGAAGGAGGCCATTCAGCCCATCGAGTCTGCACTGACCCTCCAAAAGAGCCCCCTAGCTAGGCCCTATCCCCACCTAACCTGCAAATCACAGGACACGAAGGGGCAATTTATCATGGCCAATCCACCTCACCTGCGCATCTATGGACTGTGGGAGGAAACCGGTTCACCCAGAGGAAACCCACATAGACATGGGAAGAATGTGCAAACTCCACACGAACAGTCACCCAAGGCTGGAATTGAACCCGGGGAGGCAGCTGGGAGGCAGCAGTGCTAACCACCGTGCCTCCCCTGTTGACGCTGGATCTTTATCTCGCAGGGTGAGACAAAGGACAGCAAGGTTACCCTCACAACGGCTGTAACTGGTGTTCAACGAAACAATAGCCCGTCCATCCCTTCCAGGTGTTGTTAAGCATTTGTTGTATCATATGTCAAAAAGGGAAACGTAACAGCGACATTGAAACGTGTTGGATAGGATGTGGGTGGGGACCTCAATCTCAACACAAGCAAATTAGCCTTGGGGAAGGGAGAGACTGACCAATCTATGATGCCAATGGAAGTCGATGGAAGGAGGAAAGACCGGCTGATTTCCGGTTGTACTTTATCCATTCAAGAGTCTGCTCGGGGTAGCACACTCACCTCCAAAGGCTGTAGGTTCCTGTTTCACTCTAGTGAACTGAGCACAGAATCCCAGCCATTGAACAGAGTCTGCTCCCAGGGGGATGTAAACGATGCATGTTGCGTTATTTCACAGAAGGGCAAGGGGGCCGTCTCTAATGTCCAAGTTGGTAACCATCCCTCAATCAACATCACAGGAATAGATCACCATTGCTGTTTGCGGGAGCTTGCTGTGCACGGATTTGCTGCTGTGGGTCCTATATCACAACCTCAAAGATCTTTCATCGACAGTGTAGTGTTTTTTGGGGCATTCTGAGATCATGAGAGGCGCTATATAAATGCAAATCTTTATTTTATGAAATCAGGGTCTTGTAAAGGAGATCCATTTATTTTGCAAATGTAAATGGAGATTGACCGGTTCTGTACATGCTTGATGTATATATACAGTATGTAAAGCAGAATGAACACACACTCAATTCTAATAAATATTGAGGGTGAGTGTTTAAAACACTGTGTAAAATAAAATGTTCAATATGTACAGTCAAGCTGATGATGTCTACTCTGGCTGCTTATAAATGACGTTGTGTCTTTCCAGCATGTCCGGTGTGCCTGGCTAACACATTAAACCTTTAACCTGATCCTTCCCTCCAATCTCCTCCCTGCCGAGAAAGTTGTCAATCCTCAGGATGCAGCTTCTCAGCCATGGTCACTCTGCAGGAGTGCGGCAAGGCAATGGCTGGCAGGAGGCTATTCCACTGTGGAAGGCATCACAATAACCACTCCAGCTTCTGTTCTCACCCAACGTTGGCATTGGCAAACCTCCCAGGTCGCACTGCCACTGCGGCCATGAGCAGGAATCCTGGCCAATTCCTTTCCCCTGTCTAGTCCAGGGATGCTGAGGTTAAAGCCCCAATTGAGACTGGGCAAGAAATCACGGCTGACACAGACAGTGCCGTGCTGAGGGGGTGCTGCACTGTTGGAGGTGTTGTGTTTCAGATGAGAGGTTAAACTAAGACCCCTGTCTGCTCACACAAGTGGAAGTAATGGAAATGCCACTGCCACAGTTTCAAAGAAGAGGAGGAGAGGTCCCAAGGTGGCCTGGCTACTATTGATGCATCGATAAACACTAAAAAGACGGGTGATCTGTCTGCCATCCTGTTGCTGCTCGGGACTTGCATGCAAATTGGCTGTCATATTTCCTGCATTAAATCAGTAACTACACTTCAAAAAAGTATTTCTTAAGCTGCGAAATGCTGTGGGGTGCCTGAGGATGTGAATGGTGCTATGTAAATGCAAGTATTTCTTTATTTTGTTATAAGACCATAAGGCGCAGGAGCAGAATTAGGCCTCTCGCCCATCGAGTCTGCTCCGCCGTTCAATCATGGCTGATATGTTTCTCATCCCCATTCTCCTCCCTTCTCTCCATAACCCCTGATCCCCTTATGAATGACGAGCCTATCTATCTCTGTCTTAAAGACACTCAGTGACTTGGCCTCCATAGCCTTCTGTGGCAATGAGTTCCAGAGTGGTTAGCACTGTTCCTTTACAGCGCCTGTAGTGATCTGTACATCGGTACATACATCTGCACATACACCAGGGACAGATGTAACAGCCACAGCATCACTAGAGGGCATCAGAGACAGGTATAAAGGGTCCAGCCCAAGGTAGGATCCGCCTCTTTCTGAAGCACAGGGCTAGTGAGCAGCAGCAGCACAGAGACAGCTCAGCGTAGACAGTTTACCTTAGCTTCACTGGGCAGACCTCTTAACTGTATTATATCTAGTTAAGCTCTGGAAACAGAACAAACCCATTGAATAAAGTATTTGTGTGAACTGGAAGTCTACAATCTTTATTCAGACTTAGAGAATAACACATGATACCAGGAGTGATTTCAGAAAGCTAGCTAGACACCAGCAAGAGAAGAAAAACTTAAACCGGATATTCGACTGTGGAAGACTTTGCAGCAAATGGATCCTCGATGACTAACTGATTCGATGGAACTTGTTGGAACTCCATGGCAGCTGGAAACAACCGGTAATTTAAATTATAACTGGAAAATGTTTGAACAGTTGTTCCAAATATTTATTACAGCTAATGATTTAAGCACTGGCTCTGATGCAACAAAAATAGCCCTACTACTCTCAACAGGAGAGCATGAAGCTAGATAAATCTATAATTGCTTTAATTACTTAGAAGGTGAGGACAACACCAAATTAGAAGTTGTACTCAAAAAATTTGATGAACGCTGTAACAGTCTGTCTGGTGAGATGCTGGAAAAATGTAACTCTTGCCAGAGAAACGGAGGCCCCATCTCTGATTTTATTACAAATCTCAAGTTAATACCACAAGGCTGTGATTATGCTGATTTCAGAGACACAGTGATAATGCATCAATTAATTTCTGGACTATCGGATAAAAATTTGAGGAAAGAACTTTCACAAAATAAATATCTAACTCTAGAAATCGGTATACAAAAATGCCTTGCTTATGAACAAAATCAAAATCAATACTTTGAGTCTCTACAAACACAGAATCATAATTTACAAAACAAAATCGCTAAAAATGGCGCAAACACGTACCACGAGGCGGAGGCAGGGTTGAATCGGAGAAAGACGGAGGTTCTGAGCGGCAGCCATCTTGAGAAAGGAGCCGCACATGCTCAGTTGCGAAAAGAGCACACAGTACAGGAAACTCAGATTGCGCATGTGCAATCGAGTCCTACACATGACATCACGAGCATCATGACGTCAGAGGACCAGGACAACGCCCACTTAAAAGGAAAATGCACGGAAATGAACAAAAAGAAATTTAAAGCTGCAAAACCCAATTGTCTTGCCTCAAAAGACAGAACAATGCCCAAACTTACACCAGCAGTTGAAAATAACTTTCACAACACGCTGGACCAAGTAGTTAGCATCGCCCTAGAAGATGATATGGTCCTTGTAGACTGGGACTCAGATGAAGATTTCATCTTGGGAGATGGCTACCCCAGTACCAAATCCAAACCACAACTAGAGGCGTTGTACCGTGAAGACCCCAACGATGAGTTCTTCGGATTGGGGAATCTTCAGCCCAGCATATATGACATCCCGACTCGTGAGTGCAGGATTATGCTGCGGCCTGACACCAAGAAACAGAGAGTGGTCCACGCACCACGAAGGGTTCCAGCCTCCACACAAGATGATTTGTTCATTGAACATGAAGAGAACGATCACAACTCCGAAACAAGAAGCAATGTTTTGTCTATCAAACAATACAGACAATACTACTCAGACATGGCTGAGTTATTCGGAGATCCTGATCACAGAATCAGCAACGCGGTTGAAAAGCTCAATCTGACTCTTCTCATGGTAGATGAATCCAATATCATGGTGCCATGGCAGATCGTCTGTACATTGGATGACAGCAATACCCAAGACAAAGACGATGCCACACAGAGAACACAGAACGACTCCATTGAGAGAGCACAGATCGACTTTACAGCGCGACTTGGGGGCAGCACGGTAGCATGGGGGTTAGCATAAATGCTTCACAGCTCCAGGGTCCCAGGTTCGATTCCCGGATGGGTCACTGTCTGTGCGGAGTCTGCACGTCCTCCCCGTGTGTGCGTGGGTTTCCTCCGGGTGCTCCGGTTTCCTCCCACAGACCAAAGATGTGCGGGTTAGGTGGATTGGCCATGTTAAATTGCCCGTAGTGTCCTAAAAAGTAAGGTTGGGGGGGGGGGGGGGTTGTTGGGTTACGGGTATAGGGTGGATACGTGGGTTTGAGTAGGGTGATCATGGCTCGGCACAACATCGAGGGCTGAAGGGCCTATTCTGTGCTGTACTGTTCTATGTTCTATGTAACACTGCACGACTCCGCAAAGAGAGTGATGACAGACTTCACAGAGAGAGATATGAAGGACTCCACAGAGAGCGCGATGAAGGACTCCACAGAGAGCGCGATGAAGGACTCCACAGAGAGCGCGATGAAGGACTCCACAGAGAGCGCGATGAAGGACTCCACAGAGAGCGCGATGAAGGACTCCACAAAAAGAGCGATGCAAGCCTCCACAAAGAGAGGGATGCAAGCCTCCACAAAGAGAGCGATGACAGACTTCACAGAAAGAGCAATGACAGACTACACAGAGAGAGCGATGACAAACTCCACAGAGAGAGCGATGACAAATTCCACAGAGAGAGCAATGAAGGACTCCACAGAGAGCACAATGAAGGACTCCACAGAGAGAGCAATGAAGGACTCCACAAAGAGAGTGATGCAAGCCTCCACAAAGAGAGTGATGCAAGCCTCCACAAAGAGAGGGACGCAAGTCTCCACAGACAGCTCGGTGACAGACTCAAAAATGGAAGCAAGCAAACACTCCATAGCAAATGCCATGCATGTACAAGATCTATCAAGCTTATTTGAGCCACCAGAGGAAGACACTGAATGTCTACCCACTGTATGTGAGACAAGTGACGAAGAAATCACAATTTCCATACAGGATGTGCAGGATCACAGCGAGACTGCAGAGAAGCACTCAATAATCAGAGGACGGCCACCCAAGAGTCCAGAGAGACCACGTCAATAGAAAACCTGAAGAGTTTGACTCCAGAAAAGGAGCACCACAACCCACAACAAAATGAAATCGTAAAGATTTTGACTCCAGAAAAGGAGCACAAAGAGATCACAGATAATTTAAATGAGCCTGAAATGACTCCAAAAGAGGAGCACCAAGGACTCAATGATAATTTAAGTGAACCTGAAATAACTCCAAAAGAGGAGTACTTTGAAATCAATGATGATTCAAGTGAACCAGAAATGACTCTAGAAGAGGAGCACCAAGTAAGCAAAGAAGAGGAATCGAATCCACCATGAATGACTGATGTCACCAACATCAATGCAACACCAGATCATTCTCATGATTCTCAAGAAGATACGCTCAATGTAACAGATACCACAAAGGACACTGACACCAAAAACTGGGACAATGACTCAAATCATCCACATGGCACACTCATTGAGCGCAACAACAAAAACAACATGCAGCTCAACAAGAACGACAAAAGCAACAAGAAGCATCCCAGAAACAACAAACATGACAAGAAAAAGAACTAGAATAAAAGCGAAAACAACGGAAACAGCTTCAACAAGCGCAACAAGAAGAACAACAAGAACGACAACAAGAACGACAACAAGTACGCCAACGAAACCAACAAAGACAGAAATGACAGAAACAACAACAATGAAACAACGAAACAACGACCTGTACAACATGGTACAACTCTGCACGTGAAGGACAATTCCACAGCACATTGCGAAACAATGACAAGACCACAAACATGCCATGGCATGATAAAGAATCTCACAAATTCATATCTGCTCCAGAACAAACAAGCAAAACAGCTTTCACGAACTATGACATACAGAATCAATACCACAAACACAAGAAAAAGTCGATGTCAGGCAATGGTGCGACACAGAATCGCTACCCGCAATCAAATGGAACAGGGGAAAAAGGTATCCACATCATTAAACGACTCATCGGCAAAGCAGCCGAGTCATGTTCCGACATCAACCTAGCTCTGTTATTGTACAGAGCAACCCCATTGAGCTCAGGACTGTCTCCAGCGCAAATGCTCTTCGACAGAGACATCCGGACAACCCTACCGGCAAAGCAATTCCGAGACTCCGGCAACGCACCGGTCCTTGACGACATTCGGACACTATGCTCCAAACAAAAACTATACTACCATCAACATGCGATCCTACTCAAGCCACTGACAATAGGTGATGCCATCAGAATCAGGGACCCAGAAGGCGGATGGTCTGAGTCAGACACGGTGATCAGGCAGGAGGCACCACGGTCCTATGTTGTCAAATCGTCTGCGGGAGTACTTTTTTGCCTTGACCGCTGGGATCTATTAGAGACTGGACTTGACTGAGTCCATTTGTCCACAGGACGTTCCTTGCCACACAACGCCAGACTGTACTCTTGATGACATCAAACCATCATCCCAACTACCATTGTTAAAACGCTCCAGCAAAAGCCGTAAGGAACCCGACCGGCTAGATTTGTGACGACAGTTCAACACACGCACAAGACGAATATGGACATTTCTCACGATAGACTCACAACACAGTTAATTGTTTCTGTATTACTTTTATGATTTTCACAGTGTGCAGGTTTGCATATTCTCACCACTTGTTATGTACAGTTTTCTTGAGGCCAGCCTAGAAAACATGTCCAATAAAAGAGGGGGGGGGATTTGGTGATCTGTACATCTGTACATACATCTGCACATACATCAGGGACTGCAGACAGATATAACAGCCACAGCATCACTAGAGGGCAGCATCAGAGATGGGTATAAAGGGTCCAGCCCAAGGTAGGATCTGCCTCTTTGAGAAGCACAGGGCTAGTGAGCAGCAGCAGACAGAGACAGCTCAGCATAGGCAGCTTATCTTGGCTTCACTGGTCATACCCCTTGACTGTATTATATCTAGTTCAGCTCTGGAAACAGAACAAACCCATTGAATAAAGTATTTGTGTGAACTGGAAGTCTACAATCTTTATTCAGACTTAGAGAATAACATAGCGCAGGGCCCCCGGTTCAATTCCAGGCTTGGGTCACTGTCTGTGCGGAGTCTGCATGTTCTACCTGCGTCTGCGTGGGTTTCCTCCGGGTGCTCCGGTTTCCTCCCGCAAGTCCTGAAAGACGTGCTGTTAGGTAATTTGGACATTCTGAATTTTCCCTCTGTGTACCCGAACAGGCGCCAGAGTGTGGTGACTAGAGGCTTTTCACAGTAACTTCATAGCAGTGTTAATGTAAGCCTATTTGTAACAATAAAGATTAATATTCACCACCCTCTGGCTGAAGAAATTCCCCCTCATCTCCGTTTTAAAGGATCGTCCCTTCAGTCTGAGGCTGTGCTCGCGGGTTCTAGTTTTTCCTATAAGTGGAAACATCCTCTCCACGTCCACTCTGTCCAGGCCTCGCAGTATCCTGTAAGTTTAAGTAAGATCCCCCCTCATCCTTCTAAACTCCAACGAGTACAGGCCCAGAGTCCTCAACCGTTCCTCATACGACATCAGTTAAGTCATTCAGAACAGGGGCTGTACTATTGGTACATTTAGCTCAGGGTTTTACCAAATAAATGTTATACAACTGACAGGATCAGTGACATGCTGTAGTCAGTGCGTTGTGAGCCATATCCTCCTGTTAACGAATCAAATTGATACCACACTCGTTTCCCACAGGGTGACAGCGCTCCTTTGCCTGTGATTGATGGATTAAAAATAGAACAGAAAACTGTTCAATGTGAATTAAACCACTAAGCTGCTGGGTGTCTTCATGGTCTTATTAAGGATGCAGAACCCAGGGTGAGGTTTGTCCTCCACAATGTTTCAAAAGACCATAAGACATAGGAGCAGAATTAGGCCACTTGGCCCATCAAGTCTGCTCCACCATTCAATCATGGCTGATATTTTCTCATCCCCATAACCCCTGATCTCTTTATTAATCAAGAACCTATCCATCTCTGTCTTAAAGACACTCAGTGAATTGACCTCCACGGCCTTCTGCGGCAAAGAGTTCCACAGATTCATCACCCTCTGGCTGAAGAAATTCCTCCTCATCTCTGTCTTGAAGGATTGTCCCTTTAATCTGAGATGGCGTCCTCTGGTTCTAGTTTTTCCTACAAGTGGAAACATCCTCAGTCCGTCCACTCTATCCAGGCCTCGCAGTATCTTGTACTTTTCAATAAGATCCCCTCTCATCCTTCTAAACTCCAACGAGTACAGACCCAGAGTCCTCAAACGTTCCTCACATGACAAGTTCTTCATTCCAGGAGTAATTCCTGTGAACCTCCTCTGGACCCTTTCCAAGGTCAGCACATCCTTCCTTAGATACGGGGCCCAAAACTGCTCACAATACTAAAAATGGGGTCTGACCAGAGCCTTATGCAGCCTCAGAAGTATATCCCTGGTCTTGTATTCTAGCTCTCTTGACGTGAATGCTAACATTGCATTTGCCTTCTTAACTGCTGACTGAACCTGCACATTAACCTTAAGAGAATCATGAACAAGGACTCCCAAGTCCCTTTGTGCTTCTGCTTTCCGAAGCATTTCCCCATTTAGAAAATAGTAACTGCCTAAATTCCTCCTTCCAAAGTGCATAACCTCACACTTTTCCACATTGTATTTCATTTGCCACTTCATTGCTCACTCTCCTAGCTTGTCCAAGTCCTTCTGCAGCCCCCTTGCTTCCTCAATACAACATGGCCCTCTACAGATCTCTGTATCATCTGCAAACTTAGCTTCAGTTCCTTCTTCCAGATCATTAATATATATTGTGAAAAGTTGTGGTCCCAGCACTGACCCCTGAGGCACACCACTAGTCACCGGCTGCCATCCTGAAAAAGACCCCTTTATCCCCACTCGCTGCCTTCTGCCAGTCAGCCAATCCTCTATCCATGCCAGGACCTTACCCTGAACATCATGAGCTCTTAACTTATTTAACAGTCTCCTATGCGGCACCTTGTCAAAGGCCTTCTGGAAATCTAAATAAATCACGTCCACTGGTTCTCCTTTGTCTAACTTGCTTGTTACCTCCTCAAAGAACTCTAACAGATTTCCCGGTGGATTCAATGGAAAATTCCATTGACAGTGGTGGGACCAGATAGATCCCATCGCCGGCCAATATTTTTCTTTGACCTCCGGCATATGAAAAATACTTGGTGCATTGCAACATCGAGTGGTTGTTTTACCCACTAATCTTTGGGCGAAGATCATGGGCGGGATGTTCCGAGCCTCCGCCGCGTTTTCTGCGGCGGTGGAGGCTGCCCATCATTGGCCCCGCAGTGTGAACAACTAATCCCGCCGTTGTCAATGGGATTTCCCGTTGATTGCATCTCCTGCACCAGGAAGCGGCATCGGCAAGACCAGAAGATCCCGACGGCGTGAATGACCAGAAAACATTCGCTTATAATTCTAAGCATTGACAATTGCTGAAAAGGGAGACCTGTTGCTGAAGTTTCTCATTTTACACTCATCAATGCAAATGCAAGAATGCTAAATTTGAAACAATCTCATCAATTGCTACAGTAGAAAAGATTGCTTGGTAGGTCAAAACTGATTGGCCGAGGGGTTGCCATGAAAAAAGCGTTAGGGAACTATAGGCTCCACAAGATCCCAAGTAGTTCAAAAAAGGTGTACGTCTTGAATATATTCCTGTTGTTTGCAGAGAATGGGTCCCTGTGTGTGTGAATGTATGTTACTTCCAGTGAGCTTAAATGAGCCAGGTTACAAGCTCGACTGATTATCTGGTGTTAGGTTATCGGGGGGGGGGGTGCAGATTTGAGGTTACTATCAGATCAGCTATGATTTTATTGCATGGCGGAGCAGGCTCGAGGGGCCGAATGGCTTCACCCTGCTCCTGGTTATATATCGGAGCACATGACTGAGAAGTAAGAGATCAGGTAGGAGGAGAAGCTCCAGCTTCGTGTGGAGGTCCAAATGGGAAAACACTTGCTGTAAATACAAAGTCTTGTGTTGAGAAACTACAGCCTCGAGCAGCATAGAACATAGAACATAGAACAGTACAGCACAGAACAGGCCCTTCGGCCCTCAATGTTGTGCCGAGCCATGATCACCCTACTCAAACCCACGTATCCACCCTATACCCATAACCCAACAACCCCCCCCTTAACCTTACTTTTATTAGGACACTACGGGCAATTTAGCATGGCCAATCCACCTAACCCGCGCATCTTTGGACTGTGGGAGGAAACCGGAGCACCCGGAGGAAACCCACGCACACAGGGGGAGGACGTGCAGACTCCACACAGACAGTGACCCAGCCGGGAATCGAACCTCGGACCCTGGAGCTGTGAAGCATTTATGCTAACCACCATGCTACCCTGCTGCCCCTTTGGGAGGATAGACAATCCCCCCAAACCCCCACCCAAAAACACAACGAAACAACAGGTGATCACACTTCAGGGGGAGAAAAGTGCTTCATTGGATGTAAAGCACTTTGAGATGCCCAGTGTCATCTGGTGGATTGGCCATGATAAATTGCCCTTAGTGACCAAAAAAGGGTTAGGAGGGGTTAATGGATTACGGGATAGGGTGGAAATGGGGGCTTGGGTGGGTCAGTGCAGACTCGATGGGCCGAATGGCCTCCTTCTGCACTGTATCTTCTATGTCTATGTCTAAAGCATTCTATAAATATACACCTTTCCTTTGTCTTATGATTCAGCAAAGAGTACTCTCCCGCAGAACCACAGTCAAGTTAAGTGTTGTTTATTCACTACATGCCACGGGACAATAATTAGTGAGTGTCACCATCAAATTCGGCTCACAAGCAAAATACAATTAATTTAGTTTGTGTCACTATAGGTTTCTTTAACCCCAAGTAAAAAATTGTCACCCTTGTTTTGAAATCCCACCATCCTTCCAGGCAGTGCATTCCACCTCATTACAACCCTGGGAGTTAAATAAAATTCTCCTCATCTGTCACCTCTGGCTCTTTTTGCCAATTACCCTAAATGCAAGTCTTTCTTCATTTTTAGTCGCTGACTCTCTCCGACTGGCAGCTGTTAATCAGTGAGCAACAAGCAGCTTTCTGGGAAAAAAATGCATCATTAGATGCTTTCTACTGCTGCCTGGCTACGTGCTCAGGTCCTGCGCCACACCCGTGTGTTGTTTGTAAGCAGAATCTTTCACTTCAAGTAAGGATTAATTAACCAACAAGTAAACTGTGTTGAGTCGGACCTTTTCTCCCCTCCCCTTCTCCCCATCTGCACGGTGTTTTTTTTAAGAGTCTGGTTCATAAATGAAGCCTTCCTGCGCTAGGCCCGATGTTTGGTCGGAGGCTCCATTACAAACACAATAGACACGGCATGACCAGCATTTGCCACAGCAAATCTTGACAGAGACCACATAATGGATGCCAGCAAAGTTGGCAGAATGCAACAACTACAGCTTGCATTGACGCAGTGCCTTTAACATCAGACGTCCCAAGGCGCTTCACAGAGGCTTACGTCAAATAGAATTCGACAGTAAGCGGGATGGGGAGACAAAAGTCTTGTCAAAGATTTTAAAGGGCGTCTTAAAGGAGGAAAGAGAGGGAGATAGAGGTGGAGAGGTCCAGGGAATAGTTTAGGGCCTAGACAACCATTGGTAGTTGGGCGAAATTGGAGGGGCTGCAAGAGGCCAGGAATGGGGGAGCGCAGAGATCTGGGAGGGTCGTGGGACTGGAGGAGATTATACCAACGAGAAGGAACGAAGCTGCAGAGTGATTTGAAAGCAAGGACAAGAATCTGAAGTACCGCCGGAGTAATGTCCGGGGTATGAAGTGGAAAGTCTAAACATCAAATACAAATCAATGGATGAGTGAATTGTGTCAGGGCGCGAGAGGTTAACTAAGGCACAGCAGGTACAGTTCAAGCAAATGAGTCACACTTATTCCTTCCATCTATAGTCATTAATGTTTAAACCCCAGACCCTCGCGTAGGATGCACAATTACTTGTGTTTCATTTCACCCAAGTGCTAAATCGCGTTATTCCCCCGATGCAATACTGTGAAATGTGAAATCTAATCTTTCACATGTTATTGCCTTGTCAACAGGAGCTCCAGCTTCTTCTCTCCAGTTAACTACCCCAGAGTGGCCTGCCTGCTCTTTCATTCCTTTCTCCATGATGCCTCAAGCTGAAACATTTAAAAAGGCAATGAGGAAAGGATGTGTGTGAATGGACGCCACACATTAGAAAGGTGATGATGGTTTTGGACAGGGTACAGAAGGGATTTACGGGAATGCTTCAGGGAGGAGAGAGTTTAGTGGGTCGAGGCAATAGCAGGTGGATGGTAGCAATAAAGAACGGAGTGTTACTCGGCAACTAACAAGTATAACTTGTCTGCAGGCATACTCTCTAATATAGGTGTTAACACTCTGGCTGCTGGGTTCACTCTGACCAAGACCCCATTCCCTGGGGCCCGCGCTACTCCCTCATCGGTCAGGGTTCAAGCGCTCCCACACGATAGGCCCTGAGCCAGTCACGTGGAACATGAGGGCACTCCCCTTAAAGGGGCCACGCTATCATGGAGGGATTAGAGTTACATTGGGATCAGTGGAGTAAGTGCCATTGTTGCTGCGCTAGTAATCCAGAGAGCGAGAATCACGCTCCGGGTTCGAATCCCACCATGACAGAGGGTGAAATTTGAATTCAATAAAAAAATCTGGAATTAAATGTCTAAAGGTGATGGATGAAACCATTGCCGATTGTGGTAAAAACCCACCTGGTTCACTCATGTCCTTTAGGGAAGGAAATCTGCCGTCCTTACCTGGTCTGGCCTACATGTGACTCCAGATCCACAGCAATGTGGTTGACTCTTAAATACCCTCAGGGCTGGGCAATAAATGCTGGTCCAGCCAGTGACGCCCACATCCCATGAACAAATAAAAAAAAACATGGATAGGCTGGAGTTGCCGAGGTTCGTCCTCTGAGAGGCTAAAAAGAGATTTAAGAGAAACAAGTTAAGAGAAACTGATTCCAATAGTTAACAGAAAATGCTGGAAAAGTTCAGCGGGTCTGGCAGTGTCTGGAGAGAGAGAAATTGGATTAATGTTTTGAGTCTGTATGGTTGAAGGATCAATAATCCAGGGGGCACAGATTAAAAGTGATTGACAAAAGAACCATCGGCAACATTTTTTACGCAACAGTGTTTTTCTTTATTTCTTCATGAGATGGGCGTGACTGGCAAGGCGAACGTTTGTTAACCCTCCCTAATTGCCTTAGATCCGAATGGTTTGCTGCACCATTTCAGAGGGCAGCTAAAAGCCAACCACATCGCTGTGGATCTTTTGTTTTAAATTCACCTTTACGGGCTGTGGGCGTTGCTGGCTGGACCAGCATTAGCTGCTTACTCCCAATTGGCCCCTGAGAAGTGGCTGATGAGCTGCCTTCTTGAACCGCTGCAGTCCCTGTGCTGTATGTGCGCACATTGTGCTGGATGGGAGGGAGTTCCAGGATTTTGGCCCGGCAAGTCTGGAGTTACATGGTGGTCAAACCCGGGTAAAGGCAGCTGATTACCTTCCCTAAGGAACAAATTGGGTTTTACAACAAGAAGATCGATGCTAGCTCAAGGTTACCATGAGTCAGTGGGCCGGCACAGCCTTCGGACGCCCGAGGAACAGAATGTTTGAAGACCAGGACCTCAGACCGCCACAAAGTTCATGGCCCACAGAGCAGTAGTGATACCTGCCCTCCTACATGGTGCAGGAATGTGGATTATGTACAGCAGGAACCTCAAAACCCTGGAGAAATACCACCAGCGCTGCCTCCGCAGGATTCTGCCAATCCATTGGCAGGGTAGGCACACCAACATCAGCGTTCTGACTCAGACCAACATCCCGAGCATCGAAGCACCATCAGCTCCACCGGGCGGACCACATCGTCCACATACCTGACATCAGACTCCCGAAACAAGCGGTCTACTCGGAGCTCCGACACCACAAGCAAGCTGCAGGAGGGCAGAGAAAATGCTTCATGGACACCTTCAAAGCCTCCTTGAAAAAGTGCAACATCCCCACCGACACCTGGGAATCGGCCGAAGTGGAGGAAAATCATCCAGGAAGGAGCTGACCACCGAGTTGATCTCTGAGAGCAAGCTAACGCCAAGAACGACAGTGAAAAGAGCGTGGGGGCAATCTGGACAGCCCACTCACCGGCTCCTCCAACCACCATCTGCCCCATCTGTATCAGAGACACACATTGGAATTCTCCGTCACTTGAGAGCTCATTTCTCGTGTGGAAGCAAGTCACCCTCGACTCTGAGGGACTGCCTAAGAATGAGAAGATGTGATCCCCTGTGCCCAGGGTACAAGTCCACTAACATTACCATCACTGTGGAGCTTGACACTGTTACAAGCTGAGATCACTCACACAGGCACAGACACACACACGCGTACAGATGCACAGGCATATTTGCACACACGTGCAGGCATGCACACACTCACACACACATGCAAACACACGCAAATGCACTCTTACACTTGTACACTCACACTCACTCACACACACATTCACACTCACTCACAAGCCCACACTCACGCATGCACTCACACACTCACTCACAAACTCACACTCACTCACAAATACACACAATCCCACACTCACTAACACGCTCACTCACAAACACACACAACCACCATCAAACATCGCAAGATTGCAGAAGCAGTGGGGAATCCGGGACGAATTTCCTCCCTCCTCACCCAGTTGAAGCTATGTCAACTTTCTCCTGCTGCTATCCCCATGCTGGGATAGATTTATCCTCTGTTATACCCAATTCAAACACAGCGCGTGTCTCTGGGAGTCCCTGAGAGTCCTCACACACGCACAGGTAGCCCTAATTTATCATCTTTGTTGATGGTCTAATACATTTTGTGCTGAGCACAGCAACATGCAAAACATTGCACTGGAGAAACCAATTTCTTGTGCCTGTCGCCATGAGGGATGTTAGTGCTTTGTAACTAACGGCCAATCAAGCGCCCACAGCTCATGTACATTTTGATTATCACCTTGTTTTCAAATATCCCTTACCTCTGTAAGCTCCTCGGTCTCTAATACACTCCATGATAGGCTCCTCCAATTGCTGCCTCTTCCACACTGCCGACTTTCAGCACCATGGCCGTGCCCTCGGCTGCTGAGTCCCAAAGCTCTTGAATTCCCTCCCTAAATTTCACCACCTCCCTCTATCTCTCTCCTCCTTTCAGTTACTTCTGAAAACCTGTGCCTTTGGCTACAGAGTTATAGAATCATACAGTCATAGAGTTTTACAGCATAGAAAGAGGCGCTTCAGCCCATCCTGTCTGGACCGGCCATCAAGCACCTATCCATTCTAATCCCATTTTCCAGCCCTTGATCTGTCATCTACTCTAATACCTCCTTATGTGGCTCCTTTGTGAAAGGCAGTAAATAAATGCAAATTCCGTGCTTTTAATAATATCTAATAGGATCAGGTGGAGCCCATTGAGGCCCACAAGCATGTTTTGCCATTATGTCGCATCATAGCTGATTTGTGTCTTAACTCCATTTATCTGCCTGGGTTGTGTAACCCTTAATACCGTCAGCCAACACAAATCTAACAAACAGAGTTTTTGAAATTTTCAATTGACCTCACAGAGAGAGTTCCAGATCTGCACGCCCCTTTGTGCGAATAAATACTTCTCGCAGGGCGGCTCGATGGCACAGTGGTTAGCACTGCTGCCTCACAGCGCCCGGGACGAGGGTTCAGTACCGGCCTCGGTTGACTGTGTGGCGTTTGCACTTACTCCCCGTGTCTGTGTGGATTTCCTCCGGGTGCTCCGGTTTCCTCCCACAGTCCAAAGATGTGCAGGTTAGGTGGATTGGACAGGCTAAATTGTCCCTTAATGTCCAAAAAGCTTAGGTGGGATTATTGGGTTACTGGGATAAGGTGGAGGCTTGGGCTTAAGTAGGGTGCTCTTTCCAAGGGCCGGCGCAGACTTGATGGGCCGAATGCCTCCTCCTGCACCGTAAATTCTATGATTCTATGACATCACCCTGACCAATCTTACCTCGAATTTTAAGGATTTGTCCCCTTGGTGGAATATAATGTCCTTCCCCATGGCAAGTTTGGTGACTGTGGGAATTTCATTGGGCAGGAGAGTGGGGGGTGATGGAAACCCTGCCACCTCTGCCCTGAATAAATTTGTAGAGGGAAGGCTTGTGGACAGAACTCCCCTTCCACTGTCAATTGATACCTTTAAGTGGGAAATTAATGTTTCCTTAAGGGCCTCCTCCTGTCACCACTCGTATGCATCCAGCAGTCAATAGGGAACTTGCATGCGGGAAGCCCAGAATTTCATAGATTTTACAGTGCAGAAGGAGGCCATTCAGCCCATCGAGTCCGCACCGGCTCTTGGAAAGCGCACCCTACCCAATCCCACACTTCCACCCTATCCCCATTACCAGTTACCCCACCCAACACTAAGGACAATTTTGGACACTAAGGGCAATTTAGCATGACCAATCCACCTAACCTGCACATCTCTGGACTATGGGAGGAAACCGGAGCACCCGGAGGAAACCCACGCAGACACGGGGAGAACGTGCAGACTCCGCACAGACAGTGACCCAAGCCGGAATCGAACCTGGGACCCTGGAGCTGTGAATCAATAATGCAAACCACTATGCTACCTTGCTGCCCTTAAAAATGGAAAAATTGACTTCCTGCCTTAACTTATTCACCCAGAAATTAGACTTTGACTTTTTGTTTCTTTGTTTTTGTCACGGGATGTGGGCAACGCTAGCAACCGTCAACATAGGTTACCCATCCCTAATTGCCCTTGCTGTGGGTCTGCAGTCACGTGTAGGCCAGACTGGGTAATTGCTTGCAGTCTCCAGGGAAATCCCTTGTACCTGATCGAAGGGCCGAGAATCGGGAAGGGGTGGCTCGCTGAGTGCCAACTCTCTGCCCTTGCTGCGGATGCCCTCCCCCCCCCCCCCCCATTCCATGACTCCCCTCCTGCCATCACCCACCTGTGGCCTGTGTCCCTCAGTGATCCCAGGCCTCAGGTAGGTACATTACCTGCAGCAGCTACTGCCTCCCTAATGACGTGCCAAGCAATGGTGGCCTCTAATTGGCCGGCAGGTCTCATTTGGCGCAGCTTCCACACCAAGGGTCCTTGATCCCAGGAAAGGCCTGCAGCTGTCCAATTAGGTGCATGATTGCAACTTGATGCAGCCAGACCTCCCAAAAAGAAGCGACACAGGGTTCTGGCCAGCAGGCAAGGCACTGGCCGCCTATATTAATTCTGTCCCCTGTTGTGTCTCCCCTCACCAAAGAAAATAGTTTATCTCCAGTGACTCTATCAACTCCTTTAACCATCCTAAAGTCTTCAGTTATATAATCCGTAAATCTACCATACAGACGGTAGCACAGTGGTTAGCACTGTTGCTGCACATCGGCAGAGTCCCAGGTTCGATTCCCGGCTTGGGTCACTGTCTGCGCAGAGTCTGCGCGTTCTCCTCGTGTCTGCGTGGGTTTCCTCCGGGTGCTCCGGTTTCCTCCCACAAGTCCCAAAAGACGTGCTATTGTGTAATTCAGACATTTTGAATTCTCCCTCCGAGTACCCGAACAGGCGCCGGAATGTGGCGACTCGGGGCTTTTCACAGTAACTTCATTGCAGTATTAATGTATGCTTACTTGTGACAATAAAGATTATTACATTATACAGGAGGAAATACAGGTCTATTCTGCATCCCCCCCCCCCCCCCCCCCCCCAATCCACCCTCGTAATTTAACCCTCGTGTCACCACCATCATCCTGGTAAATGTGCACTGCACCCCCTCCAATTTATCTTTCCTGAAAAGCAGTGTCCAGAATATGTAGGAATAAATTCCATGTCGACTAAACACGGCCGTTGAGTTTGAATATTGTAATATAGAACAAATACAAAAGTAAAATAGAGAACCCATAAAAACACAAGTATCTCCTTCATATGTTTCAAACGCACCTCAAACATTGGATGTTTTTATACATTATTCATTGCTTGGCTGCGAATCAGTTCTGGAATGTTAAAATGATAGTCACCCAAGAAATGACTCACTCCATTTCATAATTCAAAAAAAAGATCGACTCAATTCCTGTCCAGTTACTCCTTGAAATAGTCGGGTTTGCCACATTTGTTATGGTGAATCTCATTACAGCTCATTGGAATACCAGCATCTGACTGGCTGGAAAGAATCCTCGACAGAGCATTTGGTTAAGAGATGCAAATTCATGCGCATGTATTTGCAGCTCTCGGAACACCAGGATGGTGGAGCTCTGATGAGATGCGGTGCTCACTCTGCATAGTATTAATATTTAATGAGTAACATTTACAGCAGCCTGCTGGTTATACGATGCAGTGTATAAACTATTAGTGAAACCTTCCAGGATTGGAGAGGCAGCTGAGGGTATTTTGATGCCTCTTTGTCCAACAGAATTTTTATTTGCCTGAAATCAATTGCTGTCTGTCCTTGTGAGGAGAGTTTACAATCTCATTTTCCGATGAGGAGCAAGAGGGGGTTTCTCCCCTGAGACCTGACCAATGTTTATCCCTGATCAACATCTAAAAAGAGATTATTTACTTCATCGTTGCTAAATCTTGCCACACACAAACTTGCTGCCACGATTCCTACATTACAACAGAGACTACGCTTTGAAAAAGTACTTTGTGATTTAACCAAAGTGGAACGGATTGCCGTGACGGGAGCGTTTATCCGGGTGTTTCCCTGCGCTCACAGTGCTGAGAGGCACCACGCTATCTATCGGGACTCTGGCGCAATTCGGGACCGCAGCGGGGAACACCCCGCCGAGCCTGCACTCATTCCCGCTTCCGACACTGAGGAGCTCCGCTCGCCGGAACACCTCGGTGAAGGAAGAAATTAGGACACCACGATCACCCCCCCCCACAAAGCCCCAACTCACCTATAAGAGGGCGCCACCCCGCCCCTTCCCACGCACAGGGCACCCCCAGGCCCAATCCCCACCACCGGAAAAGTGCCAGCCTGGCAATGCCACCGGGGTGGCAGCCTGACAATGCCAGAGTGCCCAGATGGCACCAGCTGTGCCAGGGTGCCAACCTGCCCAGAGGGGAACCGCTTGGGGGCCTCCGATCCTCTGGGATACACTCCCCCCCCCCCCCCCCCCCCCCCACCAAAAGCACCATTCTGTCTGGTCCCTGTTTGTGGGGACTAACGCTGAACAGCATTCGCCCAAGGTCTCGGAGGCAGAGGGGTTACATACCAGGGCCTCGGGAGATCCGGAGACTGCATAATAGAGTTAGACTAGCTGTCGCACTCTAATATACAGATTTGTCAGACAGTGATCCTTCCCACAATGGGCGAGATTCAATTCCTGAAGTTTCGCGAGATCTAACGTGATCTCTCGAGGTGTGGCAGGCCAGGTAGATCCCGGAATGAAAATGAAAATCGCTAATTGTCACGAGTAGGCTTCAATGAAGTTACTGTGAAAAGCCCCTAGTCGCCACATTCCGGCCCCTGTTCGGGGAGGCTGTTACGGGAATTGAACCGTGCTGTTGGCCTGCTTGGTCTGCTTTCAAAGCCAGCGATTAGCCCTGTGAGCTAAACAGCCCCTGTGGAAGTGGAGTCTCCTGGTACCTACCGGCCACGCCATGCAGCCTTTCAGGCGCAACACGGCCGGTAGATTGGCCCAGAATTTGCAGTAAAGCACTTTGGGATAACTCGAGGCCTGGGAAAGACACCATCATCGTTGATATTTGTTCTCGCTTCCTCATTTTCATCAGCTCGCCTATGAAGAAAGTAAACATTCACTCCCTCCACCTCTGGCGCGCAGTGTCATACACTTGCACCATCTACAAGATGCACTGCAGAAACTCATCAATGCTCCTTCCAATGCTCCTTAGGCAGCACCTCCCAAACCAATGGCAGTACCATCTAGAAGGACAAGATCAGCAGATACCTGGGAGCATCAACATCTGGAGGTTCCCCTCCCAGCCACTCACCATCCTGACTTGGAAATATATCGGCCTTTCCTTCCCTGTCGCTGGGTAAAAATCCTGGAACTCCCTCCCTAACTGCATGGTGGATGTACCTACACCCGATGGGCTGCAGCGGTTCAAGAAGGCAGCTCACGTCCACCTTCTCAAGGGAAACTAGGGATGGCCTGACCAGAAACGCCCACAACTCGTTAATTAATTTTGTAAAAGACCAGACTGACAATCTAGTAGACAACCACACTTCATGTACCTCATCCAAATGGCCATGGAGGTGGCACATGTCACTGGGCAGTTCAAGCAGGTAGGACGTTGTATCAAAATGGATTCCTGTCCTTGCCCAATGCCCACATGTGTAATTAGATCACCGTCAGGAATGTGAAGCCGGTCAGTATTACTTTGCCTTGCCCCAGCCCAGGTCAATCCTTTTTTTTTTTTTTTTTTTATAAATTTAGATTACCCAATTATTTTTTCCAATTAAGGGGCAATTTAGCATGGCCAATCCACCTACTCTGCACATTTTTGGGTTGTGGGGGCGAAACCCACGCAGACACGGGGAGAATGTGCAAACTCCACACGGACAGTGACCCAGAGCCGGGATCGAACCTGGGACCTCAGCGCCGTGAGGCGGTTGTGCTAACCACTAGGCCACCGTGCTGCCCTGCCCAGGTCAATCCTAACCTCTCGTCACTTCTACTCCAGCTAGGATCAGCGACCTTGGGATTAAGACTGTGATCAAACTGAGGACGTTTCTCCTCCTCCTGTATATTTCCGTGTAACAGCCTCAATCCGCCAGTGGTCCGGAGCATTCTGCCATCAAAATCACTCGGCTCCGATACGTACTGAGCATTACCTTGTGCCAGCCCAACTACAACAGCGGCAAAAGACCACCCCTCGTTGCTAAACTGTTGCTAACCGATGGGGGAAAGACAACTGCCATTTCCACTCGATTGGCAACACACGTGCCTCTCCCTAAGTTTGTGGGTTCAAGACCCAGGTCAGACGCTTGGGCGTAGAAATCAAGGCTGATGCTCCAGGAGCTGAGGCAGTGCTACTTTGCCAGAGGTGCTCTCTCTCTCAGATGAAACATTAATCCCAACCCAACCTATGCAAAATTGGGGTGCAAGGGGCAATACAAAGTGTGCTCACACCCCACTGGCACGGTTCGATAATTTCAAATGCCGTTTTTAAAAAATGATCAGGTAAAAGCTTCATTGTCTTGTTCTAGGCATGTGGGCAATGCTGGCGAGGCAATTTATTGTCCATCCCTAATTGCCCTTGAGAAGGTGGTGGTGAGCTGCCTCTTTAAACCGCTGCGGTTCCTGTGGTGTAGGTACACCCACAGTGCTGTTAGGCAGGGAGTTCCGGGATTTTGACCCAGCGACAGTGAAAGAACGGCCGATATGTTTCCAAGTCAGGGTGGGGTGAGTGATTCGGAGGGAACGTCCAGACGGTGGGGCTCCCAGGTATCTGCTGGCCTGGCCCTTCCAGGTGGTAGAGGTGTCGGGTTTGGAAGGTGTTTGGTTTTGAAGGCAGCGTGGTGAGGAACCACAAAGGTGTCAGATATTTGTTAGGAATCCAGCTGGTTGATTCGCGTCCTTGAAGGAAAGCTGCTCAGCGGGTCTGCACCTGTGTGTGACACCAGTCCCACACTTGCTGAGATGCGGGTGGTTCAAAAAGAAGGTGGTGCATCATCACCATAAGGCAGGCAGGGAATGGACAGTAAATGCCAGCCTTGCCCGTGAGGCCCACATCCTGGGAAGGAGCTAAGAAAATAAAACCTCCTCCAGGCCATGACTGCTCACTCACCGTATCCATGGGAGCCTTGGAGAAATAGCGCAGGTGGGTTTCTAGGTGAGTGCTAGCTTTATCCTGAATTATTTCTCCAGAGGGGAGAGGCGGGGAGGAAAATATCTTCCAAAATCACATCAGCTTCCTACCAATGCCTGACTCAGTGTACAACTGGGAGTAATTCTCACTGTCTGGTTGAATTTTGTTGCACTAAACACACAAGCTGCTCTCTAACTGCGGCAGCATATAAACTGTCCAATTTGATTAATGCAATAGCACTGAAAGGATAAAGCGTAAAACAATTTGCAGAAACGTATAAATCTCATTTCCCAATCTCAACAGATCAAGCCTTTGCAGATAGCGGAAACAACAATTAACTGGAACAAAATTGAAAATTGCATCAAGAAAATATTGTGGTGGAGGAGCTGGGAGCGAAGTATGGGCTGGAGCAGGGGGAAATATTCAGATACATGCAGGTTCGAGACTTTGCCAGAAAGGAGATGCAGAACTTCCCGGTAGAGCCGGCTACGACATTGCTGGAGGAGGTGCTGACGACAGGGGGACTGGAGAAGGGGGTACTGTCGGCGGTTTACGGAGCTATTTTGGAAGAGGAGAAACCACTGCTGGAAGGGATCAAGGCAAAGTGGGAGGAAAAGTTGGGAGAGGGCATGGAGGAGGGGGTTCTGGTGTGAGGCGACCCAGAGAGTGAATGCCTCCACCTCGTGCATGAGGTTAGGGCTGTTACAGCTGAAGGTGGTATACAGAGCACAACTCACAAGGGCGAGGATCAGCCGGCTCTTTGAGGGGGTAGAAGATGTGTGTGAACGTTGCGGGGGTGGGGGGGGGGCAGACCACATTCATATGTTTCGGTCCCGTCCAAAGCTGGATGATTGCTGGAAGGTTTCTTTTTATGAATTTAGAGTACCCAATTCATTTTTTCCAATTAAGGGGCAATTTAGCATGGCCAATCCACCTAACCTGCACATCTTTGGGTTGGTGGGGGCGAAACCCACGGAGACACGGGGACAATGTGCAAACACCACACAGACAGTGACCCAGAGCCGGGATCGAACCTGGGACCTTGCCGCCGTGAGGCAGCAGGGCTAACCCACTGTGCCACCGCGCTGCCCTGGAAGAAAGTTTTTAGGGTAATCTCTAAAGTGGTGCATGTGAAAGTGGACCCGGGCCCTTGGGAGGCCCTATTTGGGGTGTCAGACCAGCCGGGGTTCGAAACGGGAATGGAGGCAGATGTTGTAGCCGTCCCCTTGTGGATCGCCCGAAGGCGGATCCTGTTAGGATGGAGATCAACCGCTCCACCATGTCCCCTGGCGTGGAGGGGGGGGGGACCTGCTGGAATTCTTGACTCTTGAGAAGGTCAAATTTGAACTGAGGGGAAGGATGGAGGGTTTCTACAATTCATGGACGTTATTCATTATGCACTTTCAAGAATTGGATTACATCAAACATTAGGGGGGGGGAGAGTGGTTGGGAGAGTTGGGCGGAGAGGGACTGTATGTGTTAATGGTGACTATGGGTGATTCCTGGTTCGTTTTTGTTATTTATGTTAACACGCGGGCCAATGTTTGGGGGTTTGGTGGGAGGATGAGATTTTTGTCATCAATATGGGGATTGACATTACATTCGTTACTGATTATTGTTGGGTGTAAATTTGGGGGAAAATGTGAAAAAGGAGGAGAATAAAAATAATTTAAAAAAAAAAGAAAATATCGTGGTGGGAATCGCAATGACATTCCCCACTCCCCCTCCACCACTACACCCACCCCCATTTCTTCCTGGAATCAAATAAACCCAGGCACATCCTCTGCCCTCTCGAGTGGGCAAAGAGGATCCCATATTTCAAAGGAGAGCAGAAAGGTTATCCCTGGTGTCCTGGAGAATATTTAACTCTCAGTCGACTTTGCAAAATCAGATTATCAGGACATATATTGGATTTCTCTCTGTGGGGTCTTGCTGTGCATAATTTGACTGCTGCATTTCCCCACATTGCAACTTCAAAATGGCATTACGTTCAAGAGCACTTCATTGGCTGTGAAGTCTTTGGGATGTGCCAAGGCTCTGAAAGTCGCTACTTAACTGCAGCTCCTCTGATTTCTCTGGTTTGTCAAGGTCAACAGGGTTGCCTCTTGAACTGACAAGCCACTTGAAAATCAACAAACCAGCATGCCAAAGTTGAAGGGCGAGATTGTCCTGGAAATCTGTAAACGGCAATAGCGAGCGGGAAAAGTAGCGTTGAAGCCACCGACAGCACCGGCGGCTTTCTCTGCCGAGCAGGTCAGTACATTGAAAAGAGGACATCAAGGAGGTGGGTCCCACGACTCTGACTCGCCTGCTCCGCCACCAACTTAGTCTCTCGAGGAGCGGGCCACCATTTTTTAAAGGCAGCCCCAGTGCAAAGGAGTCCACTCTGGGACCCTGCCCAGGGACAGTGACAGGTGGCAGTACCTGGGCAGTGCCAGGGGCAGGGTTTGGCCAGTGCCATGTGGCAATACCTGGCCAGGGTCAGTGTTAGGGCAGTGCCAGGTGGTGTAACCTGGGCAGGGCCAGTGCTATGAGGAAGTACCTGGGCAGTGCCAGGGTCAGTGCCAGGGGAAAGTGCCTGGGCAGTGCCCAAGGCAGCGTTTGGGCAGAGCCGGGGCAGTGTTTTTTCAGTGCCAGGAGGAAGTGCCAGGGCCGTGCCGGGCATGAGCCCATCCTCCCATGCACTGCACTCACCTGAGCTCCCCTGGATGGTGAGGGGGGGGGGGGGTTAGTCTGCTCACCAGGTTCATGCCTTGGGAGATCATTCAGGTTCCATGGCAGCCTGCCCTCACGCCAACCTGAATGAATTTTCTGATGGGATAGAGGAATGATTCAGGTGTAGGGGTCTGATAATGATATGTTAATGAATGCAAATGATGCTCCCGATGTTGAACTTTGGGAAGCGTGCCCCCTGTCCCTGATGGTTGGCGGGGGGGGGGGGGGGGGGGAGGTGGGGGGAGGTGGGGGGGGGGGGGGGGGACAATCACGTCACGTGTTTACGTCGACCTACAATTTGGTTTGCCTGCTCTCGCGATATTTTCCACGACATTGCCAAAGGCGATCGGGAGCAGAAAATACCGAATCCTGGCCAAAGTAATTGTGGTTTGAGTAACCCAGGCCCACACAATGCAGCTACTCTCTGCTGCACCAAATGCAGGATTGTTTTGTAAAGTTTACTTAACGGCGCAGTTTCTTAGATTTTCCCTTCCTTTGGAGGATAATTTTAGTTTGGATGGAACTTTTATCCTTAAAGGTGGTGCCACAAATGCACATTCTCCTTGTGTCTGCGTGGGTCTCACCCCCACCACCCAAAGATGTGCAGGGTAGGTGGATTGGCCTCGCTAAATTGCCCCTAAATTGGAAAATATTTTTTAAAAGGGAGTGTTAACTAATAATAATAACTGATTGTCACAAGTAGGCTTCAAAGAAGTTACTGTGAAAAGCCCCTAGTTGCCACATTCCAACACCTGTTCAGGGAGGCTGGTACGGGAATTGAACGCACGCTGCTGGTCTTCTTCAGCATTACAAGCCAGCTGTTTAGCCCGCTGTGCTAAACCAGCCCCTACAGTATGAGATTCCAGATGTAAAGGGTATTGTTCACTTCAGCACTTAGAGCACAAATAAAGAGAGACTGGACATTGGGTTAGTAAATGGGATGCAGACATGTAATTCTGCTGCATTCAGCAAATAAGTATCAAAGAAAGCATTCGCATCTCGTTTCACATTTCACCAACTGACCCGAGATCAATTTAACAGCGAGCGTTATAATGATTAAGCACATTGCAACCAAGGTAACCATTAATAATACTGTACAAACAAATCGTGTTTCAGTTCAACCGGAGTTTCCAGTAAATTTAGACAAAATGTTTTGATCATGGAAGATTTACAAATATGGGCAAGGATGGCAGAATCTTTCTGGTGCCATATTTGGTGGGTGGTTGGGGGTTATCCTGAACGTGAGACCGAGAGGAAATTCTAGAGTGTTGTTGGCGGGCTATTGAGCCTCCACTTTCCCACCTCCAGACAATCTTGACGGAGGCGGTTCACGACCAGCAAATGCTAACCCCGTCCCTCAGTATCAGTAGGTAGCCAATGTGAATAAGTAGTTGACCGTTTATGGATCAATTGGGAATACTGCTGTGTACCTTTTCCCTGAGTCAACACCCAGGCGTAACCAATCAAGCAGAGTGAGCATAGATCAGTCATACATAATCGGGCAGCACGGTGGCACAGTGGTTAGCACTGCTGCCTCACGGCCCCGAGGTCCCGGGTTCGATCCCGGCTCTGGGTCACTGGAGTTTGCACATTCTCCCCGTGTCTGCGTGGGGTTCGCCCCCACAACCCAAAAGATGTGCAGGGTAGGTGGATTGGCCACGCTAAATTGCGCCTTGATTGGAAAAAATGAATTGGGTACTCTAAAATTTTTTTTTTTTTAAACAGACACACGCAATCAAACACAGAACAATTGAACCACTGAACTCTCCAGGTTCTTCAATATCAAGGGCAACTTCATCGACCCATCGCTCAGCTGAGTGAGCTCTGTGAGCTCTGTCAACATGGCTGCTCCCCTTCCAAGTCTGGAGGCCGTTTGACTGCAGCTGCAGCCTCAGCAACCAGCACTGTCTTTGATAGAACATCAGACCAGGAGGCAGCCATTTAATTGGCCACCATTGGGAAGATCTCTCCGGAGGCCCTGGCAGAGCATGGTCGGGACCCAGTGTGATAACCCTCATGAGAACCATGGGGATAACGGATTGATCTCCCTGTGAGCTTTATGGAATATGAGTCCCTGTGATGAGTGTGCAGAAGCCCAGAGACCTGGGTTCATCAGCAGAAACTTCAAATGTAGCTCACAGACCCAGGCAGGCAGTTCCTGATACAGTAGTCCTGGGCCGGGACATTTGTTTTGTGTGGCATGTTAGTGGCTCTGTTTCCTGTTTGAAATAAACTAGTTTTACGTTCACTCTGCACCTCCCGGAATTATTACATTGACTTTGAGTAAGAAACGAAGCAAAAAGAAAAACCCGCATATGCCCTTAGTTGGGAAGCTCAAGTCTTATGATGTGGATGTGGAGGACTGGCCCCAGTTTGTCGAATGTCAACGGCACAGAAGAGGATGACAGACATAAAGTAATCCTCATGACAACATGCGGGGCCACGAGGTTCAGCATTATTAAGATTTTAGCTTGTGCTGTAGCCCCAAAACTAAAACGTTCGGTGACCTTGTAGATCTAGTAAAGAACCATTATGAACCAAAGCCGTTCTTAATCTCCATCATTCCCGATTCAAGATGGCTGGAATGCCCCCTGGATAATCCGTGACAGAATTCCTGGCTGGATTAAGGAAGCTGACCAAATACTGCAAGTTTGGCCCATCCCTGATGGAGATGCGACACGGTTGGCTAGTGTGTGGGATCAATAATGTTATGATACAAAAAAACTGTTGGCAATGCTCACCGGAGACCTCAAAAGGGTGATGGATTTATCACTATCCTTGGAGAACTCCGAGAAAGGGGCCCAAGGGATGGTGGACAGTTGCATTCTCAGGCTGGGTGTGGGGCTCATACGGAAAGGCTAGCATTCCCAGTGAAGGCTCCCATGTGTCTCACCCACCACCAACCCAACATTTGGCCAGGACATTCTGGCATCTCAAAGGACGGCCGAATGACCTTACAAATACTGAGGAAGCTTCCCCGGAGGACCTCAAGTGCCAGCCGCAAGGCTGCTGTAAGTGTGGCCAAAGGACACGGCCCAGGCAAGGCTGCCAGGATCAGCTGTACATGTGCCTCCCAGGTCGGAAGCCAAAGCCACCTCAGGCCTGGTCCATC